>NW_023994096.1:0-600000 GCF_015586225.1 Lucilia sericata
TAAAAACTTTAAAGCACGTCCCAAGTGCAATCCAAACAATAGTAATAATAATAGTAATAGTAAAAATACTTTAAGTAGAAATTTAGATAAAGAAAATAGTTTAGTTAATCATAATCAACAACAACAACATCAAAACCAGCTTACTAATAATAATGGCCAAGTTTTGAACAACGTTCCTGTTGCCAATGATAAAAATAATTTAAGTTCCAATAGTCGAAGTAGTAGTAGTAGCAATAGCAGATCAGAAACAAATAGAGATAGTAGTAGTAGTAGCCCGAGTAGTATTAGCATTAGTCAAAATAATGGCCATATTAGTAATAGCAATAGTAATAGTAAACATACAAGTAGCAATAGCCACCACAGTGACAGTTTAATAACAAGTAGTATTAGCAATAGTACAGCACCTCAAACCGGTAGTCACAGAGGCGGCAAGAAAGCGGGGAAGAAACGAAAATGCCGGCGTTTCGAAAACGAAGAGCAGCACAATTGCACGACACCGCTAAATCGCCCCACATCCATAACGAGGCGTGGCAATCAGCTGGGACCCATAAGACAGCAAAAATGTCGAGATTTGCTACTGCAACAGCAGCAAGCAGGGGTCCCTGATATAGTGCTGCCTCCCATGTGCACCAAAAAGGGTGGCCCTAAAAACAAACAGCAGGGCAATAATAAAAGAGGACAGGGTAAAAACGGTTTGGGTACCGATGGTTTAGGACCCAATAATCGCCGTGGCAAAAAACTAAATATGAATCGAGGAGGTGGTGGTGGCGGCGGGGCCGGAAGACAAGCAGCTAAAAATAACCAAAACAATGGTAACAATAATAATGGCGGTTCAAAGAAAAAACAAAAGAATTCCAAAAGAGGTGGTGTTAACAACCCCAACAACAACAACAATAAGAAAAACAACAAAAAAGCCTCTGGCAGTCCAACTGAAAAAACCGCCGCCACTTCCACATCAACGCTAAAGCCAAAATTCTGGGAAACCACATCGTTGATGCCCAGCACCACACTGTTCGAGAACTACGATCCGCATGCCGAAACCACCAGCGATCGTGGCGACAGAGAACAACGCAATGTAAGATACTCCAATTCCATGGAAGAATACATGGAACAATCATCGGAAGATACTTCGGCCGCCGAAGATCCAGAAGACGATGATAACGATATGGAGACTAACGACGAAATGAACGAAGATGCCAGCTATGAAGACGATTCATATGCTGTGGCCAGCAGTAGCCATATTCCCTATGCGGCTGCTGAGTCATCACACACGCCTCTAACGGCGGGAGCAGACGATTTCCTGTATTATGACCAGCTAGATTTGTGAGTTTTGACTTGTACTACTACTTATTCTTATTATTATTATTATAAATATTTTTATTACATTACTTGTATTTAACGAAAAAAAAAAAACAAAAACAAAAATTTCCTCATATTATTTAGTTATTTTTTTATTACTATTTTTATTATTATTTAACTTGTCTAATCTAATATATTTGAATGTAATTTATTTATTTAAAAAAACCTTACATCAAGGCAGTTTGAAATTATTTATAATTTTCTTTTCAAAAACTATAATTTTTTTTTTTTTTTTTTTTTGTATGAATTTTGGCTTTAACTTTTGACTTGTTTTTTTTTTTTTAATTTGTAACATTTTGTTAATTTTTTAATTAATATTTTCAAAATTTTTAGTAATTTTTTTTTTAAAATTTGGTAGTAATTGTTTAATTTTTTTTTCTTTCAAACATATTTAATGCATTTTTTGGGTTGATTAAGCAGAAAAACAACAACAAATTATAAATAAATTTAAATGTTAAAGTGTATATTTGTTGCAAATATTGTTATAGAGAAACATACAATATTTGTTTTTGTTTTTAAGAAAGTTTTATAGAAAAATTTTATGAAAAAAACGCAATGTACAAAGTTTAAATTCAAAATGAACAAACAATAGAATGAAAATACAACAAACAATAGTAATTAATCCAACAATTAATTGTTTAATAAGGCATTTAATATTTAAATGATGAGAAGAACAAAAAAAAAAAAATTTTAATAATAAAACGACAACTCAACACACATACATATTTATACTATTTGTAAAAAGTCATATAACATTTTAATGTTTTATATTAATTTAAATATACATACTTACTATATAAATATTTATATATATACATACATATTTATCATTAAAGAATTACATGTAAATTTTGCAAGATTTTCATACAACAAAAAATTTACATTTTTCAAACATATTGCATACATTACACCCCCATCCACCCACATACAACCACACTTAAATACATACAAACATATTTAACTAAAATTTACATTTTGCTCTACATTTCGACCACCTAACCTTAAAAATATCCTTACATAACCTCACATATATTCCTGTTATCCATACAAACTATCAAACGATCCTTAAGGCGTTTCATTATAAATCAGTCAAATGGTACCATCCAACATTGGTCGCAAAATTAATCAATTCAAAATCATTATGGCTTTTATTTATCTATAATTATTTATCGTTTTTTAAATTTAAAATAATTTCATTTAAATGGTATTTTAAATAACCAAAACGTTGTTACCACAAATAAGCAACGAACGCTGTAAAACGAAGTACTATAAAGCGTGAAGTTTGCAACGTGTATTTAACAAAGAAATATTTAAGTTTTTTAACGGGTGGCAACATTTTCTGTGTGTGTTTATGTGTGGCTTTAAAAGTGTTATTATTTTTGGACAATATTCAGCGTAAAAAAGAAATCTGATAAATTGTAAACAAAATTTTATAAAGTGTTGGAAAAAAGTTGAATTTTTTCGGGAAAAATGTTGCCCCTTTTTAACAGCAAAAAAAATTCAACATATTTTTGAATAACGTTTTTAACTTAACAGACTGTTTAGTAACATGCTGCAATAATTACACAGCCCAACAAAATTTTTTAAACCACAGACTTAAATATGCTTTTTCTAAAGATTCCGTGTTAGGTTTTCGAAATATCATATACTATAGTCCAAAGGAGTCCAATTTTTGGGAATATTTGAGAAGTTATAACAAGGCGTGGATACTTTTATTCATAAAGTCTAAACAGTCAACTTTAATATTAAGTTTTAACTTTTGTTATAACTTCTTCCCTTTTCGAGATATCTTAACCTAAAGCTTGAAACAACCAGAGTGCAGTTCAATCCTTTAGAAAAGTTTAACTTAATCGGTGAGTTTTAACTTTCAAATTTTGTTGGCCTGTGTTATTATTATTCGAACAGTATTATCAAAACAGACAAAAATTTGGTTATAAACTTGTATATGCTGAAGTTATAGTCAAAATGACGTGTTATCGAATCTACTATCAGAATTTAAAGTCTAAAAAATAGTAAACTTTGATTGTTAATAAAAAAGAATTTTGATAATAAAATTTTTACCAAAATCTAATCAATATAAAAATGCACACACATTACAAATTTAAAAATTAAAGATCCGCAAATATTTTTAGGAAATATAGACCAGAATTTAGATTTAACAAATATATACAATGATATTTATTTTATAAATATCTCACAAATGTTTTCCGATTTAAAGAATTCAATTTTTTTTTTTTTTAAATATTTGATTTAAATTTTTTAATTTGGTTCGTATAACCATAACTGATTTAAAAACGTTTTAAGGATTTCGTTAGAGAAAAACAAAATTCAAAACTCGAATTCATAACTCGAAATCTCTACAAAAAAAGTGTTCAATATTTTCAATTTACAAATAATTTCTAATTTCCCTCTCTCGTAACAAAATTCCCAAAATATTCCTTTTACAAAACCCAAAATTCCTTTTTTTTAATTAACTTCAATTTTTCATTTTATTCTACGCAAACATCACACTTTTCAAACTACTTGCAAAGTATTTTTTTTAACAATTAAAGAAATCTAAGCAATAATATTAAAATAAAATAAAAATATATTATAGTAAAACAACTATATGCCATAAATTTCATTGTAAATATTATGTAAAACATTTATATAAACAATATGCTATAGATTTGTTTTTATTTTTTAATAAGAAACAAAAACATATATTAAAAAAACCTCGCTGCCTCTCAATAAGTAGTAATTTCTAATAAATTAAAAAATACGATATAAATATATTAAACAGTAAAGGCCTTCAAAGAAAACGAATTACACTAAATTTATTTCTTCTTTTTTTCAATTGTTTATAATTTTCCATAATTTTTCTGTTGCTCTTTTAAAATTTATTAACTTGTATACAATTTTTTTAAAATTTGTTCCACATTTTTAGTTTTCTTTTTCACTCCCCCCCAGCAGTGTAATTACAGAAATATTTATTACTTAAATAATTTTTATAAAAAACACATCCATTATTAAAAAAAAACTAACAATGCAAATATTAAAAAAATTAAACTATAGAATTATAAATAAATTGTAATGTGTATGCTAAGTTATTAATTTAAAAACACTTATTTAATTTCATGTAATTTTAAAGAATTTTAATTTAAATCTTAAAAAAAAGCTAAAAATTTATATAGCAAACCAACGACCTATTCTCAAAAACACAATTTTCCTATTTTTTTATGTAAATTATTAGAATTATAGAGAAGATTATTACTATATATGTAAATGTTGAAATCAGATAAAAGTTGATTTTAATTGTATTTTCCGACAACAAAAAAAAAACTTCTAAGAAAAAAAATCTTATAAAAAAAACTGAATAAAAGAAAAAATTATTAATAAATAATTTTGCAAGGAATTATTTATTAAGAAATGTATACACAACAAAATAAATAACAAAAAAAGTTGTTTCTTTTTTTAAATGGATTTGCAGGAAGGAGAAAGTAGATTTAATTTAAAGGTTAGATAAAACAGTTTGTCGATAGCACAGTTCACAGTTTTTGGTGCAAATATACGAACAAGTAAATAGTCAGGTTTGTTATTTTCACACTTCGGCATTTTGGCAATCACTGTTGCCAATTTCACGTTTCCCCGCCAAAGCCGACGTTGCAAATGTTTTTTAGCGGTTAATAGGACTTTTGGAGATTTTCACCAGTATTTGTGTTTTTTTTACGTTTTTTTCCAAGTTATTTGTAACAAACAATATTTTTCGAGAAATTCGTGATATTTAAGCTTTTTTTCTATAAAAAGTTTTTCAACAATCATAGTCTAATCTAAACTTTAGTCTATAGTCGAGTCCAAAGTCTAGTTTAAAGTCTAGTCTATAGTCTAGTCTATGGTCTTATATATAGTCTAGTCTATAGTCTAGTCTATGGTCTTGTATATAGTCTAGTCTATAGTCTAGTATATAGTCTAGTATATAGCTTGTCTATGGCTTAGTCTATAGTCTAGTCTATAGTCTAGCCTATAGTATTGTCTATAGTCTTGTCTATATTCAAGTCTACAGTATAGCATATAGTCTTGTCTATTATCTAGCCAATATTATTATCTATTGTCTAGCCTGTATTCTAATCTATAGTATAGTCTAGTCTAAAGTCTAGTCTATAGTCTGGTCTATAGTATAGTCTAGTCTGGCCTATAGTATAGTCTAGTATTTGGTCTAGTCTATAGAATTATCTTTAGTCTAGTCCATAGTCTAGTCTTCTATGTTTTTTGACTATCTTAAAACCAATAATTTTTCGGACCTAATATAAATGACTCAGCATTATAAAATAACTTGAACGGAAAGCAGGATTTGCATGTGTAAAAACGACACTTCGTGGTAGCAAGTGAGTACAGTGGGTTATTTCGTAATTCGATTTGAACGAAAAAACTTTTGTATCTATTAATATCCAAATCGAATTATTGATTTCGCCGCCCAGGGTTGTATTTATGTGTATTAATGAGCTTTTATATAACAAAGCTTCCAATCGTCGTTAAAAATGTTAATAAAAAAACCTATTTATATATTATTATTTAAATACAAAAATTATTTTACTGCATGTTTAATATTGGCTTGATTGGTTTTATTTGTTATTTTTTTGTTTTATTTAAAATTTTTTGTTTCTAGTTAATAAAAAAAAACTTACTTAATAACGCATGCTGAAGGATGATGGGTTAAACAAAAAAAAAAAAACTAAAACCATAAACTCTTCAAAAACCAAAACTTGCAACAAGCTTTTGCGAAAATGTACTGGCTAAGGTTTTTATTTGAATTGTTATTTCAATAAACCGTTACATTTAAAATAAATTATGAAAAACTCTTTAATAAAACTAAAAATCCTATATATTATTTTAGCTTACCTATGGGCCTATGGGAATTCATAGCAGTACTATGGATAATGGCTTGGAGTCTTCAAACATTAAGCTGATGTTTGCCTAAATAACTCTACTAAGTGTAAAAAAAGAAATATTAATGCTACGGTTACCTTTCTGAAACAAAAACCACAAAAATTAATACATAATTAATATTAATAATAACATCTAACTATAACATTTTTCTCATAAGGATTTCACAGACCTGTAACATAATTTTTTTTTAGTTTTAATTTAAATTTATTAACTTTATTTTAAAACACCATTTTGTATTTTAGTTATTTCATGTGTATAATGTTCCTGTTTTGCTTTTAGTATTTATAATTAATTATAAATTATCTCTAAATGGCAAGTTTTTTTGTTTTGTTTTAAACTAAATGGTTTATGTTCTTAGTTTCAAATATGCTAAATATTAAACATTTTTTAAATAATCCTTATAAAATAGTATTTTGAAGCTTTGTTCATAGATCGTTTAAATAATTTCTCTGAGTGTAGATAACCCACCCACCTAATAATAATATTGAATAATATTGTAACCTATTTTTTCCTTTTAATTCTAATCATAAATTTAGTTTAAATTTAAAACCAGAAAAATTTATTTATTTTGATAAATTTAATACGTACACACTAGTATACATATTCTACAAAAATAACTATTTTTTATTATTAATATTTAAAGACTGAATAAATAAAAAAAAATTATAAAAAAATTATAAAATAATTGAGTTTTATTTGGAAAAATATGAAAAATTCAATGTAATTTATCACTGACAATTATAATGTTCTCTCAGTGTTTTCGAATCGAATTGAATAACATTAAAATAAAATACTTATGTATGTATGTACGTAATTCGATCCTTATTGGGTTGAAAGGACAATTTGTCGTGGGACCATAGCCTGTAGTCTAGCCTGTAGTCTAGTCTGTAGTCTAGTCTATAGTCTAGTCTATAGTCTAGTCTATAGTCTAGTCTATAGTCTAGTCTATAGTCTAGTCTATAGTCTAGTCTATAGTCTAGTCTATAGTCTAGTCTATTGTCTAGTCTATAGTCTATACTCAAGTCTACTTATAGTCTAGTCTAAAGTCAAGTCTATAATTTAGTCTATAGTCTAGCGGAAAATTTGTTTAGTACTTTGTTCAAAATTAATACTATTTGAAATTTTCAGATTTCCATGCCTGACAAATTGAAGATAAATTTCTGAAAATGATGGAAAAAGTTAAAATTGCAATTTGCAGTTCTCTTAAATTTGCCTAACGAGGGAACGGTAATAAAAAACAACAGCATGACAGTCTCGGGCATATTTATAACACACCCCCTAATACATGGCAAAATCTTTTAAATATGAATATAATTATTACTTTTTTATAACCACAATATGTCTATTAGATTAAATAGTTGTCTACATCTGTTTATGGCCTTTAAAAACGAAAGTCATAAAAATCTATTTTAAAAATTTTTTTGACCTAAAAATTCACATAGGACCAATACAAATAAATTGTCTGAATAACTAAAGACGTACACGTTTTAAAAAAATATAATTAATGTATTTTACGACTACATACAAACATATAGTAAAAAATACTGACATACAAATTTGTTAAAAATTATTTTAATTCTTTCAAACATTGTTTATGTCAGAAATCACTGATTACCTACTATTTAAAATTTTATTATCATTAATGTTTATCTTAAATAACATCTCACAATTTTTGACATATTATGCACTTTCATTTGCAGCAATTACACGATAACATTCCATTATCATCATTATCAGCATCATTTTGTGTTCATATTTCGAAAATCTTGCAAAATTTTGTGATTGTCCCCGAAATAATTATACTGTAGCGCGCAGAATTTGTTCAACAGTTTACATATATAGAAAAATCTGTAGCCTTACCTAAGATATTCTATTAATGTCATCATTATTCCTAAATACGACTAAACTATGGTTCAATTATCTGATCGTTCAATAATAAAATCAGATAAAAAGACTAGCTATTACTTTCGGTATAAGCTAAGCATCCCAGGTTAGGGGCCCTTCAGACGATCACACTTTACGTACGACAAGTCTAATGAAAAAGTAAAATGAAATTCCATCCGTATGACAAAAAAGAGAATAAAAGTCGTATGATTTATATTTTTTGTGTTTACAATAACAAAGTACGATAACAAAGTAAGATGGAAACAGCTGTTTCACTTTTTTGAAGATAGCCATACGACTGTCAAATTTTCCATCCGTATTTTCTCTCAATGTGTGATGGTTTCATTATATATCCCATCCTTATGTATATAAAACGTTACAATAGTCTAAATTGTATACCTTAAAGTTCTCAAATTAAAAAGTTCTGATATATCCTACAATACATATCATTTCTTGTTAAGCTAAAATACTTCTGCAGTTCCAACACTTTGCATGACATTTGTGGCAATATTTGAATTTTTTTCACATGACGACTCAAAAATTCAAAAATTATTCAATAATTTCACAATATTTAATGCAATAAACGTCAAACATAATTAAGACACAATGTGGTTTAATAATACTGCAATATTTTGAATTTGAATTTCATTTTAATACTTTTAATACATATTTGTACTCGTAATATACCGCTGATTCTATTGTGATATACAAACAGCCAGTAGTAGTTTATTTCTTGCAGGTAGTCTTGACTCAGATCACGTAGACTTATTCGACCGTATGGCGGAAAAAGTGCATGTAAAGTATAATAATTTAAATTGAAATATGAATCAAATCATATTTGTTTTAGCTGTTGTTGTTATTATATTTTTTTATTTGCAAAAATATTAAAAATACAATAAACTGTATTCATATTATGCAGTTCTAGGGTTTCTGATGCTCTAATATCTAAAGTTTGGTGAGACTTTTCTGTAAAAGGTGAATAGTGAGTTTTTTAGTGATGTACAAATATGATTATTCCTATAAATATCTGAAAAATGTACTCCAAAACTAAGGTACAGTTAGAAAACTACTTTGTAGTTTTCGACTTTATTAAATTTTTGAAAAGTCAAGTTTTAGACAAACTTGCAAAACGAAGAAAGTTAATATGTTTTACCGAAAGTCGACAGACAGTTAACAAAATATTTATAACAAAAAAGTCAATAACTTTAACGGGATTGTTATTTTAAAACCTGAAAGTCGACCTTCCCAATGTCGAAAACCAAATTCGACTCCCAAAATTCTCTTATGAATATCGTTACATAGAACCCCTTACAGGTTGTAAAATAATCTAAAAAATCGTAAATTTTCAAGAGCTTGTTGTAAAAAAAAATTAATAATAAGACAATTTGTTTATAAGCAATAATTAAAAAGCCATAAAAAACAATAACAACACAATGCTATAAATACTGGAGGCAACGTCACAATTGTATTGATTAGTATGTAACAGAGAAGGTGAGAGAGAATTGAGTGTAAATTATTGCGTCAAAATCTAATTTGTTTACAAAATTAAATTCATTTTCACATGTCGAACAGTGTGAAGAGTTAGAGGACGACGCGGTAGCGGTTCTTTATAGTGGGAATAGACTTTGACTTTGAATTGCTCTAGATACATACATTCACGTAGTACTATTTGGATTTTCAGGAAATCTAATCTTTTATAATGTGATTCACGTTTGTGCCGAGAATAACAACGAATTGGGAAATGAACTAAATTCTAAAGGGAAAATAAAAGTGTGCACAAATTAATTGCTGTCTAAAAATATTTGTTGCTATCTAAAGTTGTTGGAAGTGTTATTAAAATGTTTTAAAACATTGTCTCTTACACTTACGAAGAAATATTAGACAAATAAGCAAAATTTATATCCTAATTGGCTTTATTATGAATATCGTATATAAATCTGATCGGTTATTATTATAAAATAATATTTACTTGGAATATAAAGTGGTTGATAATAGGGTGCTTTTTTAAGAACCTTAATAGGAGACTGGATCGATTTATAGTGACATTTTATGTAATAGGAATATAGGTGAGACAGAGTTCCCTAATTCCTTAAAAAATGGTGTCTTTTGGGAAACGCCAAATATTTGACTTCATCGGTGCCTCGGATAAATTTCTAATTGTCTAAATCTTAGCACCTCATCATAGAGTTTTATAACGACGACATCTTAGATTATTACACTCTCGCAATTAATGGCAAACATTCAGTGATCAATTGGTAGGTATATTGTGATAACTATAGAATTATCGCTCCATAATTTGAGCGATCTTGCGAATCCTGTGGTCTCCAACAGAACCAACGATTACTTCCAACAAATTTGATTATATTCGTATGGACAAATAGTTGAGCCAGTCTATAGACTAGACGATATTCTAGACTACACCATAAAATAGACTATAGACTATACTATGGACTAGACTATAGACTAGACTATAGACTAGACTATAGACTAGACTATAGACTATATGGACTAGACTATAGACTAGACTATAGACTAGACTATAGACTAGACTATAGACTAGACTATAGACTAGAATATAGACTAGACTATAGACTAGACTATAGACTAGACTATAGACTAGACTATAGACTAGACTATAGACTAGACTATAGACTAGACTATAGACTAGACTATAGACTAGACTATAGACTAGACTATAGACTAGACTATAGACTAGACTATAGACTAGACTATAGACTAGACTATAGACTAGACCATAGACTAGATTATAGACTAGACTATAGACTAGACTATAGACTAGACTATAGACTAGACTATAGACTAGACTATAGACTAGACTATAGACTAGACTATAGACTAGTCTATAGTCTAGTCTATAGTCTAGTCTATAGTCTAGTCTATAGTCTAGTCTATGGTCTAGTCTATGGTCTAGTCTATAGTCTAGTCTATAGTCTAGTCTATAGTCTATAGTCTAGTCTATAGTCTAGTCTATAGTCTAGTCTATAGTCTAGTCTATAGTCTAGTCTATAGTCTAGTCTATAGTCTAGTCTATAGTCTAGTCTACTAGACTATAGACTAGACTATAGACTAGACTATAGACTAGACTATAGACTAGACTATAGACTAGACCATAGACTAGACTATAGACTAGACTATAGACTAGACTATAGACTAGTCTATAGTCTAGTCTATAGTCTAGTCTATAGTCTAGTCTATAGTCTAGTCTATGGTCTAGTCTATGGTCTAGTCTATAGTCTAGTCTATAGTCTAGTCTATAGTCTATAGTCTAGTCTATAGTCTAGTCTATAGTCTAGTCTATAGTCTAGTCTATAGTCTAGTCTATAGTCTAGTCTATAGTCTAGTCTATAGTCTAGTCTACTAGACTAGACTATAGACTAGACTATAGACTAGACTATAGACTAGACTATAGACTAGACTATAGACTAGACTTTAGACTAGACTTTAGACTAGACTATAGAGTAGACTATAGACTAGACTATAGACTAGACTATAGACTTGACTATAGACTAGACTATAGTCTAGTCTATAGTCTAGTCTATAGTCTAGTCTATAGTCTAGTCTACTAGACTAGACTATAGACTAGACTATAGACTAGACTATAGACTAGACTATAGACTAGACTATAGACTAGACTTTAGACTAGACTTTAGACTAGACTATAGAGTAGACTATAGACTAGACTATATACTAGACTATAGACTAGACTATAGACTAGACTATAGACTAGACTATAGACTAGACTATAGACTAGGCTATAGACTAGACTATAGACTAGACTATAGACTAGACTATAGACTAGACTATAGACTAGACTATAGACTAGACTATAGACTAGACTATAGACTAGACTATAGACTAGACTATAGACTAGACTATAGACTAGACTATAGACTAGACTATAGACTAGACTATAGACTAGACTATAGACTAGACTATAGACTAGACTATAGACTAGACTATAGAGTAGACTATAGACTAGACTATAGAGTAGACTATAGACTAGACTAGACTATAGACTAGACTATAGACTTGGCTATAGATTAGACTATAGACTTGGCTATAGACTAGACTATAGACTAGACTATAGACTAGACTATAGACTAGACTATAGACTAGACTATAGACTAGACTATAGACTAGACTATAGACTAGACTATAGACTAGACTATAGACTAGACTATAGACTAGACTATAGACTAGACTATAGACTAGACTATAGACTAGACTATAGACTAGACTATAGACTAGACTATAGACTAGACTATAGACTACACTATAGACTAGACTATAGACTAGACTATAGACTAGACTATAGACTAGACTATAGACTAGACTATAGACCAGATTAGACCATAGAATATATTATAGACTAGACTATAGTTTAGACTACTGGACTACTTATCAACGGTTTAAAATTACTGAAAAGTACTTCTTCATGCTGATCACTACCGCGTCCAGAGAATTATGAAATTTAATTTTCGGATGTTTTTGACGACGTCAATTTTAGCCTGGAAAACGGCGTAAATCTTAGGCAATCAGATGGAGATTATGATCATTTTAGAGCCTGGAAATTAGCGTAGATCTTAGGCAATCGATCCTTGTTATAACTGACGAATTCCGCTATGAAAAATATGGTCGCCAGACTGACTTGGATTGTTGAGCTTATACATCCAGTAATACTATGACAAACCAATCTTTTTATCTTTTGCTTATGTCTAATACTTTCGAACAATCAAGAGAACCAAATAAGTGTTTTGAAGGCTGAGTGATAAGCCACTTATTTCCAATGGTTTTATAGCAATGACAAAGGTCCTGATAGTAAGCATTTTGGAAATCTGTATATACTGCTAAAAAGTAATTTGTTTCTGTCCAGATAGTAGTTCGCTAAAGTACTTATTCTATGAAAGCACCCAACAGTTAGGGTACCACCTACAATATAAAAGTAGTTTAATTCAAAATAAGATGTTTAAGTCGAATTTTTAGTCTTCCAATTATCGCAAAATCTGATACAACAGAGCACCAGTTTCAATTCATACCTTTTATTAAAATCATCTCTAACATATCTTTCATCAAGTCTCTGGAATATTATGTCCTATTTATGTTTGGCATTGCAAAAAAATTAATCCAAATTCATTGTTTTATCGAGGTAAAGCTGCTACATAAATATTACTTTTAAAATTTTATCGATAAACAAAAAAAATTTACGTCACCGAATATGTGTATTTAGCTTATTTACTACGTAACAATAAAAAAGTGAAATATTTAATATCAAACAATTTTCAGTTATTAATAAATTGTTTACTAAACAATTTCAAATAATTGAGTGATGAGTCATGGAAATGCCTCTTCGCTTACAATATACCTGCCTCCATTAAATGCTCCACTTGTTCTAAAACTTTGAACTCAATAAAAAAACAAAATAAAAGCAAAAACCATCTAATCATTAAATAAATAAATAGAAAAACAAAAATCAACTCATGTGTTAAGCAAATGGTAAAATTAAATAATAAAAAAAGCTATAAAAAATAATGAATACGATATTTTAAAAATTGTATAAGTAACGTATATTTTTTCGTTTACCTCTTTCTTCCTCTTTCTCCTCTTTATTTTCTTGATCATCATAGCTAAACTAATTTTCTCACTCATATGTTTTGCATAAAATAATCGATTTGCTTGTCGATTCCGAACAGATCAAATCTTTATTTATCTTCATCGTCGGCGGTGATGGTAGAAATCGATTATTATGAATGTTGTACCACGACGATCTACAATAGTGTAGAAAGAGAGTAGTAGATCGTTGTAGCGAAATGGTAACAAACAACGAAATTTTGCTATGCTTTCAGAATTTCTATGCCTACGTGACTTGATTCACGAATTCATATATTTCAAATCAAAATAATACGAAAAATACAAATAAAAAAAGAAATAAAAAAAACTGAGCAGTCAACAGACAAACACTAACTATAGTAGAATTGGCAACATACACTACTCTTTTGTATTGTTAAACCAAATTAAAACTTATTATAGCACATTTATTTCAAAACTGCCATAACCCCAAAAACGGCTTGAAATGTTTTACGTTATTTAACTATATCGTTACGTTATTTAACTATATCCCCTTTTGGGCGATTTGAAAAAACCGATTTGAAAAACCGATGTATACTTAGGACAAAATAATATATATGTATATGAAAAAAGCTTTGAAGATATATTAAATAATTTGAATAGCTTTTGACGGATATTTTATAAAAAAACGCGAATTATGATTTATGCTAGTTTTGAAGTAAAAGAGCTTTATATTTTCTACCGTAAAACGACTACTGGGTGCTGTACTACTCATATTATTTTGTATTTTCATTTGTTTGTATGAGCAGCGAGCGTTCAATTGAATCAGGGATTGCTAATAATAAATTACAAAATGTACCAAAAATTGAGAAATAGTACTTTTTCTAAGTTAAGCTAATAATCGCTTTGAAGACTAACATGACTTCAGTTATATTTTTCTTTAGCCTAGTTAAATAATCTTTAAAAAAATCAACTATATGTCAAACCTCTCCAAGAACTGGGACAAAAGAAAGTCCGAAACTCTGCTACCGTTTTCCATAGTACCATATCTAATGGCTTTCAGGTTCGACCTCAGGTCAAATCGGCAAATTCGGCAACCTAAAGGTACTTGTAACACGTCCTTTCCCCCGGATTGCCATCCTAACGAGATGGTGGAAGATTATCAAGGTAACATGCCCTGGGGGGAATGTGATTATTTCCGACCCTATAAATATATAAACTGGATCCTTATATATGTATATCGAAGTCGATTAACATATGTCTGTCTGTATGTATGTTAAATTTAATTTTCTGAATGCCTTTGATATCTGCGGGATACAGATCTTCTATAATTTCATCAGTCATTCTTTCGTGAAGATATCTACATACAATCAGCAAAATCGGTCCATAAATAACAGTGATATGAGCAAAATTCCGAAATAACCCAAGGAAATATTACGACAATAGAAATCGGCCCATAATTGGTCATACACTTTTCTGATCGAACTATAATTGCCCCTAGCTATATAATATATATTATATAAGGCCCATCTCCGAAAAGCAGGTAAATGCACATTATTAAATAACAAAAATGGGATCAAAACTCAACGGGAATGTGTTTTGTATATTAACAAATCATTCACAGAAGTGTAATTGGTCATAACTCCCATAAAATGGCCACTTCCGAAAAGAACTTAATAGCAAATAACTCATTTCTAAACAACGATAACAGAATGATTTCGTGAACACCAGTCCCAATTCTAGAGCGAATATTATGTGTGAAAGATTTCTGCAAGTTATTTTAAAAATGACTGCAGTTGATAATTAAATCTTTGATCATAAATCTGAATGTTTAAGTTTGTAGTCTACTATTTCGATCTTTTGATCATTTAAAAGTACTTTCAAAAAAGTACAATTTCGCTGCTCAACACTAACCGAAAATTTTTGAAAAAGCCGGCTGCAAACCAATCAATTCACAAAAACACCCAACGCATTTAATTTGTTCCGTGCGGCCGGTACAAAATGCTTAATTTGCAGAAAAAAAGTAAATAATTTAAACAAACCATAAAATCATTAAACATATTCGTACTACAGCAACGATTTGACTTTAGTATATTTGTAGCATTATTTGCCACTTTCCATACCAATGCCCCGTATTTTAAATTCATATAAATAATTGTTTGTGTTGTTGTCAACGTCGTAATTTAAATTGTTATTTAATTTAACACCGGGTGAGCGTGTGGAAATAATAATTTCAGTTTGTTTTCTTTTAATTATTAGTTGGGAGAATTAGCAGATTCGTTGATTTTATTTCATAAGTTAGATAGCAAGACTTAAAACTAGGTGCCAGTCAATATCGTTTGAAATTAAGTAGTAGGGACATTTTGATATCTAATATATCCTATACAGTGATTTAAACTACACGCATTTTAACTTAACAATAGCTTTTTCCCATACCCTACATTCGTTATGGGAAACACACATGCTTTGCGAATAGGAATATAATCTTTAAATTTTTTTTTGCAAATCTTAATATTTTACGCTTTATAAGCACCGCAAAATAATTTGGCATAATTTGTTGCTAAATTGATACGGCCTCAGAGACGATCTATCATCTAATAATGAGTAAAAACTTATGTTTCCCATTTAATTTTTGATAACGCAAAAATCGTATCGTTTTAAATATGTGGGAAATGTAGTTAATCAATCACAAACTAAATTTTGAAGTTCATGGGCCGATAATACAATTATGGAATGTTTCATGAAACATACGAAAAGTATATACGAATAACATATTTATTTTTAAAAATAAGAAAGGTTTTTGTTTTTTAAAGTAAACATGGGCAAACGATTAGAGATTGAAAGAGCGTGAGATTTTAAATTAATAAAATATGTTTGCATCATTTTAAAATTGCTATTTTGCATGATCGATATGATTACTTATCTCAAATTAAGTAGACACGTGTGACACACATATAGATTTCTTTGAAGTTTTTAATCCAACCGAAAATAAGGTAAACAATCAGTAGCTAATTGGGTTTAAAAGGTCGTATAAAGAACAAATAGTTTTGTATATAGCTAAGAGTTAGAAACCACACTAACATATTATATATCAAATCGATATATTGGAATTCAAAGGCTCAAGGTAAAATAATTCGTGACATCATTTCTTCCCATCCTGAGCAATGTCTTCGCGGTACATACAGCCCCAAATAATATATTTTGCAGGTTGTGTCCATTCGTATGTTAAATTTAAACCGCCTTCGACTATTATTTGTTTGCCGTCTGAACGGAAAGATTTTTTCCTCTCGAGTGTATCAATAACTCGTTTTGCTCAGAAAGTTTTCCTTCGGTCCAGCGCTTAATATTAAATATTTCTAGCATAGATTTGCTCAAATATCTTTACTTAGCGATGTCGGTTTCATAAATGTCTTAAACGCGACAAATCAATCGACCTATATTTGATCATAGCCCCATATAAAGCCTCCTTCAGAAACCCAGTTTTTTGTTTTTGCTAAAACCCCTAAAAATTTGTTAGAGTACATAATAAATTTAGATAATCACAAAACCACTTGTAAATATTATTGCAGTACATGATCCGTTTAGTAGTAGTAGTCCTATGTAATGCAAGCATGGATTAACATTATTTTGTTGAAAACACCATGGTCCAAAGCCTGCATTACATAGGAACATGTTGCGGATCATGTACTTTCATAAATTTAGCAAGGAAATAGTTTTGGGATTACTGTGATGTGTCACACGGATGGATTATGTGGTCCTCACCCTGGCTACACAATTTTAAATGGAGTCCTAGTGCTAGTCCTTTGAGGAGTCATCTTTACACATGAGTGCGGAGTAGTCTCAATTTTGTGCAGGGAATGCATATAAGTATATATCTCAAATAAGATAAAATTCTACATTAATGTTTTGTTATATGTACATAAGTATACGGTCGACCATGCCCAACTATACTTTCGTACTTTGGGAATATATTTCGGGTTGAGACATTCGTAATAAAAGTCTAAGATAGGAATATTTTTAATTGATACTGGGTTTAGTCTAATTCGGAGTTGGGAACGAATATTATCTTTTTATTTCTGATTTTATTCACGAATATAATATAACTACACTTTGAATTCTGTGTCCCTCAGGGCTCCATTCTATCTCCATCTCTCTTTTTAATTTACATGATGTAGTATTTTGCAAGAAAATAATAAACCTAGGTCGAAATTCATCAAACCTTTTCAAATCGGTCGAATTCCATCACATACCGGAATATGGTTGATTTAATATGGTCGAGCTATTTCACAGCCTCCAGTTTTACAAACCTATAGATGGGTGGAGTCAACATTAATACATCTGATAACCTTAAGATTTTGGGGAATATAATACAAAATGAAGTCCGATGGAATAGTCTCATCTTTGTAATTGCGAAAACAACATAAAATGTTTAGGTGTTTTGAGACGTTATAAAAGATTTTTCACTGCCTCCTACACTACCTATATCCGAGCTGAAGAAGAGTTTTTAACCTCATAGTAGAAGAAACAATTACTAATTCTATCGACTCATTGGAACACATTGGGTTGCTTATATCGATTGTAAGGGTATTACGATCGGTAATCTTATATCTCACGCAGTTCTCGCCCATTACAGCGAACGCACATCACATTAAAGGGATTTTTTTCGCCCGAACATCTGTCTGAGAAACAATCTCCCGGCAAACGTCTTCCCAGATGGATTCAATATTTATCATTTTAAATCGAACATCAACACTATTCTACTTCCTAACATCAACACGATGCACTGTACTAATATCGGGTTCTCCTAAGTGTTGGATAATAAAACAATAAATAAAATTTATTGAAGAACTGTAATAACAGTAATAACGTACTCCGTACCCTGACATTGATAACTGTATGACAGAGATTTGCAAGTACACAATGCCCAGCTAGCATTTGGAAGATTGTTGGATGATTAATCAGTAAAGTGACTCATTTTTGACTCCTTTTGATGACCTAAACGTAATTAATAAGTTGAGCGCTTAAAAAATGATTCGAAAATTATCCCGATATACGATTGAAAACTGATTATTGGAAAAACAATAACAAAATGTATAGCAATCATAAATTGATCATCCTGGTGTTTAAAATATGATCACTTATTTTGTGATCATATTTCGAGCAGTTGGAAGATAAAAAATTGTTTCTTATGTAATTGTTTATGTTTGCAATGGCAATAGCAACACTTACACTTAAAAATGACTCAATAACGATTCAAAAATGAGTCGAAACTGATTAGAAAATAAGATCAGAAAAGACTCTTTTAGAAGAGTTGGCAAAAAATTTTGTGTGGCTTAAAATAAGTTGATATAATTCTCATTTCGTTTATAAAATTAAATGTATAAGTATTTCAATTTGTGTGATTTTTATAAAGTCGATTTTCTGTCAAGAAAATTGAAATTATATTATGCTTTAATTATAATAATTTTATATGTTTAATGATCATCTACGAAAGATAGTTGGGTGACTAATCAGTAAACTAAATCTAAATAATTCCAATTAATGTTTAAAATCTGATTTATTTCAAAAACAATAACAAAATGTACAGCAATTACAAATAGGTCTTCGCAATTTGATTGTTTACAAATTTATTTTGTAGTTACATTTCGTGCAGTCGGAAGTTCAAAAAGCGTTTTCTGTTGTATTGTATTTGTCTGTAACAAACATAAAAATTACTCAGAAAAGACTCAAAAATGACTATAATATGGTTCGAAAATAACTCTAAAACGACCAGTAAGTCGGCTCATTAATGACTCAAAAAATATTAAAAAATGAGTCAGAACTGATCAGAAGTGGGGCTCATAAAAGACTCGTTTATAAGAGTCGCGGGTAGGGTACCATTTTCTCCCGACGAATGTATCATTTATGATCAGAAAATGAGCATATAATCGTGCAGAAGAGTCATAAATGACTCGAATGTGATCAAAAATTTCAAAAAATGCTAGCTGGGTGCATACAAATATTCAAAATCATATGTATGCAATTGTATTTGTAACTATACATATGGACACATATCTCACAACTATAAGTTACACAACTGAACTCGTGCAAAATGACAAAAATAAGCATGTGCCTAAATATCATATATTGCACATTTGGATTTGGAATTATAACTGATAAAAATAACAATACACACTTAGTAGCAAAGAAAAATGGGTTCTAAAAAAAACAATAAAAATAGAAATGTAAACAAATATCTGAACACATACAAAAAATGTGTTGAAATTTCTTTAAGTGCTTGTGAAATTAACAAAAAAATCAAATAACATTTGAAATTCAACTGTGTTCCAATTTTGGCGCAATTTAACAATGGATAACAAAGTGATATTTCCTGAAAAATAAGTGAAGAATAAACAAAATTAATAAATATTTCCCTTTTATTATATTTTGCCAAAGAGATAGATAGAGAGAGAGAGAGAAATACTCATTAAAACCGTTAGAATATTGTGTTTGTGTTCCTCTCGAGTTCATTGACGTTTTCGCATAATAATACCTTTTATGTGCTGATGTTGTTCCTGTCACTGCTGTATAACAGAGCGTATACGTGTTTTCAAGTTCAAAGTCACTTAAAAGAGTTACCAACACTATTGCAATAATAAATAGACCATTCCATATAAATTCATTCACACTTGCTTACGCACATAATCACTCATCTGTACACGTAATCATTTATACTAAATTTTATATTTTAACAAGATCAAAAACAATTCTCTATCTGTGCAAAAATAAATTTATAAAAAAAGTAAATTCCATATTTTGTCATAATGTTTGTGTAGTTTTTATTTTGTTTTTTCCGCAATTTCATGCGATTACACTTAGAAAATTTACGCTGTACGTTGAGGTTAGATTGGAAGTGTACTTGAACACTTAACCTATGAGACTTTTGATATTATTTAGTTACTGAATATACTGAACAGTGATGGAATTGTATTGTAACTTCTCCTATTTGTGACTGCATATAAAACAATTTGCAGCTTCATACCCTAACAGAATAGTGATCAGTATATTCTGCTCTTTTAGGATCGGTTAGTTCTATGCTGAACTATCTCCTTTTCCGAAATTTTGTAAAAACGAGGATTCCCAATTACAATGAGTAGTGATCACGCAAGTTTTATTGATTCCGTTCCCTTCAAAAAATATTTTTAAAACATCCTTCTCAAATATAAATTATTTTTAAAACTTATTGGTCTTGATTATTTATTATCTACAATATCCTTAATTTTATTCATATTGAATTTATCTAATGTCCCTAATATTTTGTTCTTTTATTCAATTTCAGCAAAGGATGTCACAACGAGTCAAATGATATGCATTTGTGTGATGAGGGCTATTTAGGTAAATCTAATTTTGATCAACGAAATGAGGAGGATACCGACAATGGTCCCTATAGAATATATCTCCATGTGTGGTGACAGCAGTAGAAGCGTTATTTTCTCGAAGTCATACGACTGATATCTCTTGTAAATTAAAATATTTATTGTATTTGTAAATACTAATGATGTAAATAAATAGTTTATGTTTAGTTATGTTTAATTATTCTCATAATATAAATAAGTTAATAAATACTCGTATTTAAAATAAATTAACAAAATGTAGTTTAATTGTTTATATTTAATGGATGAGACTGCCCATTTTTATCATAGTGATCTGAAGAATGTTGATATAGTGAAAAGATCATCCTTTAATTGTTTTAATCTATTCAAGGTAATCGATGTGGCTGCTATCGCATATATATGTACATACCATATAATAAGATGATAAGCTTTTAAGTAGGCTCACATTTGACAATGTTTGGTGTATGTTTACAATTTGGACCGTTCCTTGATTTCAGACAATGACAACATTAAATACCATCTTTTGAAGTGCTCACGCATGAGTGTTTTCCATCGAATATGAGCGAACTGCATCAGTCATCAGACGAATTGTTATTTATGTCGAAAAATGTATCTTTCAAGTCTGTACAGCCGCGCGCATGTTAATTTTTCGAATATCCAATTTTAATGATTGCGCGTTACGATTTTTTTTGGGAATTCAAAGATCAGTGTCATTTTGTACAACACAAAATTTATTCAAAGTATTGGCGATGGTTAGCTATGATCTTTTTCACACCCAGCTAATTTCGGATACCAGGTTAGGTTAGATTACTTGGCTTGCTCGCTAGTTAGCGAGTTCACTCGAAGGCCTTGTGGCCCATCGTGATACCCTTAGAATTGCCATTCCCTTATGTTGAGAGAATGGTTTCCCTCCCTAATTTCGTTGAGTACTCGGTTCTTGTTTCTAATAAAACCGATTATGTTTACTCTCTGATCATGGAAAACGCATCTCTGATCATGGAAAAGGGCTCAACCAAGATAGAATAATCTGTGCTCCGTGCCCCTTTCTGTCTTGGAACCATCAGTGTAGATTTATAACTTTATCCCTTAGGGCAGTGTTTGTGGCCCAATCATCCTTTGTCGGTATTCTGGTCTTGAATGACATATAAAATTCAGTGTAGGTAGTATGTAGTCCGTTTCCAGCCCCATGATTGACCTGCCTATCTTTTGTAGGATGGTGCCATGACCAATGCGATCAAGTTTCAGTCCGTTCGACTGTTCAAGTCGTAGAGCAGATTTAGCAGAAATACGTTTGATGTATATATCAAGGGGAGTTATATTTAGCATCGTCTCTGGACTATCCTGAGGAGTGGAACTCATACAGCCAGTGATTGCAAGGGATGCTAATCTTTGTACCTTGTTTAGAATAGAGGGATGAGTCTTGGTATCCACCGCTCTCCACCAAACAAGAGCTCCGTAGGTTCAAGTAGGTCTTATGACCGCGGTGTACATCCAGTGTACAATGTATGATTTATATATTTTTATATATAGAAGGCACATAGTGCCTTCTTCATTCGACTCTCAGCCAAGATATTCAGAATGATGCCATTCAAACGTGGAGGTCTGAATTCTCGAATTTTGTACCTCCTAGTGAAAAGAATCAGTTCGGTTTTGGCATGTATGACACCCAGACCGTTTTCCCTGACCCATGATAGAATTTCGTATATCATGTTCTAAACTTAAGCATTTCGCTATAATAGCGATCTGCATCAATCGAAATAATTAATAGGCGGACTGGGCAGGTTCTGGACTATAAGGCGGATGGAACAAAACTTCCCAACTACTTTTATCTAAACAGTTTTGAAACATGCCTGGTAGCAAGTTCTGTACGTTTTTCTGTACGAACCAGTTGCATTCTTTACAGGTTTACTGTGATAGTCTGGTCAGATTTCAGCAACTCTTGCAATAATAGATAGAACCCTGGCCAGGTTTCACAAACGATTTCCTGTGATTCTTGTTATCGAATTAAATCCATTTTTCATGGCGAGTCTGGAGTTTTCATATGATACACCCTTCGTTTATAGTTTTTACTAATTAAAGTTAAAAATCCCGTTAACCTACTATAGATTTTCAATTATCGATAGTATAAAAGTTTGATCTAGCAGCGAAAAATTCTTCGATGGTTCGAATACACTAATGACTTTGTATTTACGAGGGAATGTTTTGCCCCGCAAAACACAAGTCTACTAAATCTGATACGCCTAAATAAGGAAACCCTTAGTTTCTACGGAACTTTCTTTGGTACCTCCTAAGATTACTTATTGTATTATATACTGGAATACTAAGGGCAATTTGAGAGAAAGTACAATGTCTCGTAGAGTGAAATTTCTAGGTGGTGTTTCACAAACCCCAAGAAAAATATTTAGTTTGTATCCGAATATAATAGTTAGCTTTATACACGAAATCAATTTTAAATGGCGAACTAAACGTCGGAATGATGCTCACTTTTCTAATCAGAATAATATATATCTGAATTGTAATGTACCAAAATTTTCGTAGTAAAGGACCGAAAAAACACAAGTACAGCTTCTTAGCTTTTAAAAATCTTTCAAAATATTAAATATTGACAACTTTGAAATACTTTTGAAATATTTTATTTTTGTCATATAAATATAATTTAAAAACTAAATTTGTTGACATTAATAAAAACTAGAACAAAAAAACACAACTGTCCTTGTCTCGATCGGTCAAGTTAATGTCATAAAAAAATTAAATTGCGTGGGATGCTTTCACAGTAGACACATAAACAAAATTTGTCCCTGAATATAAAAATCTAAAACAAAACAGACAATATAAAAAACAAACACCACAAATATTTCTCCAAGTGTATTAAATACAAAAAATATAGTATGATGAAACTCATCATTACTTGTTAATTAAATTAATAATAAACTAAACAATTGTTTTGTTATTGTTATTTTTGCAAAATTTAGATAAAGTTTGTGTTTGTATGGACTCAAGCACCTATTGCCCCAAAAGAAGGCAATCATTCAAATACAAAAAAAATATCACATGTTTTATACATAATGCGGGTGTTTTTCTCAATTATTCGATCATTTTTGCAATTATTTTTAAAAACGAATGAGTGGGAGAGAGTGAGAGTGTGTGGGGAAGAGTCGGAAGGAAATATGAACACACCTACAATTTACGTTAGAAACCTTTTGGTGGGACAGGCAACAAATGTTTGTGATTTTTTTTTAGGTTTTTCTTTGAAATGCGGTCATTCGTAATCTCATGATCCCTTGTTGTATTCAAATAAATATTTAAGCATTAAATCAACAATAATTTAGTATGTACTCTACTCTCTCTCTCTCTATCTTTTAACTTGCCTTTAAATCATTTGACTTATTTTGTTTTTTTTTTTTGGTTATTTTTACTTTTTTTATTTTTTTACTATTTATAAAGAGGAACAAATTATCTAAATGAACCGCAGCAAAACACTGCTGAATAGAAGAGGCCATTGAACTTTATTTTCATTTCGCGGTTTTTGCGTAAATGAAATTTAGTTTTTTTCGTTAAGGGGTGGGTGGGGTTGTGTTTTTTTAGTTTTTATTTTCATTCTTTTTTTTTTTTGGTATTTTCTGTTTGAATAGTAGTAGTAGTAGTAGTGATAAACAAATCTATTTATTTTTGGCAATTTAGGTTGTTACTTTATTTTTTTTATTTTTTTAATTTTATTTGTTTTTCTTTTTTTTAGTTCCCCAAGTGTTTTTTTTTTCTATTTGAATTTATTCAGTTTTCACACATAATTTTTAATTTTGCGAAAAATATGTTTTTAATAAGAATTTATTAGAATTAGAATAACATGCTCTCTATCTGTTGTAAGGGGTATCTAGTCATGTATAAATGTTTGTATAAACTTTCTAATTTATCTATTATTTATTTTAATAAAGGCTCGTGCAAATAAAATATGAGTCTTTTTATGAGCAATAAGTATTATGGAATTTTTGCCAAAATGATTTGCTGTTTCATAAAACTTTTAACAATATAGTTTTCACAGTCTTTAAAAAAGTTAAATGAAATTGCAAATAAACAAAAGTGTTTCTTAAATAGAACAAATGTTAACTTTATAATATGAACTTATGTATAAGTATTTATCACTTTAATAGCATTTTGTACCGGTGTTACCCGGGACTTCTCATTTTAAATTTAAAGAAAACCAAATCATACTTTACCGGATCAGCGGATCAGTTATTTTAGTGAGAAAAAATATAGGCAATAAGATTCCCAATCTAATTGACTTTGCTGTAATCGGAAATATAAAACAAAAAGTTATTTCAGTGATCCCTTCACTTGACCTCTTGCCAGACCATACGTTTACAGTTTTAACGTTATTAAAAGCTCCAAAAAAAGAGGGAAATTACTGTTCTTGTTTCTCCAACAAGATGTGCTTTAAGTGAACATCAGTCTTGACGGCCTTTAAGCTTTTTAGAGGGCTTGTATCTAATACACCGGTAGCAATTTTTGTACATGGTTCAGCGGGTCCATGTACAATCACTTTACACAAGAACTCGAGTTATCTAATATCTGCTCATTGCAACTTCCAAGATTCAAAAACGATTCCTTCAAATAAGCCGAGGACTTGTTCTTACTCACAGAGAACACACAGTGGTAAATCTGATATTAACAGAGAATAAACCCTGAACATACACGGACAAGAATAGAAAAATTCAATGGCATATCATTTGTATAGGATACCTTACATCCATCTCCTTTCAACCCAGCACACTTCTCATTCATCCGACACACTAATTGAGAAAAACATAAAAACATCCGACACACTCACTCTAAGTATAAGGATGAGTGGGGACCGCATACCCCTACCCTACCAACACTCTCTTTCCGCGAATTTGGATGGGTGCATCCCATAAGGACCTCTCCAATAATCGGGACAAGACAAAGTCCGAAACTCAGATTATGTGACACTCTGGTTCGACCTCCTGTCAAATCACTCCAAAAAAAAGACCGAGGATACCTTTGAACATCACCAGTTTAGAGTCCTGACTTTTCCCCAGGATTACAATAGCACCAAGATGAGATTTTTAAGGTAACATGCCCCCGGTGGGTGTTTTCCTAACAAGATGACGAACTGGTTAAAGTATAAAATGTATCTTAAGCCCCCTTCACACGAGCACACAAGTAATATGATCTTTCAAAATTTTGTGTAGAAGAGAACGGATGGGATCGTCTAAACGCATTATGTATGAAAATACGGATGGAAAATATGACAGTCTCCTCATTTTGTGAAATGATTCAAAAAACAAGCCAGTCGCATTAGATCAGGGATGTTTTTTATGTAAACACATACAAAAAAATTAAACAGCTGTTTCCATCTTACTTTGTTATTGTTTTATACCAATCGTGTAAACACAAAAAATATAAATCATACGACTTTTATTCTCTTTTTTATCATACGGATGGAATTTCATTTTACTTTTACATTAGACTTGTCGTACGTAAAGTGTGATCGTCTGAAGGGCCCTTTAGCTCATACTTGCAAACATCTCATAGAAAAAGTAATATGAAGTACAATCCGCTGTCGATATATTTGCAGATATTAAAAAAAAAACCTGACAAATTCCCTACAACCACAGTCACCTTGGGAGATTTTAGACTTTGAGACTAGAAACATTGAGTCTCTTATTAAAGAAAAGAGAACACTCAGACGTCAAGAAATACGTAAGAAAAATTGATGTATACATCATTCATCTTTAACCCAATGCTAAGTATTCCCTTCCTCATGGATCCTTCGAGAGCAAACAATATTTCTCAGCATTATTAACCTTTTGATAAAGTATGGCACGATGAAAAGTTATAGTTTAGGGCCTAAAGTCAGTAAAAGTTGACTTCCCTTCATTATAAACAAATATAATTTACAATGTTATATTTAATATTGTTTATTTATTAAATCAATATTTTCTCACTTTATTTATAATCCGATAGAAATTTGCAATTAAAAAATTTTCTATTTTTATCTCCACTCTTTCTAACACAATTTTCTAATACTCTTTAATATAAAGAAATTTTATCGCCTCTTCTTCCCATAATACCTCAATAACATCACCAATATCTTTTTAATTAATTCACACAATTTTAAGTAATTTTACGCTCATAATCCAGATAAATACTGGATTCATTTGCAGCTAAATAAGCTTTGGCACAGAGAGACAAGTGTGCGCACAAAATTGGTGTTAATTTATGACCACTTGTAATACAATCAACATCATTGAAAACATTGCACTATATCAGATCCATAAATAACAAATAGATTATTATAACTTCATTATGTCGATTGGATAAACTGCAAAAAAAAAAAACTTGCAACAAATTCAACTATTTTGAAAATTTTTAATAAACTGGATACTAGATGATTCTGAATAAAAAGAAACAACAAGGATAAGCCTTAAAATGCTATAGAGGAAAATAGTTACCATGAAAATTTGGGCGGATTTTTAAGCAGGCAACAAAAATTATAAATTTTAAACAGAAACAGTTTGCAGTAAAATTAGTCAGACATTATGTACATACGAGGTTTGAGAAGTTTTTTGAGAAATACTGAACTTTCCTTAAAACGATAAAATTTATAAAATCATAGAATTTACTTGTACTATGTCGTATGAAAAGATCAATACTAAATCAATGATACTATTTTAAGGACCTAAGGGAAACCTATTACTATAAGGCAATAACTTTTAAACTTATGTTACAGAAAGGCACGATGTTTTTAACAACCCTCGTATCATACTTAAAGAAAATTTAGTATAGGATCGCAGAGTATATTTAAAGCCTCATATTTACACAATGTAAGCTGTAATGAAGCTATTCATTCGGCATATATCATGCAAAATCTGTGGTATATACAAGTATTAGTTTTAACCAGACTATAATCTTGACACGGTACTCAGTAGAGTCTCTTCATCTTAACCAGCGCAAATTTCGGTATGAATAATAGTATTCTGACTCGATCGTACATGGATTCACATGGAGTCTATCGTTTTTTGATTATCCAGTTCTTTGAATCATTTCAGGCTGTTCTCATATTACGTCATTGGGGACATACGTCTGTCCATTAAATTGATCCCTTTGTGCTACCTGAAAAGAGAGTATGGGCGAAGTATTTGTATTTGAAATACTTTGGAATTCTATCCGAACCATTTAGTCGCAAGAAGAAGTAGTCTATCTATCCGTAAAATAGTGCAGAAAATTGCTACTTAGCGCATTCAATCTATGGCAGCCATGGCAGGGCTTTGTAGAGATAAAAGCGACATCTTTTACCGAATTTTCTGTAGCTGTACTCTCGGAGTATTTATTAAGGCTTTAGATTGTGTAGAGGCTACATGATCTTCGCCAATCTACAGCTAGCCTCAGTTGACCACCTGGATTTCGCAAGCTCGTGGAGTATAAATCAATTTCTTTGGTCATTAGGTCATCGGGTAACCAATTATCAGGACAAAATTGTCTTAGATCTTAGATGTCTTACGAAGGACCATTAATCGTTAATATTCTTATTCATTTCAGAGATAAAGATCCTTCAGGTTGGATGGTTGATATCTAAACCGTCATAATCCCCCCCTTCTAGGATTTTTTCTATATAATTCACCAGCGGTATATAATTAATGCGGTCTCAGATTTGCCTCCCATTTAGGTTTATATTCATTCTCAAATGTATATCATCGGCTCCATGTGGGAGGCCTTCCCTCTTTTAGTGGTGAAGATTTAGTCCATGATTCCGGTATATAAGACCATTTTAAACAGGCTTTATATAACCTTAAGGTATGATAACATCCGGACCCGGTGATTTGTACGGGTAGAAACTGTTGATCGTCCAGTTGATCCTATCTTCGTTTAGGGATATTCTGGTGTCAACTAAGAGATATGTAACCTGCATGTCAGTTCTGTTTTTATTCTAATGTTTCTTGGCTATTAGTCGTCCATCTGCATTTAATAAAATCGTAGATCGGATAAGACAATGTATAATAAATACAACATTATAATGCAAATCCGCTGGTATATGAGTAGCATGCTAGGAAAGTCAGCCTCAGGTCCAACAGAATGCAGACATATTTTTAAAAAATAATACTTTTTTTTACAGTACTGTGCTGACAACTGCGTACACACTTACTTGCATACGTGATAAATTAATTTGAATATAAATATTCAAGAATATTGATTGAAAAACTAACAAGAACAACAAAATTACAAATGAAAATAATGAGAACATTTGTAAATGATATGTCTCAGGTTTACGGTGTAGTTGCTGTTGTTTTTTTGCGTTGTTTTACAAACTTATTTTCACACTTGGTAAAGTTGAACGTCTGACTACAAACATGAACAAATGTCCAGACACAAAAACAACAACAACCACAAATAACATGATGCAAATAACAAGAATTTCTAAGCAAATATGTACATGCCAAAGTATGTATGGATGATTGTATTTAAATGAACCATGAACAACTGAAAATAACTGCAACTACTTTTTATATACTAGTAGTAGTACTACTTATACTTCTACTTACTTGCAACAGAAGTATAAGCAGCAGCAACACTATATATATTAGCATCATCATCAGCACCACCAACTATGTACAACACAAGAACAGCATTATCAATGTACACAAAATGTTGATAGTAGTAGCAATAATAACACTCGTATGCCTGGTTGCAACATGTATTTATAGCAGTTATAAAATGCATAAAATTGAAAAATGTGCAAAAATTAGAAAATCCCAAATCAACAAAATCCTACAGAAGATGAAGTAGGTAAACAGGAATTAGTCGTTGTGGTATTAGATGTTGCAATCAAGCAGTAGGAGTAATGTCAACTTACCACAGTGGAGAATTTAAGAATAATATAAATGCAGCATCTTGTATTGTATAGCAGAGTTACAGACTTTTTATAGCACGATACAAGTTTTCAACAATTGGCGAAATTTCGTTCTCACACGTCTATAGTCTAGTCTATAGTCTAGTCTATAATCTAGTCTATAATCTAGTCTATAGTCTAGTCTATAGTCTAGTCTATAATCTAGTCTATAGTCTAGTCTATAGTCTAGTCTATAGTCTAGTCTATAGTCTAGTCTATAGTCTAGTCTATAGTCTAGTCTTTAGTCTAGTCTATAGTCTAGTCTATAGTCTAGTCTATAGTCTAGTCTATAGTCTAGTCTATAGTCTAGTCTATAGTCTAGTCTATAGTCTAGTCTATAGTCTAGTCTATAGTCTAGTCTATAGTCTAGTCTAAAGTCTAGTCTAAAGTCTAGTCTATAGTCTAGTCTATAGTCTAGTCTATAGTCTAGTCTATAGTCTAGTCTATAGTCTAGTCTATAGTCTAGTCTATAGTCTAGTCTAGTCTAGTCTATAGTCTAGTCTATAGTCTAGTCTATAGTCTAGTCTATAGTCTAGTCTATAGTCTAGTCTATAGTCTAGTCTATAGTCTAGTCTATAGTCTAGTCTATAGTCTAGTCTATAGTCTAGTCTATAGTCTAGTTTATAGTCTAGTCTATAGTCTAGTCTATAGTCTAGTCTATAGTCTAGTCTATAGTCTAGTCTATAGTCTAGTCTATAGTCTAGTCTATAGTCTAGTCTATAGTCTAGTCTATAGTCTAGTCTATAGTCTATTCTAGCCTATAGTCTATTCTATAGTCTAGTCTATAGTCTATTCTATTCTATTGTCTAGTCCATAGTATAGTCTAGTCTATTCTATAGTCTATCTATAGTCTAGTCTATAGTCTAGTCTATAGTCTAGTCTATAGTCTAGTCTATAGTCTAGTCTATAGTCTAGTCTATAGTCTAGTCTATAGTCTAGTCTATAGTCTAGTCTATAGTCTAGTCTATAGTCTAGTCTATAGTCTAGTCTATAGTCTAGTCTATAGTCTAGTCTATAGTCTAGTCTATAGTCTAGTCTATAGTCTAGTCTATAGTCTAGTCTATAGTCTAGTCTATAGTCTAGTCTATAGTCTAGTCTATAGTCTAGTCTATAGTCTAGTCTATAGTCTAGTCTATAGTCTAGTCTATAGTCTAGTCTATAGTCTAGTCTATAGTCTAGTCTATAGTCTAGTCTATAGTCTAGTCTATAGTCTAGTCTATAGTCTAGTCTATAGTCTAGTCTATAGTCTAGTCTATAGTCTAGTCTATAGTCTAGTCTATAGTCTAGTCTATAGTCTAGTCTATAGTCTAGTCTATAGTCTAGTCTATAGTCTAGTCTATAGTCTAGTCTATAGTCTAGTCTATAGTCTAGTCTATAGTCTAGTCTATAGTCTAGTCTATAGTCTAGTCTATAGTCTAGTCTATAGTCTAGTCTATAGTCTAGTCTATAGTCTAGTCTATAGTCTAGTCTATAGTCTAGTCTATAGTCTAGTCTATAGTCTAGTCTATAGTCTAGTCTATAGTCTAGTCTATAGTCTAGTCTATAGTCTAGTCTATAGTCTAGTCTATAGTCTAGTCTAGTCTATAGTCTAGTCTATAGTCTAGTCTATAGTCTAGTCTATAGTCTAGTCTATAGTCTAGTCTATAGTCTAGTCTATAGTCTAGTCTATAGTCTAGTCTAGTCTATAGTCTAGTCTATAGTCTAGTCTATAGTCTAGTCTATAGTCTAGTCTATAGTCTAGTCTATAGTCTAGTCTATAGTCTAGTCTATAGTCTAGTCTATAGTCTAGTCTATAGTCTAGTCTATAGTCTAGTCTATAGTCTAGTCTAGTCTAGTCTAGTCTAGTCTATAGTCTAGTCTAGTCTAGTCTAGTCTATAGTCTAGTCTATAGTCTAGTCTATTGGTCTCTGGGTTGAAAATTTGTTAGCCTGTGTTTTCGATTGAATATTATAAAATTCATTAATTCGTCCACTATTAGAGCTATAATCCAAATTTAATTACGACCCCATCTTTTCAATATTTAACTCTTCTGTGTTTTTTTTCTTTCCCACTGTGCGTTACTACATAGTTTGGTCTCGGTGTCGATATTTGAATGAAAGTAATTTCATTCTTTTGCTAATCACGAACACAAAAAAGTTCAATTGAAAGATTTAAGTAGACGCTTAATAAATAAAATATGTTGGAAAGTATTAAAATTAAGTTTGGTTTGAAAATGAATAAAAATCAAGGTACGAGGATAGTTTGGTAATTAGCTTTAGTTAATGGGTTTCCACAGCTATTATTAGGCGAACTGGTTTGAAACTTTGTGTTATATCAAACCATTCCTCTGCAGATTACCTTAACCTGTATAAAGTGTGACGACTTTGTAAGATCTGATTGAGGTGTGAAACTTTATAATGTTTCAAACCATTCCTCTGCAGATCAGTTTGACCTGTACAATTTATAACCTATTTCTGGTGTGACGACTTTGCAAAATCTAACTGAAATTACCTTTGCTAGTAAGGCCGCAATGTTGCAGGTTTTTAGGGAAACATTTTCTAGCTCTTGGTCCACTTTGTGATTTTTTATTGTAGACTGGTCGAACGGATACACTTTTGAACTTTTAGATCACTCTTGTTTCAAAATTATAATATTTAAATATGAATATAAAATAGTTACGAACACTGTTCCGATTCCTACAGTCTCTGATGGTTCAATATAATTTCATAGATTTTATACACAATACTTTAACTAATTTTCCAAACACCCTCGCACATGTCTACTATTTATATAAAAAGTATCATCTTAGACTTTACATACGACAAGGCCATCAATGGCAATGTAGTTGATGCTCAGTGGTTGGTTTGCTGTCGATGCTTGCGCAGTTTGTACTTCTTCTACTTGAAAGACGCTTGCACAGTACAGACATCCTAAATTCAAATAAAGTCACCGTCAACAAGTGCATAAATACGAGGAGTCGTCTTCAAGTAACGTGACTTGTTGTACGCAACAAACAGGAATAAGTAAAAAACAACGAAATCCAAACTTATAGAAGAAGTTTAATCATTGAAAAACACATCATAATATAAAAAATAGAAAAATATTGAAATAAAGTACCTGCGAAATTCGCGCAATTCGTTGTAAAGACGACAAAACAAACTTCAAATACCCAGTCGCATGTGTGTGCTTAAACGGTATTCCATGCGATTAGCATGACATATCATTTTACTTCCAATAGAGATCTTTGACGTTGAGAGCTTAGCATTAGTGGGAATGGATTCAAACCAACGAAATTAAACTATAACAAATTCATACTCATATCGTGGGACGGACAAAAAAACTACTAAACTTCAGTAGTGGTTAGAGTGGTCTGAAAGTTCAAATCTACTTTTTGCATACTCATATTCTAAGATATTATTTCTAGTGGTTGTTGTGGCTACTGCTGCTACTACACTACACTACACTACAACTTTTTGCCGTTCCACACTTTGTTGAACTTGTACAAACATCGAAAATTTGTCATTAAACACAATCTGCATTGAACGTGAGTCATTATTAGTTCTGCAACTATGTACCTCATCAGTAGTGGTACTTTACGTAATACATTACGAACATGTCCGTTGTATGTTTTATTTTGGATACGTTACTCCCCCCTGCTGGTATGTGATGTTTGCATACGAGGGTCGTAAGATGTGATAATTCCGCAAGCTTTCATCCAAGTGCTAGATTCATGAATTAACGAATCTATATTGTTTGTTATAATACAAGAGAGATCAGCTAGTTCATGGAATATTGGACTGCCAAAGAACTCAGTCCGTCAAGGCTGAACTGAGATAAAGAAAATGTTCTGTTTCTTCTTTGTCGTCAATGTGTAGACTCCTGCATTAGTCGTTGAATGGAAGATTTAGTCTCCTAGCATAAGCACCCATAATACACGACGAATCGTGGGGAACAGTAGTCTAAATTTTCGAGAATTTATGTTAAGTTCCCTAGGCTGGATGCATGGCCGATTATAGTTACACTTTCAGATCCCAGAAACGTTCAGCTTAATCTCAAAGTTCAGAGCCAATAGCTTCATCATGAGAATGGAAGGCAGCCTGTGTATAACAACGAAGGGAGCATGTGATGACGTACTACGTATTTCACCAGTAATCCTAATCTATTTATTTAATTGCAGTAGTTGTATTATTCCAAAGTTTTCCACCAGACAAGTACATTGCGGTTCAAGCTTCACTTCCTACCAAAGGTAGAGGCCCATATCGAGGTGGATGCCTCTCGCTTTGACATTCAGATTCCATGATAGTTTGGAATGTATAATGATGCCAAGATATTTTGCACTAACCGTCTTCGTGTGATTCTGGGGAACGGGAACTGGTATCATGAACGGCAGAGTTTCGGACTTTGTCTTGCCTCGGTAATTGGAGAGGTCAATTCGAGGTGCAGGCGGTAGCTGTCGTCTAAGCCCAAATTCGCAGGAAGAAGATGCCGGTCTGTCTGTTTACCACAAATGAATGTCGAGAGTTTAACGTGAACACCTGCCTTGACGGCCTAATATATTGTTTGTTATAATACAAGAGAGATCAGCTAGTTCATGGAATATTGGACTGCCAAAGAACTCAGTCCGCCAAGGCTGAACTGAGATAAAGAAAATGTTCTGTTTCTTCTTTGTCGTCAATGTGTAGACTCCTGCATTAGTCGTTGAATGGAAGATTTAGTCTCCTAGCATAAGCACCCATAATACACGACGAATCGTGGGGAACAGTAGTCTAAATTTTCGAGAATTTATGTTAAGTTCCCTAGGCTGGATGCATGGCCGATTATAGTTACACTTTCAGATCCCAGAAACGTTCAGCTTAATCTCAAAGTTCAGAGCCAATAGCTTCATCATGAGAATGGAAGGCAGCCTGTGTATAACAACGAAGGGAGCATGTGATGACGTACTACGTATTTCACCAGTAATCCTAATCTATTTATTTAATTGCAGTAGTTGTATTATTCCAAAGTTTTCCACCAGACAAGTACATTGCGGTTCAAGCTTCACTTCCTACCAAAGGTAGAGGCCCATATCGAGGTGGATGCCTCTCGCTTTGACATTCAGATTCCATGATAGTTTGGAATGTATAATGATGCCAAGATATTTTGCACTAACCGTCTTCGTGTGATTCTGGGGAACGGGAACTGGTATCATGAACGGCAGAGTTTCGGACTTTGTCTTGCCTCGGTAATTGGAGAGGTCAATTCGAGGTGCAGGCGGTAGCTGTCGTCTAAGCCCAAATTCGCAGGAAGAAGATGCCGGTCTGTCTGTTTACCACAAATGAATGTCGAGAGTTTAACGTGAACACCTGCCTTGACGGCCTAATTTCACGGTGGTCTTTTTCATCCACTGGGTAGACTAGAGACGGTCTACCCGCGCCCCTGAATTCTTCAATGAAGAACTCAGGTAGCAATTTGTGTACATGGCTGAGCCGGTCCATGTACAAGTACTTTGTTAAAGAACTCGAGCTATCTAATCTCTTACCATAGTAGCCCCGTTGCGGAATGACAGGCAGCATGGGATCAATCGCAATGCAAACCCCGACAAGGAAAAAGCAATCACTGGTCTAAAGTCAATAGAAGGCAACCATTGAATACTAACCTGACAATTCCCCAGCATATACCGGCGTCCCACTACACGACCGGTAAGAAATACCGATCGGGCTTAGGAATCCAGCACATGCTGCTTTGTACACAGACCTGTTCGAAGAGAGAATTATCCAACCCATTAGGTATAGGATATATCAGTCCTTAAACCAACATTCTCTCCCCGCGATTTGGGTTTCAACCACAGCCACTACGTGGATCCCGAAGGAACCTCAACCAATTGACCGGTCAGGACTAGGTCCTGTGGGCAACCGGCCACCCGTAGTGCCAGATTATTTGGTGCTCTGGTTAGACCCCATGCCAAATCATTCCGAGGCGAAGCCAAGGATACATTTGACATCACCAGTTTATAGTCCCGGCAGACTAGCATCTCTTTACCTCGGGATTGCAATACACCATGATGGACATTTCATCATGGAAACATGCCCCAGGGGGGGACTCTGTTTACCACAGTGCACTCTTGTAAATCTGGTATGAACACACTGCAATGTGTTCTCTATGAGTCCGAATAGTGCTAGGCGGCAGACTCAACAGAGGCCATCTCATCTGCGTGTTGTAAACGGAAATGAAGTTTCATCTCGGAAGATAAGCAACGGGGCAGCAATGGTCAGAGATTACATAGCTCGAGTACTTGAGCAAAGTGCTTGTACATGGACCGCCAGAACCATGTACAAAAATTTTCACCGGCGTGTAAGAAACACGAAAGGGTGGTGGTGAGTTAGTCAGCTCACCTAGTGGTTAAAAAAGTACTACCGTGAAATAAGGCCAACACCGAGAGAGTTAATTCTACTCGGTTCAAGTGAAATAGTGGGAAGGAGTGAATCTTATGTCTTTTGAAGAATAGAACAAGTTCATTTTTCCTAGGTTTAACAATGAGGCCACTGTTAGTACTCCCACGATTCAGTATTCCCAGTGAATTCCGTTGGACAAAAGAGATAGTGACATGATGTTTGCCTATATTTGCACAATCTTATGTACGTTATTCAATAATCGGGTGAATTCCGAAGCAAATTAATTCATTTCTTTAAATTTCTCATAGAGTACCGAAATGAGTTGTCATTCTTATAATAACGCTGTGATAGTTCTAGAAAATCAGTTCCAGTTTCACTATTAATCTGATTATTACCAATAAAAATATCTGATTACAAAATATTATTCGACCATAAATGAATTTTTAAAATTTCACCAAAATATCAACTTAACACACAACTCTCGTATAAATCTTTTTAAACCTAATGCTATTTATGTAAGTGTGTTTTACAATTATTGTTACACTTTCATCAGTGGATTTTATTAACGGTTTTCAGTTTAGCTGCATGTCTGTTACAAGTTCTCGTATTCAGACTTGTTATGGATGTTTTGACATAAATGGCCTCCGTTTGGTTTTTGTTTCTATATTTGTTTGCATTTGTTTTTGTAGTTGTTTCTATATGTGGAAACAGTGGCCATTTATTTGGCATTTTATGGCAGTCAATGTCAAGTACAAGTTCGTGATTCTTAAATGTTTTGAAAATGAACATAAATTTGACATTGAATTGTATTTGTGGCATGTTGCATATAGTAGAAGTTTTTTAATTCTTTTTAGAAGAAGTTTTTTAATTCTATTTTAAAAATAAATTCTTGGCAATTGAAGCAATGTTTTGTAGAGATTTTTATGTTGTCTGATTACTTAAGAAAGTTATATTTGATCCATTAAATTCCCAGGAATAGTTAAACTGTCAAAACTATGTTTGTATCTGTAAATGCGCTGGACGATCGTTCACTTTTCCTGGAATTACACTAAGAGAAAAGTGTATATATTTTTTATTTCAAATTGATATCAAACTTAATATTTATATGGAGGACTAATCCGCTATGGCTAGCGGATCAGTAACTTGTAGTCAACGATAATATCTTGTTAAGAATCTTATGGAAATCACTTTTGCTTATTAAAATAGAAAAACAGTGATCGAAGTCATCTATGTTAGTCATTAAGTGCACAATGTTTGTTTTCCAATAATCTGTAAAATAACGGGAATTCAAGCTCCATATTCAATGTAGTAATACGAATATTATAATTATTCCAAAATTCTTTTTTTTGAAACAATCGAAAATTTTCCTCTGAACATCATAGTTGCTGGGCAAAAACAGCACACTGATCAATTAGTGGAAAGCGAGATCCTCATTTTACACAAGCATGGACTTTAAGTTTTGCCAACATTCTATTGATCTGAATAAACTTTCTATTTAAGAACAGTTACTTAAGATATTTAGTATACTGATAATCATCTGCTCCTTTCAACAATTTTAAGTTCCACAATTATGACACAACAAATATAGGTCATTTGGCTTTAAATATCCATCTTTTTATTTTGGACAGAAGTACATAACATCACAAAAAAGGCAAGAAATGAACATCAATTAAATTTAATTCCAATAGAGTGTGACTTTCTTTAGCTTGCGGCATTCAATGTAAAAGTGATTCCGCAAATGAATGGAACAACTTTTAATTTGAATTACAATAAAAAAATTCTTTTGATTTTTTATGATCTTATACTCACCGGTACGAGTACAACACTCCTCCTACGTTATTACAACAATAACGGTTTTTTTTTTTTGAAAAGTAAAAGAAAAAAAAACGAAGAAAAATCAGGTCATCCTGTATCATGTGTCCAAAGTGCCGGCCTGACTTGTTGGTGGGTATTGTTGCAAATGATTAATTAGATCATAAAAAATAAGAACCACAAATTAGTTGATTACAGCATCTTAACAATTCTGCCATAACATTAATGAGATGACCACCACCACCACCAGCGCCAGCGCCATTCACTATTTATTCGTCATCACCAGCATATGATATTTTAAAGAGAGAAAAAGAGAGAGACGGTAGAAGATTTGAATCTTGGTCGGTGAATTCAATTAACCACATTTCAATCAAGTGTAAATGTCGGAAATGTCAACAATTCGTTGCGCCTTTTTCGTATACAACTAAATGACCAAATGCCACATATATTTTTTATTATTTTCTTCTTCATTTTCATTCTGTTATGTTTCTTGGCTTTTGTCAGCCTCCTGCTCCAATGTTCCATGTTCTTGATCTTGCCTGGCAGCCGGACTGACTGGCTAGAATAGTAACAGTATGTAAAATACTAAACAAAAGTAAAAGAAATTAAATTTTTTTGTGATTACTTCTGCAAACTGCAAAAAGTACGCACGATATTTCATGACACCAGACAAGGCGTGTTGGGAAATATTGTAAAACAAAGCTAGTGTTTTGATTTGGCTTTTAATTCGGAACATAAACATGAATTTGGTGTATGTCTGTCTATTCATAGACATTATGATTTCCCGTATGGCTCTTTAATTGGATTAGTTTCAATATTACACGCAGAGTAAAATGGAGACGCTGCTGTCAACATCTTCCGTTAGAACCCAAGATGAAATTATTATTTGAATCAGTTTTAGAACCATTTTTAAAATAATAAGTTGGATTCACAAAATTTTCGGATCATATTTTTCCCATACTTTTAATCTTCCAGATAATTAGAATTAGCAGCATTATGTATTGTCAAGACTGTAGATTGCTGTATAGAAACTCGGTCCATTCCTTACTAACGATACCAAGGGAATTTTTAAATCTCTCACTTAATTTGGTCTTCATATACGAACTCAATTTGCTAAACTGATCAAAATCGAGCTAGTTATAAGTTAGGTTAGTCCCCTTGTAATCTAAATTTCTAAGGAAAATGCGGATAGAAGAAGTACTTCCAATTAAAGTTTTTCGATTTAGATAAAACTTTTCCATCGGAATAAGAGCAAATTTGAATGAATGAAAATCGCTTACAATTAAGTTTTGATTTGGTTTTAACCATTTCTTGGGCGATTTTCTAGATTTATAAGTCCAACCACTTAAATCGGACTATCATTCAAAGAATTCTTTGAATGAAATGAAACATAAGGCAAAAGTTTAACTAAATTATTTCTTTTAGTGTATCCAATAACATCAGCAGCTCTAGCGGCATTAAATCAATTGGAAAATAAACTTGAATAAAAGACATTCACACAATTCCAAATTTTAGAAAACCAGCAGATTTCCAGTATTTCCATATGAGTAATAATTCGGTTCTAATAATAGAAAAGAACAAGTTGAAACAACAAATGTAAATAAACAGAAATACTTATAATACTATCTACCCAACGATCTAACCATCAGTCCATTCGTCCATCTGTCCCATGATTATTATGCAACTCTAACCAGTATTTAGTTATTTCTTTATGAACTTTATTTTAATCAAAATTGAATTGATTTCAGTTGAATGAATTGTCGCGGTATGACAATTATATCTATATACTCTACACCACTATAGTAGGGAAGGTATTATGGGTTTGTGCTAATGTTAGTAACAATCAAAAATACTATTCCTACATCCAACTAAAAGTTGAATCACTTTTATAGTCGATTAAGCCTTATTCCTCCGTCCGTCTGTCAATATAATTTGTGTAATCAATCCGTAAGTCGTAATTTTTAAGATAATTTTATACTCTTCTCAACTGTAGTGGGGAGACCACTATGGTTTTATACTGATATTTGTAATAACCAGAAATACTCATCTTATATCCACCTAAAAGTAGAATCACTTTCATAGTCGATTTAGGCATATCCCCCCGTCCGTCTGTCTATATAAACTTAGTAATCAAACTACAGATTGTAAATTTCGATATAATGTTATACCCTACACACCTGAAGTAGGAAGGGCTCTACGGATTTGTACTGATGTTTGCAACAACCAAAAACACTGTTCCTACATCCACCTAAAAGAAGAATCACTTTCATAGTCGAATGAGCCTTATCCCTCTATCCATCTGTCAAAATAATCTTTGTAATCAAACTATAAGTCAGAATTTTTGAGATAATTTTTTACTCTATGTCACTGTAGTGGGAAGGTTACTATGGGTTTATACAGATATTTGTAATAACAAAAAGCACTGTTCTTAAAAGTAGAATCACTTTCGATTGAGCCGATTGATTGAGTCGATTGAGCCATGTGCCTCCGTGCGTCCGTCTGTCTTTATAAATTTTGGATTCAAACTAGAGGTCGTAATTTCGGAAATAATTTTTCATTTCACCTAGCCATTTCACCCCATACAACCGGACCACCTAATTGAGCTTTGTATGTACATATCTCTACAAATAACGGCGCTATTACGTTTTATATAAGCCTAACTATTACAGCCGGGCTTATTGCTTAAATACAAGATGAACGGTTTATTAAAAAAGAAATGTCATTATAGATATGCTCACAACTGGTTTAGGGTGTCACATGGTCTGCCACGACCGACTATACTTTCTTACTTTTTTTTATTTTACTTTGTATCAACAACAATATACATATAAAGTAGTACACTTGAGTATTTAGATGGCTTGAAAAGTAAGTAAGCTGTCATTGAATCCTGTCTTCTGTCAATCATCTGTACAATCGAATACTTTCATTGACAGTTGCAGGGGCGTTTTATGCATTTCCGCCAAAAATGCCCACAAATGTTACGCATTTTGTAGCAACTTTCAGTAGTTGTTGCACAAGTTCTCTAACGAGTATTTAAAATAAATACTTACCATCATGTTGTAACAAAATACTAAAACTGATTGAGTTGAATTGGAATTGAATGTTTGTAATTGTTTAAATAACATTTCTTTTCTAATCACAACAGCGATCAGTAACAACAAAATGTTCGCCTGACACATTCATCAATTGTTGTCATTTTAGAGAACAATTGTTTAAAATAAAAAATTTGTACTGAAAAAAAGTACGAATAACAACAACTAAAGTACGTGACTGCTGTCATTGCATTACATTTGATACAACTTATTTTATAAATATTTTTTTTTTTGTTTTTGATGAGAATAAAAGTGTAGAAAGTGGCAATGTCATGTTATTCTAATAAATCTTGTGGTTGATCGGTTTGTTGGCTGGATGTTGGTTGTCACAGAATTGCAACCAACGCCAGTCATTATTCTCATTGATTGATAGAGATATTATTTCAAAATTTCATATTTTGTTTCGCTGATTTGATATGTAAAAGTGTAAAATATTGGGGAAGAGTAATTAAGGGATTTTACACTTTAAATGCAAATTATCTTAAAATTAGGTTGAGGCAATTGTAATTTCATTATTTTGAGATATAATTGTTAAATTATCTCTGGACGATCTCTTCATTGATTTTCTAGTCGTGCATCTTACTTTTTGTTATTTTCCTGTATTTGGGTCAAAAAATATTGGCTCTAAAACGCAGCGGGTAATAAAATCATAAAAATTTCAATGGCTTCATTGGTTGAAATTTAAACAACATTTTCTAATAATCCCAAAATTTAGAAAAAAAAACACTTTCATTCTAATAAATGTTTCAAAATATTTTCCTTGTTATTTTAACTGCATTTTTCTACTGAGAATTTGTGTTTCTTTTTCAAATTTTTGCGCTAGGAAGACAACACAAAATTTATTGCCATTCTAATGGATAATCAAATCAACATCGTAGTAAATAAATATTTGGAGGCGAAAGAAAAGAATTGAAAGAAATTATAGATAAAAATACGTTAATAAATATTAATTTATTGGCAAAGAAAGCAACAATAAGAAACTTAATTTAGGAATGCTGTTGCTAATTTGTTCAACAACAACATGTTGTTGAAACATCTTGTATTGCACTAATTATCAACACATAGTACTTATACAATATGTACGTATGTATGCATGAAACTGCAGCAAATGCTAGGACGGTGGTTTAAAAGTATTATTTTTATTTCATTGGGGTTTATAAATTTTTAAAAATTTTACAATCTTTACAATATTGGCATGACTAGTATTAGGATAATATCCTTCGAAGAAACATCCACTCAATTATCAGTGTGTTCTTAATCAATATTTTATGAATGGTTACGATATTGCAATTGTTGTAATAAAATATTTATTGTGTCAATTGGAAGGACAAAAGTACCAAAAGGGGATAACAAGATTTTATCCCCTTTTTAAACTCGTTGAGCCAATTTTGATAAAATTTGGAAAATTAACAAGTAAGAGTGTTATATTCGTCTGTGCCGAATCTTGTATAGTCAATTATGGACCGATCCTCGTCAAATTTTCTAGAACGATTTTAGTTTAGGCTAGTAATAAGCGTTTCAAGCCATTTCTGAAGAGGACCTTATATGGGAGGTTGGGTCAATTATGAACCAATCCTTATAAAATTGTACAAAGCGATTTAGGTTCCTATAAAATATGTTCATGTCGAATTTCATCGCTATAGATGCTTCTTTTAGACAGTTATGACCGACAGTTATGAGCGTTAAAGTCATTTTCTGAAGGGGACTTTATATGGCGGATAGGGTCAATTATGGACCGATCCTTATAAAATTTTACAATGATATTAAGGCTCCTATAAAATATGTTCATGTCGAATTTCATCGCTATAGATGCTTCTATATCGCAGTTGTGAGCGTTAAAGTCATTTTCTGAAGGGGATCTTATGAAATCCTTATGAAATTTTACAAATCGATTTAGGTTCCTATAAAATATGTTCATGTCGAACTTCATCATTATAGAAGCTTCTTTTGGACAGTTATGAGCGTTAAAGTCATTTTCTGAAGGGGACTTTATATGGCGGATAGGGTCAATTATGGATCGATACTTATAAAATTTTACAAAGGGATTTAGGTTTCTATAAAATATTTTCATGTCGAATTTCATCGCTATAGATGCTTCTTTTAGACAGTTATGTCGTTAAAGTCATTTTCAGAAGGGGACCTTATATGGGGGGGTAGGGTCAATTATAGACCGATCCTTATAAAATTCTACAAAGATATTAAGGTTCCTATAAAATATGTTCATGTCGAATTTCATCGCTATAGCTGCTTCTTTTATTCAGTTATGAGCGTTAAAGTCATTTTCTGAAGGGGACCTTATATGAGGGCTAGGCGAAATCGTGGACCGATATTGCCCATTTTCAATACCAAACAAACTGCATCAACTAAAAGTATCTATGCAAAATTTCAGCTCTCTAGCTACTACTACCGTTTGGACTCTATCGTGTTCTCAACAGACAGACAGACGGACGGACATGGCTAGATCGTCTTAAAATCTAATAAGGACCCAGAATATATATACTTATATGGGTCTTAGACGAATATTTCAATGTGTTACAAACGGAATGACAAAAAAAAAATATACCACCCACCTTTTTTGATGGTGGGTATAAAAAATTTAGTAACACTGAAAAAGCTAATGGGTTGTTATTTGTAACTCTGGTACCAAGGGCAATTTTTACTTTTTCGTTCTACAACCCGTACTTTTTTCAACATTTAATTTATATTTTTTATGGCATTTTGTCCCCTTTACTTTGGGTTATGATTAATAGCCAACTAAGATCCCTAACCGAGAAAGGACTTAGACCTGTCTGCTATGCAGACGATGTTGTAATACTTCTAAGGGGAAGGAATTAAAATTACTTGTGTAGAAGACCTGGGGAGGTTCTGAATAAAATAAAGATGGGCTTAACCGAGAGGCCTAAATGTTTACCAGGTGAAGACGGAAATCTGTCTTTTCACAAGAAAGACAAAAATTTTTAATTACACTGAACTTCCTGGGCAAGAGAATACCGGTGACAGACAGAGTTAAGAACTTAGGTGTAATGCTTCACCGGTAATTAAGATGTAGAAACCACATAGAGGACAGGATCAACAAGGCACATCGATGCTGGGCGAGATGTAGGAGAACTATATTCATGAAATGGGGTCTTAGTCATACTATGACACATTTCCTTTATAAAAGTGTAATTAGACCAATTCTTGCTTATGCTTCAATAATCTGATGGACTTCTTTGGACAAAAAGTGGAATATCACACTAATATAGGGAGTTCAGCGTAAATGCTACTTGGGTATAAGAGGTGCCAACAAAGACCCTGGAAACGTTGCTTGATATTCCAGTTATTGAAACATATTTATGATATGAGGCTCATAACTTTAGATGAACTGACCTAAAGCGGCTATAGAACACGTCATCAATGTATACTGGCACATTGAAAGGCTATACCCAATCATCGGACGTGCCTGATCACATACCGAACACACAGACGTAGGAATCCGTTGCTACACGGATGGCACTAAATTGGGGGACAAAGTTGGCCTGGGGTTATATATTGGAGACCCAGAAACAGAAATATACCACCGTTTACTTAATCATAACATAGCTCCCAGGCAGACGTCCGAGCAAGGAATGCGTAAATTGGATTAGAATAAATATGGGTCCCACAGAGCTTAACATTGATGTAAATACATCCTTCTATCAACTTAACTATTAGGGTAGCAAAACTCACCGGTTAATGCTAGTATTTTTATAACGACTTTTCAACTGAAACGTTTTATTCCTGAACAATCGTGGCAAAAAAATAACTGCCACTTTAGATATATTTGTAGGTATTCATATTGAATTTTAATTACATACATCCATATCTGGGCTAAAAACAATTCCCTTTTTACTTCACACTATACTAGTTAGGACTTATTAAATAAATACATATAATAATATGGTTTATCATGACCTCTCATTACCAAGTAATATATGAAATAATAACTGATCATTACTAAAAATGTGAGATTTCTGCTAAGTAGCTAAGAATCTGATTAAGAATATTTCTATAATAACCCAATTTTAAGTAGTAGAATCATTCAAAAGCACACTCGTAGTATAATTATCTTGGTACTTTTAAATTCAACCTATTTTATTTGGGCAATCATTTTAATCCAGTGGACTTCGATAGCACTAACAGGATGTTCCAACAAATTTGATTAGATTTGTTAGTAATACATCGTTGCGGCAGTCTAGATCAGGATACAATCTTGTATTATGATATCTTAGTCAGCGCTCATGTAGACAATCGACAATCACTTACAAGTTGTTATGTTGATTCTTCTTCTTCCAAATAACTTATAACTTTTTCCCGTATTATGTACGATACCGTGACCGGGGGTATATAAACGTCCTCGTTCGAAACATTTATTACTCTAAAGTGTAGGCATTAAGCAATCTCATGCTGGCAAAAAAAAACTGGTTTTAAACCTTCAGTGTAAACTGATGTCCTGAAAAATACATGTTGACAGACTTCTCTCTAATATCATGACAGCACCCAGAAAAGCTTCTCCCGAATATTATTTTACAAAAGTGTTGAATCATTAAAACCACAGTGTTAAACATGAAGTTTTACTTTTGAAGTCGTAGACAAACGTTTCATCTGTACGCACACTCACGCGCTTGTTTCTCCACCTATGGTGCTGCATGTTGCAACAATAATAAACATCAATACAAATATTAGATTCTTAGCGCCTCAAGTGCAAATATTCACATTCGTACTAAAAGAACAAGTACAAGTTGCAACTACACGTACATGATAGTGAAGGGTAAACCATCCTGGAATTTGAAATTTATCATAATCCCGGAAAATATTATATACATACATAGGTATGTAAATACATTTGTAGAAATAAAATAAATCAAGTTATTTGAATTTTATAAATCTCGAAAGCAGGGAACATATACGGGATTGGGGATTTTTGTTATCCCTACCAAAAGATATACTTATATGTATGTGTATTTGTTCACTATTCATTTAGTATTGTATGTATTTTTTTTTTCATTTCTTCCAGACAGACTACTACTACTTGCGACTAGAAAAAAGACTTTTTCAATATTATTTGTTTAAAATTTTTTTATTTAAACAAAAAAGCCTGAAAAGAATGTTCTTTTCAGCAATTTATTGTTAATATACTCATTTGTTATTCTTGTAGATTTTTTAACAAGGCGGAAATATTTACAACAATAATGTTATGTGAGCCTTTAAAAATGTGTTTCTTCGCGCATGATGTGGGGAGTGCGAGTAGATTTGAATTTATGATCAGCGACGCAGAGCTAATAAACTAAAAGAAATTTTTTATATTTTATTATTAAATAATAAATTAGGTCTTTTATATATAAAAAATAAAAAACAAAAAAATTTGAGTTGGAGATGCGGGGCATCGATCCCCGTACCTCTCACATGCTAAGCGAGCGCTCTACCATCTGAGCTACATCCCCTTGAGATGGCGGTGTGGCTAAATTACTTTTTGACCACAAGTAAAATTATTTTATTTTTTGGTATAGGAATATATTGTATACAATTTAGCATGTTTCAAAATTGACCATATTTGTGTGATGTGCTTTTGAAAACAAAAGCTTTTTAAGCTTTTTGAAATGTATGTGACCTTGAAAAGGGCCTAGCGTTTTTTGTGTATATATTTATACGCCACTACAATGAAGATGGTATTATGGGTTTGAGGCGATGTTTGTTACATCCAAAAATATTGTGTGTCAATGTAACCTTGTGTGCACGCTGCAGCCTGCAGGTCGCAATTTTCAAGATAATTTGATGAAATTTTAACCCTATAACGTTTAAAAATGGCAAAACAGCGTTTTTTGCTGATGACAGCACCAAATTATGATTTTAAGATATTTTCCCAGTAAAAGCTTTTACTTAAAGAGTAATATTTCAGGTATTTACTTTAATACGGCGAAGTCAAGCTCTTACAAGTAATCAGTAAAATAACCCATGTGTGATGAAATTTTTTATACACATAAAGTTTATAAAATAAAAACAGAAAAATTTATTTGTAGGAAAAAGAAGACCTAAGATTTGTTTCCGCCCGGGTTCGAACCGGGGACCTTGTGCGTGTGAAGCACACGTGATAACCACTACACTACGAAAACTTGTTTGCGCCGTTTGACAAATTATTTATAAAAAGCAAATCAATAGAAACATTCAAATCAAGTATTAGGAACCGAAATATATAACGTTAACGGTGCATGTTTCGGTTCAGGTTACAAATAATGTCACTGCAATTGGGTTTTCAGCGGAATAATAGCATAAAATAATCGTATGTATTTACAAAATCTGAGGTTTTTTCCCACCGATTTTTTTAAAGTCGATATTTGAAATGCCTAATATAATCGTTTTTTAATCTGTAAGAATATCTCGATATAATGTGTTAAAAATATATGTAGACATATTCTATTGTTTCCGCCCGGGTTCTAACTGGGGACCTTGTGCGTGTGAAGCACACGTGATAACCACTACACTACGAAAACTTGGTTGCGCCGTTTGACAAATTACTTATACATAAAAGCCAAATCAATAGAAACATTCAAATCTTGCCACGAAAAAAGTATTAGGAACCGAAACATATAACGTTAACGGTGCATGTTTCGGTTCAGGTTACAGATAATGTCACTGCAATTGGGTTTTCGTCGATATTTGAAATGCATAATATAATCGTTTTTTTTTAATCTGTAAGAATATCTCGATATCATGTGTTAAAAATATATGCAGACCTATTTTATTGTTTCCGCCCGGGTTCGAACCGGGGACCTTGTGCGTGTGAAGCACACGTGATAACCACTACACTACGGAAACTTGTGATAGTTTCTAAAAATAGACATGCAATATTTTTATATCTAAATTACCAATAAAATCCTTTAATTCAAATCTAGGTTTTATGTAAACTTTATCAAAAATACTTTTTGTTCAATAATTTGTGAAAAAATAAAGATTGTTTCCGCCCGGGTTCGAACCGGGGACCTTGTGCGTGTGAAGCACACGTGATAACCACTACACTACGAAAACTTGTGATAAGTTCTAAAAATAGGTTTGTAATATTTTTATAAAATGCAAATTAAATCCTTAAATAAAAGTCTTGGTTCTGATTCATAATAATTTATCAAAGGTTTATTAAACAAATTTTGTTCCACAAAGATTTGATAAATGATTATGAATAGTATTCCCAGAATTTTATTCTAATTTCTTTCAAATATGTACTTTTTTGAAATAATTCACCAAAAGATATGATTGTTTCCGCCCGGGTTCGAACCGGGGACCTTGTGCGTGTGAAGCACACGTGATAACCACTACACTACGAAAACTTACTATAGGGTAGCAAAACAGTCGTATATGTAATTTTCTATTCAAATTAAAAGTCCTTTAATTCAAAGATCAGATTTTTTAAATTTATTTATTAAACAATATGGGTCAAGAAAACGGCCGGCGCTTACAAAATGTTATCAACTGCTTAATAATCAAATGTTTTCACTTTATCACTACTGCTTCAGATTATAGTAATCTATAGCTAAAGTTAGTCTGTAGAATGATATTTATTTTGAAATTGTAATCTTAGGGTACAAACATAACTACAAACATAAATATGTATGAACATTCAGAAATTAATTGTTAATATTTCTAAATGATAAAATCTAGAATTTCTAACAAAATGTTTTAAACAGAATAAATATCGATAGATTTTTCCACAAGCAGCGTTACTAATTTAGCGCAGTTGTTGTAACAGATAACACTAAGCTGGGTTTCTGCATCGTGGTTCAGACCTAACACTACTTATTTATAATTCCAACGCAAATCCCTTGGACAAAGTGGAGTACGGTTGGCTAAGCAATTGAATATGTTGGGGTATTATGAGATATCGATCTCAGTTGTGCCAAGACTACTTTTGTTTTCCGAGGTAGATACGGTATTTTTATGCCACCATATATTTAGCAAAAGCGAATTTAATGTTCAAAGGCTAATGCATACAACTTTGTATGTTCTCTTCGAAGGTCCTTCTTGCCGTAAAATATGTACATATGTGTCACAATGTATGATGTTAATGTCGGAATGAACATAGCTGTGAAATCCCAAGAGGAACCCTTTTTTCAGCATTGTAGCCCTTGGGGTCCTTCTTATAAAAAGTTGCATAATTTCGGCAACAAGAGCTACATTATCGTAGGAACACGTGGTAAGACGACGGGGATCATGAGTGTTGGCCAATACCAAGTCTGCCTCAAAAGCTTTGTATATTAGCATATGCGCAGAACTCTCATGAGGAGCTTCATTTCGTCCAAAACTTCTCTTAAAAAGCATCTACTTATAAATAACTTTTTAAAATTTCCTAACTTTGTTTAAGAGTAAATCGACTACTAGGAACTATTTGTTAACTAATATGTAATTAAAATTTCAATTAGAATAAAGATATCAAAACCAAAATCAGATATGATGTAAAAGGATATAAGATAAGTAATTGTACTGAATCTTAGTTGCCAGATGATTTTTTTTTGATAGTTTACTCCACAGTGTAGTCTATAGTCTAGTCCAGCGGTTCCCACCGTTTTTAACTTCGCGGACCCCTTGACGAATTTATTTAATTTCACGGACCCCCATACATATTTTGATATCTTATTGTTATAAATAATTGTTCATCCGAAAATTGTTTTAGTCCTGGTCCATAAACCCTATAAAATATTCCCGTTCATTGAGAATATTTAGTATTTCGGAAATGTTTTCAATTGCATGGTTTTAAATATAAAATGACTTCTAACACGATGTTTAATTTTATGATCGTGAGAGCTTTCATGTTCATTTCTCGTCAAGGTAGCGAAAAGGTTTCTTTATCAAGTATTGCCGACATGTGCTTAAAGAGTCATGTTTCCAAATTTTTTGCGATTGCATAGGAGTGAGTTGAGTATGTAAGCTAAGTTTTCGGGAAAATATGTGAAAGTTAGACTTCTTCGATGTTGTTGCGGAATGCGTTACCCACATAAAATATGACCTGAACTCTTTGCGAATGTACTGTGAATTTGGATCTTAAATTTGAATTTTAAAATACCTACGAATTATTTCACTGCGTGGTTTTGACTATTTTCGCAAAACGCAATGAATTTTCTGATGTTGATTTAATAATATTGGACAACAAAATGAAGTTAAAATCTGTGTATCACGTCGGAATGGAATATTTATATTTAAAATTAACTAGATTAACACTTTTGCTTACAATTTAAAAAAAATATTATGAAAAGGTCACATTTCTTCATATTCCGGGATACCAGTATCAGTATTTAATTCTAAGGCAAATCATTATCCGTCTGATATAAAAACCAGAGACAGTAATTGTTATTATTTTTATTTAAAAAATTAAAATTACAAATTTTATTTGGTTTGTATTTCATTTCTCAGAAAATCCAAATTGCTTTTGATTTGAATTTCTTATATTTTCCGTAAAAATTACTGAGAACTTTTTCAAATAAAAATCAATAATAAAAAACACAAATAATTTTTAAACCATAAGGAACAAATAAAAATCAGGCAATGATTTTTATTTTTTGAAATTAATTATAAAACTCATTATGCGATATTTACCTTTAAAACACATTAAAAATGATCGGGTTTAAACAGAGATTAATAGAAAATTGGTAAAATTTCTTTACCACTGATATCATCAACCAAATTTGCAGAAATTAGATTCGAAAATTGGAAAATTAATATTTTTTAGGTGATTTTATTCTTTGCTTTGAAAAATAAAAATCATTGATTGATTTCTATTTTTTGTTTGAATAAATAAAAATTACTGAATGAGTATTATTAAAAACAACATAAATATTTTTTTATTGAAACAAATAGAATAAAAATCAAAAATAATTTTTATTTTCAATTTTTATTATAAAAATCAAAAAAAAAAAAGTTTATTGAAGAAATCGATTAAAAAAGGTCTGGGAAATATTTTGGTACATTCAAAACATTTCTTACGATTCTTTCATACTGATTTTTTTAAGCAAAAATTTCATAGATAATAATTATTTTCTGTCTCTGATAAAAACATTTATTTCGATACATATACATTTATAAAAATTACAAATCACGTACTACTTTACTTTATAAAAGTAAAACAATAAATTTGTAGGGTCTAGCTTCATCCTGATAAACGACCGAAACAATAAAATTCAAAAAGTCACCAACAAATCTGGGATTATTGAATAAAAATTGTGTATTTTAGTATTTACGAAAAAATTGGAGATATTTTTAATATTTTCTAACATATAGAGAATATTTTTTATTCATGATTTTTTTCGTTCGTCTTCGCGGACCCCCTAGGATTTTGCTACGGACCACTAGGGGTCCGCGGACCCCCTTTTGGGAACCGTTGGTCTAGTCTATAGTCTAGTCTATAGTCTAGTCTATAGTCTAGTCTATAGTCTAGTCTATAGTCTAGTCTATAGTCTAGTCTATAGTCTAGTCTATAGTCTAGTCTATAGTCTAGTCTATAGTCTAGTCTATAGTCTAGTCTATAGTCTAGTCTATAGTCTAGTCTATAGTCTAGTCTATAGTCTAGTCTATAGTCTAGTCTATAGTCTAGTCTATAGTCTAGTCTATAGTCTAGTCTATAGTCTAGTCTATAGTCTAGTCTATAGTCTAGTCTATAGTCTAGTCTATAGTCTAGTCTATAGTCTAGTCTATAGTCTAGTCTATAGTCTAGTCTATAGTCTAGTCTATAGTCTAGTCTATAGTCTAGTCTATAGTCTAGTCTATAGTCTAGTCTATAGTCTAGTCTATAGTCTAGTCTATAGTCTAGTCTATAGTCTAGTCTAGTCTATAGTCTAGTCTATAGTCTAGTCTATAGCCTAGTCTATAGTCTAGTCTATAGCCTAGTCTATAGTCTAGTCTATAGTCTAGTCTATAGTCTAGTCTATAGCCTAGTCTATAGTCTAGTCTATAGTCTAGTCTATAGTCTAGTCTATAGTGTAGTCTATAGTGTAGTCTATAGTCTAGTCTATAGTGTAGTCTATAGTGTAGTCTATAGTCTAGTCTATAGTCTAGTCTATATTCTAGTCTATAGTCTAGTCTATAGTCTAGTCTATAGTCTAGTCTATAGTCTAGTCTATAGTCTAGTCTATAGTCTAGTGTATAGTCTAGTCTATAGTCTAGTCTATAGTCTAGTCTATAGTCTAGTCTATAGTCAAGTCTATAGTCTAGTCTATGGTCTAGTCTATAGTCTAGTATATAATCTAGTCTATAGTCTAGTCTATTGTCTAGTCTATAGTCTAGTCTATTGTCTAGTCTATAGTCTAGTCTATAGTCTAGTCTATTGTCTAGTCCATAGTCCAGTCTATAGTCTAGTCTATAGTCTAGTCTATAGTCTAGTCTATAGTCTAGTCTATAATCTAGTCTATAGTCTAGTCTAAAGTCTAGTCTATAATCTAGTCTATAGTCTAGTCTATAGTCTAGTCTATAGTCTAGTCTATAATCTAGTCTATAGTCTAGTCTATAGTCTAGTCTATAGTCTAGTCTATAGTCTAGTCTATTGTCTATATTCTAGTCTATAGTCTAGTCTATAGTCTAGTCTATAGTGTAGTCTATAGTCTAGTCTATGGTCTAGTCTATAGTCTAGTCTAGTCTATAGTCTAGTCTATAGTCTAGTCTAGTCTATACTATTGACTAGACTATAGTCTAGTCTATAGTCTAGTATATAGTCTAGTCTATAGTCTAGTCTATTATCTAGTCTATAGTCTAGTCTATAATCTAGTCTATAGTCTAGTCTATAGTCTAGTCAATAGTCTAGTCAATAGTCTAGTCTATAGTCTAGTCTATAATCTAGTCTATAGTCTAGTCTATAATCTAGTCTATAGTCTAGTCTATAGTCTAGTCTATAGTCTAGTCTATAGTCTAGTCTATAGTCTAGTCTATAGTCTAGTCTATAGTATAGTCTATAGTCTAGTCTATAGTCTAGTCTATAGTATAGTCTATAGTCTAGTCTATAGTCTAGTCTATAGTCTAGTCTATAGTCTAGTCTATAGTCTAGTCTATAGTCTAGTCTATAGTCTAGTCTATAGTCTAGTCTATAATCTAGTCTATAGTCTAGTCTATAATCTAGTCTATAGTCTAGTCTATAATCTAGTCTATAGTCTAGTCTATAGTCTAGTCTATAGTCTAGTCTATAGTCTAGTCTATAGTCTAGTCTATAATCTAGTCTATAGTCAAGTCTATAATCTAGTCTATAGTCTAGTCTATAATCTAGTCTATAGTCTAGTCTATAGACTAGTCTATAGTCTAGTCTATAGTCTAGTCTATAGTCTAGTCTATAATCTAGTCTATAGTCTAGTCTATAGTCTAGTCTATAGTCTAGTCTATAGTCTAGTCTATAGTCTAGTCTAGAAATTAGTCTATAGTCTAGTCTATTGTCTAGTCTATAGTCTATTCTATTGTCTAGTCTAATAGTCTAGTCTATTAGTCATAGTCCTAGTCTATGTCTATATTCTATCTAATATTATAGCTATATCTAGTCTATAGGTCTATTCTATAGTCTAGTCTCTAGAGTCTAGTCTATAATCTAGTCTATAGCTATCTATAATCTAGTCTATAGTCTAGTCTATGTCTAGTCTATAGTCTAGTCTATAATCTAGTCTAATAGTCTAGGTCTATAGCTAGTCTATAGTCTAGTCTATAATCTAGTCTATGTCTAGTCTTATAGTCTAGTCTATAGTCTATCTTAGTCTAGTCTCTATCTAGTCTATAGTCTAGTCTATATCTAGTCTAATAGTCTAGTCATAATCTAGTCTATATCTATCCAATCTAGTCCTATAGTCTATCTATAGTCTAGTCTTATAGTCTAGTCTATAGTCTAGTCTATAGTCTAGTCTGTAATCTAGTCTATAGTCTAGTCTATAGTCTAGTCTATAATCTAGTCTATAGTCTAGTCTATAATCTAGTCTATAGTCTAATCTATAGTCTAGTCTATAGTCTAGTCTATAATCTAGTCTATAGTCTAGTCTATTGTCTAGTCTATAGTCTAGTCTATTGTCTAGTCTATAGTCTAGTCTATTGTCTAGTCTATAGTCTAGTCTATTGTCTAGTCCATAGTCTAGTCTATAGTCTAGTCTATAGTCTAGTCTATAGTCTAGTCTATAGTCTAGGCTATAGTCTAGTCTATAATCTAGTCTATAGTCTAGTCTATAATCTAGTCTATAGTCTAGTCTATAATCTAGTCTATAGTCTAGTCTATAGTCTAGTCTATAGTCTAGTCTATAGTCTAGTCTATAGTCTAGTCTATAGTCTAGTCTATAGTATAGTCTATAGTCTAGTCTATAGTCTAGTCTATAATCTAGTCTATAGTCTAGTCTATAATCTAGTCTATAGTCTAGTCTATAGTCTAGTCTATAGTCTAGTCTATAGTCTAGTCAATAGTCTAGTCAATAGTCTAGTCTATAGTCTAGTCGGTTATATGTATATATACATTAAAAAAATAATTGAATAATCCTTACTCAAATCAAGATACTTGATTCTAGAATAGATCCGTTAAGTACGAACAACCTAATTTAAGCCTATATTAAACCTATTAAGCCTATAAGTATAGTCTAGTCTATAGTATAATCCAAAATTTAGTACGATATTTTTATGTCTGTGTAGTTGGCATCACTGTCTAAAGATAGTAATATCGTGTTTGGATATTTCATTCTACTTTATATGTTAATCGCGATGTATGTATTTTTACATGTCCCATATCATATTTAAGTAAAACAAACTGGCGGAAGCAAAAGGATATCCTAAGTATCTTTTTGTTTCCGCCCGGGTTCGAACCGGGGACCTTGTGCGTGTGAAGCACACGTGATAACCACTACACTACGGAAACTTGTTTATAAAATAGGATGTTTTAAATGACACGCTAATTAAACAAAAATGCATACCTGTGGGCGAGGTAAGTCTATTTAATTTTCAATTATTCTAGGGTAGCTAGCTTTTTTGTTTCAATAACTTCTCTGAGCAATCTATTGATACAAGACAAATTTAAAAAGTTAAACTTTAACAAATTGTCCGCCAAGCTGATTTAATGACATTATTATTTTATTAATCGTGATAATTTCATTTTGAAAAACAAATGCTGCAAAATATTATCGACACACAATATACAAGGTAATTATCAATCAAACTACAACTATAAAGTGTTTAATTTAATCAAAATTTATTACGCACAGTTGGGGTACACAATTTTAATTCACTTAAAGACAAACGGACAGACAGACAAGTGAAATAAATCATTAATATGGAAAAACAAACAGTGACAGAGACAAAAAAAAAAATTAAACTAAACTGGTCTCTGGCGTTTCAGGTGTTAAAGGTGGCAGCAAATTAAACTGACTTCAAATGCTGCGATATCCAAAGATACAACTAACTTTTCTCTGCATTTAATAAACATCGTATGTATGTCTACATATTTATACGATGAAATGAAATTCACTTACTGAATGTCTGGCGCCTTGTGTGTGAATATGTCTCGATTATGGGATTATAATTATAAAAATTTGATATGAATATCAAAACATTTATAGATTAAACCCAAATAAAATATATTTAAAAAACGCAAGCACTTTTTTTTATTTTGTATGTTTATTTTTAATAGATTCATGTTTTTACAACTTCAAATTTCAAACCAGAAATGTTACGCATTAACTCTTCAATCAGTTGAGTCTTGGCAAATGCAATGCCTGGTGGTATAACGCCGCCACTGAAAAGAAAACGAATGAAAAAGAAATTTAAATATTTTAGTCAATAAAAAAGCATAATTTTTATACTTAAACTACTTTTCGAAACGGATATTTTTAAAAGCGCTTATAAGAAGTTAATTAGAAGTAAATTTATTTATTCGATCTTTAGAATGAATGAAAAAATTACTTACTTTCCTGGCATATTTCTATGCTCCTGCAGTACAACCTTAGCACATGACAAAAGAGAACCACTAGTAAAACCATAACAAGGATCATTGCCACTAATTTTAACAATTACTTCTTTGTTGGGCGCCAACGATTCGGGACAGTCCTTGGTCCAACCTTTAGCTTTAAATGTCATATTAAACTCTAAAGATTTTCTATTTGCTGGCACTGGACCTTCATGAGACATCAGACCGTTTGTGAAATATTTTGGATACTTAAGCAATAATTTGCGAGTGTATGTGAACTGAGCCATAATCATTAGGAAAAACAAATAAAATGGTAATATAAAAGCGGTCCAATAAGATCTAGGAAAAAAGAAATATTAATAAAAATTAGTTTTTTTCGCAATAATTTATAATTCTAAATACTTACTTAAATCCTTTATAAAGTTCAAATTGTATGGGTCTTTTCTTTTCTAACTCATAGGCCAACTGTTGAGATCTTAAAACAGAAGCACGATCAGTATTGGGGAATGGTATGAAATGACTGTCTAAGCCTTCAGTTTTATGGGGTAGAGGTCTAAAATAATAATAAAAATTAACTTTAAATATTTTTACAAAAATTTAAGTTTTAAAAACCTACTTTGCTCTTAATTTTGGTTGCAACTTTGGCATATTGCCGCGATTCAGTTTAAATTTTAATTTCAACATTTCACATATATGCTGCATGGCATAGATAGCACTATCCCAAGTACCGCTATTCAAAATAGCCTTTGATGATTTGTCCTGATAGTTAAGTTCATTTTCCCAAAACAATTCCACAGAATTAACAGTACCCGGGAAGTTCTTTTCAGCGTATACCACACCCATTTCAGCTGGTATACTTTCAAAGGCACAAGCGGATATCACATATACACCTCTTTCTTGGGCCAAGTCATTGTATTTCAATTGCATTTTATTGATATATTGTGGTTCACCACTGATATCGACATGATGGGTACCGGCAGCTATACAGGCCTTCACAACAGTTTCGCCATAGAAACGATAGGGACCACAGCAGTTTAAAACAATCTAAAAAGGGAGTTTAGGTTTTATTATTAATTCCACATTATGTATGTATATAATCCTTATGCTGGGTTAAAATTTAAACTATAATAACGGTATTCTATGAATTCATATATTTTGATTGTTTTCAAAATTAAGAACTTATCTATTTTTGTTTGCAATGACTATAATGTACATATTTTTGAATGATAATGGTGAATGAGACGGAACCATTATCAATATACATATTTTAATTATAGCAATTTTAAGTAATTTTTATGTATTTAATATAAATATTAAATCATTTTTAAATAATATAAATAGCTAACAACTTAATCACAAAAAATCGTACTGATACGGCAAATAATAAACATTTTAACATACCGTGATCTTAGTTATATTTCACTGTTAAGAAACTAAGGTATTCAATCTCTTCACAGATCTTAAATTTGGACAATCGAGTTCCCTCGCTATATTTAAGTTGAATTGTACCTTGCCTCAGATTTGTATACTTTATCCATTTTTTGTTGAATAAAATTGTATACATTTAAGTCATATTTCGAAGGGGGCTTTGTATAGGGCCTAGGGTTAAATGAGGCCCTATCACCAAAAAATTCATCAGGGTCATGAAGGCTAGTATAGAACTTGGTTTTGCAGCTTTTTGTCGAGATACGAGTATATTGAACATAATTATGAACTTAATATTATTTTCAATAATATGGGGGCTAGGTCAAATATCACACCGATATTACCCATTTTCAGTAGCAAAATCATGTATTCATTGAATTATCTTCAAAAAAGCGACCTGTAGTTTGATTACACGATTTACATGGACGGACAGACAGACAAACCGACAGACGGAAATAAATCCACTCAGAAAATGATTCTAAGCTGATTGGTATAATTTAAGGTGGGTATAGGACCAATATTATTGTGGATTACAAACATCAGCATAAACCCAATATACTCTCCCAACTAAAGTGGTGTAGGGTATAAATATCAAACTGAAACCAATTTCTAAGTTTATATAATGAATTAATTGTTTGACTTCTATTCAATTCTAATTCTAATTTCTTAAAAAACGCATTCTTTTGCAATCGAAGATCTTTTAAATTTTATAAAGCAATGTAATAAAGAATAAAAATAGCATTATTTCTTGACTTGCAAATAAATTTACATTTCAGAGTAATTAGGGAATACCGCGTTAAAATTACGCACTAAAATTCATAACTTGTTTTACACAAACCGCATTGTTAACTTTGTACGTTATAAGTAATAAAATAACTTAATTTATCGTCTATATAAAAATATTATTTCCATAATAATTAAATTTAATAAATTACCTTGCAATTTTTAGCCATATTATTAATAGAGGCCTCATCGCTGACATCAGCCACAATGATGGGTATATTTGATAAATCTTTTCCAACTTTCTCTCCCACTTCCTTTAAGACTTGTTTCAATTTATCCTAAAATATTATAACGTTTCAATATAGAGATATAATTTAGCTAAAAATTTCCGTTAAACACTAACCTCATTACGGCCTGCAATGCCCCATTTAAGATCCTTCAATATATTCACTGCATCTTCAACAACAATTTTGCCGGTAAAACCGGTGGCACCAAAAATTATAGCATCTAATCTTTCGGCCATGTTAACCGTTTCACAATATACACTAAACTGAAATTTGAAATTTCTTTGTTCTCTTAAATATTTAAAGAAAAGTCAAAGCTTTTGCTAGACGTCAAAATACATATCTCTTTCTCGTTATCGCAATGCACATGTGGGAAAAGCGAACATTGTATGCAATTTCAAAATACAGTTTAGTGGGTATGATAGATTAGAAAATATTTCTTTATCAAATGATAAACTCTTGTTTATAACATTAATTAGAGTTTTCAGCTGTTTTTTGTTTCTTTCTAGAAAGAAAAACGTGTATATTTGTCATAAGCTATGAATTATTTTTTAGACTAACCATTAGATTTTACCATTCTCTCTGTAACACATCAAAATATAATTTACCAAATTGTCTAGTCTGGCAACAGTGGCTGTTGTTAATTGTTAAAAACAAGTTATTAACAAACCTAAAATTCTTGTTGATTTTATAAACAAAATAAAAAACACCTAATTTGTTATGTGCAAAGTTATAAGAAATGTTGGATGCCCTACATTCATGATACTTCGATTGTTAATAATAAGATATACATATGTATTTGAAATGCTTGTTTCAAAACCGATTGATAAAAATGAAGGGAAAAACTTAGAAATTGTGTTTAGCAGAAGACTAGGTTTTTTTTCCATATATCGAAAATTATAAATTCACAAAGTTATTTCCAACATCGAAATGAACATGCCACCCATTAATATATAGAGTGTTAAGCATTAACTTTTTAATATGACTAATAACAATTATTACGTATGTATGTACATTAGGGTGGGCCCAAAACAGAAGATCTCGATTATTCGAAACAACAATGAAAGATTAATCATTTTTGTTCTGGCGTTAATATTTGATGAGCAAGATTAAAGTGTATAAAGGGACTTTATTGAGGTTTCCTGATTTTAAAATATTTCTTGCCATTCCATATAAAATGTTGGTGCCCTCTGAAAAGCCTTTGACTGGCCTTAAAGCTGTCAAACTACTACTTATTCGTTGGTATTTTAATTCATTATCTTAACACGGAGGTGTCATAGGAAGTAAGTACCTACCACGCTTGCTTACAAAGAACCACCTAAATAAGTCATAACATTAAAGTACTTAAAATAATGCAGACGGTATGTAGTAGTCAATGAAAAGTAAGTTGTTGTAGAAGTCATTATCAAGTTTTTGTTGGATAAATAACGGTTTGTATGTTGTTCTTTACATTATTTTGCTTTTGTTTGAGAAATAAAATCTTATAATCAATTAAACTTCTGTTTAATTTTCCTTAATACAGACGCGACCTCCCTAATGTATGTTTATGAAAGAATTTTAGAAAAAGCTTTTTCTGACCTTTGTCAATTAACGTTTTAAAATACAAGGTGGAGCAAAAACAATCACCCGATATGGCTTATCTTCATAATAGAAATACACAGTTTCATATTTTTTTGACATTTGGATTTTTAAAATGTTGTCAGTATATTCTTAAGATCCGAATAGGTCCTACGATTTGGAATCTTTTAAGCACATTCCTAATGGATAAGTTACAAAGGGTATGTCTTCAGAGGATTAGCTACCAAGTGATTGACGATATAAATTTTGTCATAATGTTTCTTCTAAATAATACTTATAGTTTTCCATAGTCACTATAATACAACAGTAGCGTAATATATTTTGTGACACCATAATTACTTAGTCACAGTTACTTAGTAATTTTGTTAATCAGTTCATATCTACATACAAACATACATAGATTTTTTTTCAAATATTTCAGTTTATCAATATTGACGTTTATTTTATCATGCATGCTAGTCGAAACGTACTTTATAACTCAAACAAAGTTTGAATAACATCAAAACGTAATCAATTTAGAATTTGACAAAAAATTTTATACCCACAATCAAAAAGTAAAGGCATGTTGGTCTTGTTATAATGTATGTTACACATATTTGTATATTTTCTAAGTCCATTTGCCTCGTGGGGGTCATCAAGTCTTGTAAACAACTTGGTTTTTGCAGCTTTTTGTCGAGATATAAGTATATTAAACATAATTATGAACTTAAGAGCCCTATTTGGCGGGTTCAGTTGTATGGGGGCGATGTAAACCATTTTCAACAGGCTTCGTCTACGGTACCATAAAAGATCATGTGCCAAATTTCATTGAATTATCTCCAAAATTGCGACCTGTAGTTTGATTACAAGTTTTAAAAGCCCTATTCGGGGGTTCAGTTGTATGGGGGCTAGGTGAAATAATGGACCGATTTCAATAGGCTTCGTCCCTGGAACAATAGAAGATCATGCTAAATCGACTCAGAAAATGATTCTGAGCCGATTGGTATACTTTAAGGTGGGTATAGGACCAATATTATTGTGCGTTACAAACATCAGCACAAACCCAATATACCCTCCCCACTAAAGTGGTGTAGGGTATAAAAACGCAAGCATTTTTTATTTTGTATATTTATTTTTAAGAGATTCATAATTTTACAACTTCAAATTTCAAACCAGAAATGTTACGCGTTAACTCCTCAATCAGTTGAGTTTTGGCAAATGCAATGCCTGGTGGAATAACGCCGCCACTGAAAAGAAAACGAAAAAAACACAATATTACCAGATAATTTTTAAACGGTTAGAATATAGAAGATAATAGATTACGTTTGAAATTATAGAAGTTAAAATTTCATTTTAAAGTCTTTACTTATATCAATCATTTGAATCGGTGTTAACATCTATCAATCAAACTAAAACTCTATGTTCCTTACCTTTCCGGCATATTTTTGTGCTCTTGCAGTATGACCTTAGCACAAGACAAAAGAGAACCACTAGAAAAACCATAACAAGGATCATTGCCAGTTAATCTAACTATCACCTCTTTGTTGGGCGGTAACGATTCATCACTGCCTTTGGTCCAACCCTTGGCTTTAAATGTCATATTAAATTCTAAAGATTTTCGGTTTGCTGCAACAGGACCTTCTGGAGACATCAGACCGTTAGTGAAATATTTCGGATGCTTAAGCAAGAGATTGCGAGTACAACTGAATTGGGCCATAATCGTTAAGAAGAACAAATAGAAAGGTAATTTAAAGGCGGTCCAACAAGATCTGTAATAAAAGAAAAGTACATTTGTATGTAACAAAAAGCATTTGCAATAACAATTTTCAAAATTACTGGAAACCAACATGAAAAAATACACTTACTTAAATCCTTTATAAATTTCAAATTGTATGGGTCTCTTCTTTTCCATATCATAGGCCAAACGTTGTGATCTCAAAACAGAAGCACGATCAGTATTTGGAAATGGTATGAAATAACTGTCTAAGCCTTCACTCTTGTGGGGAAAAAGTCTAAATTGAAATACATTTATAATTACAAATTGTTTAAAATCAGATTAAATAAAATGGACATACTTTAATCTTAATTTGGGTCGCAATGTTGGCATATTGCCACGATTCAATTTATATTGTAATCTCATCATTTCAAATATATACTGCAAAGCAAAGACAACGCTATCCCAAGTGCCGCTATTCAATATGGCTTTAGATGTTTTATCCTGATAGTTAAGTTCATTTTCCCAAAACAATTCCACAGAATTTACGGTACCTTAAGAGATGAAAGTTCATGTAATAAAATCAAATTAATTAATTTCATCTTTGAAAATTTTACCCGGAAAGTTTTTCTCAGCAAATACCACACCTATTTCGGCTGGTATACTTTCATATGCACATGAGGATACTACGTAAACACCTTTTTCTTGGGCTAAGTCATTGTAGTCCAATTGCATTTTATCGATATATTGCGGTTCACCACTGATATCGACATGATGCGTGCCGGCCGCTATACAAGCCTTTACAACAGTTTCACCATAGAACCGATAGGGACCACAGCAATTTAAAACGATCTAAAAAATATAATACAAGGGGAATTATTTATTTCAATAATTGGATCAAAATGGGCCGAATTTAGGCTTAAATTATAAAATATTTGTTTTGACACTAGTCCAATAATAAGAACTTTTGTTTCGTTCTTGTTTTCGAGAGTCATAAATCGAGGGGTGTTACACTTCATTTTAACGGTATTTTCAGAATAATTATATGTATATTAAAAGCGTGTGAATATTTTTCTTCTTATCTGTTGTAAAAAATCTTCTAAATGTGGTTTCGGCGAAGAAATCTCCCTTGCTCTTTTGTTTTACATGTCACACATGTATAAAAAACACTCAGAAAAGTCATTTATCACTTCCTCCCGATATATGGATTTGCATATATTGCATCCTGATATCAAAATGTCTAATAACCGGCATTCAAATTTAATGTATGTATTTGCGAACCAATTAATTTTTTCATTTTCGCGCGAAAAAAATCTTGTAATAGATTCTATAACGAACGATTTTTTCCCTACCTTGACAATAGCTGAACTTTAGAATTAATATTTCTATATAATTATGATTGCGTAATGTTAGATTATTATTAACTTAATTTTAATTGATTAACTTGATCTTATTCGCCTTTGTTTGGAAAATACAATTAAAAGTTAATTACTTAAGTTAGGTTAAATTAAATTACAATAATATAACAATCTAGTTATATTATATTATAAAAATATGTATACATAGCTTTAATGAAATACAATTCTCAAACAAAATAATTGGCCAATTTAGAAATATGTAGCTACATTGCATGACTTGCGATTAATATTACATACCAACGTACAGTATTTAGAACCATTTGGGGAGTGAGGTATTTATTTCATCTCCCCATAAAATTGCGCACTAAAATGATGACTAGTTTTTCAAATAGTATAAAGACACATTTTAAAATTATTAATTTAATAATATTTTATAAATTGAATAAATTACCTTGCACTTCTTAGCCATGTTTTCTACAGATGCTTCATCGCTGACATCTGCCACAATGATGGGTATATTCGATAAATCTTTTCCCGCTTTTTCTCCCACTTCCTTCAAAACTTGTTTCAATTTACCCTAAAATAAATATTATTGTATTTCTACAGTGAAAATTTTCAAAGTTAAAGTTTTTTAAAGTCTTGCCTCATTTCGACCAGCTATTCCCCATTTCAAATCTTTGAATATATTTACTGCATCTTCCATAACAATTTTGCCCGTAAATCCGGTGGCACCAAAAATGATGGCATCTAATCTTTCGTCCATTTTACTCATTCGACAATACACAATAAACTGATATATAAAATTCGTTTGTGCTTTGTGTTAATATTTAGTCAAAAGTCTAAGCTTTCTCTCTGCCGCACTGCATTTGTTGGAATAGAGAACATTGTATGCAACTTTAAGTTAGTTAATTACTCTAGTCAGAGTTGCCAGATATTTTATGTAAAAAAGTCGTTAACTTATTTCAGTTATGCAGCGAAATTTTTTTAATAGTTACTAAATAGAAGCAATAAATTTGATTTGATTTTGTCATTCCATTAGTATTGCCTCCTCCCTAATAATAATAATTTCAAGTTGATGTTTTTAATTTAATTAAAAGTTCAGATAAAAAACAGATGTTTAACCCTTTTTAAGATAGATTACATAACTGAACCCAAACGTTAGGCAGTCAAATAAACTCTTCAACATTTCGTTAACTTGTTTAATCTGGCAGCTATGGTTGTGGTCAGTTGTCATAAACAGGTTTTTTCAAAATTAAATGTTATGCGCAATGTTAAATACCCTACTTTCAATATTCAATCGTTATTTTACTTTAAAAATTTAATTTTTTTTAATAAAAAACCTATGCTTAGAATTTCGAAAAAAATGGTTTTCTTAGAATGTACTGAACTTTTGTTACAAAGATTTGCTATATGATTTTAATTTTGAATGTGGAAATATACTATATGCTATATCGATTAGTATAGACGAACGAATACCAAACATTTCACAAACATGTACTCGAACTTTCAAAATTAAACAACAACAACATTCGGTTCCATGGTAACTTACTCCTATACACTGTTGTTAAATTTTATTTTTATTTGAAGCGTTCTCTTTCTAGCCACCTCTGGTTTGGATTACGACTATAAACATATTTATTGTAACTGAAATAAAAAAAAAAAATTAAGATGTATTTACATTAGGATTGCACCAAAATGGAAAAATCGAATTTTGGATTATGCCAGTCTTGTAGTAAATGAGCGTTATTTATATAAAATATATATGTATATACGCTTTTTATCGATATATGTTTTTAGATTCGATTTATGATTTCATTGGATTACTGAAGAAATATTTTACTTACACAATTTTAAATGGGACAATCCTAATGTAAATATGTATATGAAGTAATTTTTAAAAATGCTCTTTTTGACCTTTGTCCACTGACAGTGTTGCCAACACAGCGTCAATCTTATTTAAATAAATAATGTATTCCAATCGAAAAAATAAATATTTGATACTATATTTGGATTTATTTAGCAGATAGAAAAATCTTTAATTACAATTGTTAAGAAATTTTGTGATTTTGTTTTTCGAAATCAATAACGGATTTTTCTTTTTCGATATAAATATGTAAGTGAAAACTGGTGATATATGTATATTATGACTGTTTTGGTAACACTGGTCAATTCAAGGAACTGACTGTGCAAAAACATTGTAAGTACAATGTTGTAAATAGTATTTACTAAATACTTGTTTTATATTTTGACCTATACATTAAATTATAATTTTTTACGTACTTTTTTGCATTATATGTGGAATGGATAAAGCCGATAAGATATTTTCAAAAACTGAATAAAAGTTATTGTTCTACAAAGTACATATTTCCCAATGGACCATTTGTGTCTGTTAATTGTACAAAAAAATAAGCAAGTACGAAATGAAAAAACATTGCCACAACCCAAACATGTTGGTAATTTCGTCTTGACATTAGGTATCTAACACAGAATATTGGTCGTAGATTCCAAAATTATACATTTTTTTTTACGAAAAAACCAATTAGAAATATTAACTATAGAAATAAAATCTATTAAATAGAAAACAAAATATAAGAAAGAGTAGTCCATCACTCAGCAAACGTAATCTTAATGACAGTTTATATGTAGCACGCATGGGACTAAATATACATACATATGTACATATGTATGTATAGCACAGACTTAAGCCCCCTTCACACGATCACACAAGTATGATCTGTCAAAATTTAGTGTAGAAGAGAACGGATGGGATCGTCTAAACGCAATATGTAATGAAACCATCACACATTGAGAGAAAATACGAATGGAAAATTTGACAGTCGTATGGATCTCTTCATTTTTTGAAATGATTCAAGAAACAAGCAAGTCGCATTAGATCAGGGATGTATTTTTATGTAAACACATACAAAAAAAAGGGCAACAGCTCTTTCCATCTTACTTTGTTATTGTTTTATACCAATCGTGTAAACACGAAAAATATAATTCATACGACTTTTATTCTCTTTTTTGTCATACGGATGGAATTTCGTTTTACTTTTTCATTAGACTTATCTTACGTAAAGTGTGATCGTCTGAAGGGCCCTTTATCAATCAAAATTTTCAGGTATACTATATGTAAAAGAAGGATACCACTAAAAATTTAGAAAAACGTATAGGTAATAATCGTTTTTGCAATTTGAACCAATAGAACAAAAATTATACATAAGTGTGTAACACTTTTTCTAACGTAGGTATAATTAAAACATTGTTTTACAATAATAGTTATTTGAAAATTAATCATATACATACATATAATGGAGATGTATACGTTAATTATAATTTTAATATATTGCAAATTTTTTAGTGTAATGTATTTTTGAAATTTTATAAAGCTATACGAATTATTTTTAATTACTTCATACTATGACTTAGATATGTACATTAGGTTGGTTTTATCTCTTTTGGTAAAAAAAATTCTGATTTTTTTTGGGGGCATCCCCCTAAAATGTTTTTTTCTGTCAGATTTTAGGATTGCCAAAGTTTGAGCACAATTGGAAGATGTCACTGGGCCGTCAAAGTTTTGAAATTCTTGATTTTTTGGCAGTTTGGCAACTTCGGTTTCCCGTCTCTCTGGGACTGCTAAAGCTATTTTCCCGTGTCATACATCAAATTAAAGGCCATACTCTTTATAATAGTTTATATAGAATATAAATAAATCCGCAACTAGTACTGAAACTTAAAAAAAGAGCTAATGTCCCTAAAAACGTGACTAGGTAAACCTGGGAGAGAAAATGCGTTATTTATATTATTATTGCTTATTATGGAATACTTTTACTTTGGAATTTTATTTCATTTAAATATGTTTGTATATCATACCGTTAATTTTAGACCCACAACAATGTTTTTTATGCCTATTTTTTCCTCTGAAGAACAACTCCTGGGCGTTCCTGAAACTGACAGTAGATCAGGGGAGGAACAAGCCCTAGCAGTGTACGAATGTCTATAGGAATGGGGTCTCGCCAGCTCGGTCGTAGCTATGTGCTTCGATACAACAGCATCATATACTGGTAGACTCAGTGGAGCGTGCAATCTCCTGGAGAAGATGTTAGGTCGAGAGCTTGCCGACACCATGTTTTAGAAGCCTTGTTGAGGGTTTTGACTGCAAGTTTGGAAGCACATAGGGACCTCAACCAGACATATTGAAGAGGTTTCATTGTCGGCAATTAATAAATCAAGTTCAATATAGACGAAAATATCAAAGAAAAAGTAGAGAATATCAAAGAATAATTGCAAAGAAAACTAATGAAATGCCAGTCAAGAGACGACTACAAAGAGCTGTTACAATTGGCATGTGCTCTTCAGATCTCCAGGTCCAGTACATCATGCCCGGTGGATGGCAAAACCTATTTACTGTCTGAAAATGCAACTCTTCGGTGACCAGTTTAAGCTGACTTCCCAAGAACAAGAGGCTCTAGAAGCACTTTGTGTTTTCATCGTCCACGCCCCCAGAACTTGTTTAGCGGCAAAATAACACCTAGATCTCATTGAAAATCTATAGAAATACGAAAGTATTGACAAAAATATCAGAAAATGGAATAAACAAAATGATAAATCATCTGTAGTATCATAGTCCTAAACTTGTTGCCCTGGCATTGTTTGACCCAACAGTGCAAAATACCGTAAAGAGCCAAATGGCGACAAAAATCCAGAAATATGCGACTAAAAAAAAACTGCCGAAGTCCCTAGAAAAGTTTCCTAATTACAGGTGAGATTTACATGTTGTTCAATAGAACAACAACACATTATGGCAGTCAGTTGGATAAATTTAAATAAGAATAAAATGAAAAAGACATTTATTATACTCGATTTTTTAAATACCTAATTGTTATCATTCCAAAAATTGATAATATAGAAAGGAAAATGTTTTTTTTTTTTTACAATATGTTCCACCTTCGTTCTAAGGGGTATATAGTCACGGTTTTAGGGACATTGATTTCATTATCTAGAATTTAGTATTACTTACGTATTTTTTATTGCATATAAAATATTATAAATAATAGCGGCTTCAATTTGATGTATTACTTGGGCAAATATGTCAAACTCGCCAAACTGCCAAAAAATCCATATTTTCAAAACTTTGAGGCCCCAGTGGCACGTGTTAACTTCTTTTAATCGTACTCAAACTTTGGCAATCATTAAATCTAACATTTTAGGGGGTGCCACCTAGAGAAATCCGACATCGATTTTTTAAAACCACCCTAATGTACATAGTATACATATGTATATCGCTCATTTACTAGAAGACTGGCATAACTCAAAAGTTGGTTTTTTGAACCGTGTATTATAAAATATGAAAATACAAATTTTCAGCTCTATCGGTCAAGAATTGCGGGATTTAGAGGGGGTATAAGTTGGACACTTTGGTCATATAGGATTTTATTCAAATGAGTGTAACTATTTTCCTATTAGTCCTAGCAAAAATTATCCAAAGGAGTTCAGATAGCTATTTCTTCACTGTTTCCATTTTTTTTTTAATTTTTTGACCGATAGATCTGAAAATTTGTGTCTGGCTAACTAACATCGATTTTAAAAGTTGGGTTACCAAAAACCAAACGAAATTGAATTAATTGTTTTTAAATTATTTTCGGTGTTAACGTGAATTTTTGCTAGATTTTTTTGTTTAAATTTTTGGTAGATCTACATTGTATTTGTTTCAGAAAAGTAATAAAAAATATAAACAGAAAATATTAAAAAAAGTTATGATTGTTTCCGCCCGGGTTCGAACCGGGGACCTTGTGCGTGTGAAGCACACGTGATAACCACTACACTACGAAAACTAACGGTAAACTAAGCGCTAAATATTGGTTTTCTCCGTTAAAGTAAACATCAAAAAAGCTTTATGTTCGCCAAAAAAGAGCTTTTTATTTAACAAAAAGAGAAATTATCAAATAATCACTAAAGCATAATGAAAAAGCTTGGTATAGAAACTCAGGAAAACATACAAAAAAGCTAAAAATATAACAAATCAATAAGTGTTTTTTCGAATATTTTATTTGCAATTATATTTAAACATTTTGGTTTTTGGCAACAGATTTCGGTGTTTGACAACACAGTTTCTCTTCTATGTCTTTCTCTATCAATTAAACTAGGTATTAGAAAAATTTAATACGAAAAAAATATTACAGTGGCGGACAATTAGCCACAAACAATAGGTATTTAATATTTTGTAATTGTGTTTTTAAACAATAGCTATTAAATAATATATTTAAAAGAAACTAAAGCAATAAACATTTTTATTAACTAGAGACTTTTATTTTCAATTACAATAAAATTTACGAGTTTCCCTTCAATGAATTGACAATAATTATCGTTAATTAAATAAACATTTTGTGGTATTTATTTATAAATATTGTACTTGTAACAATTGTTTTTTCATTATTATTATTATTGAAACCTCTTTAAAATCTACAATAAATGACTATTAAACCTGATAATTTCAACAAAGGATGTTTTCAATGTAGAATTATATATTTTATAGGGGATTAAAATAATTTTACGATCTTGTTACAAAAGGAGAGAAACACTAATTTCCCTCAAAATCGATACTTCAACAATTCACACACAAACATTTTTATGACCGGCCATAAAATATTGGGGCGTTCCTTGGGTAATTATTACACAGTAACTCTCTATGTAATGGACCTCACCTTTCGTCATTTAAAAACCATTAAAATCTGGAGGAAAAAAACAAACAAAACAATCCTATTGACAAGTATTTTAAAATATTTGTAAACATTCTATGGTTGTACGCATTTAACCATGTAAAAATTTCCCCCCAAAAATATAAATAATTAAATGAATAAATACACATGTTTGTATCATTAAAAAGCCATAAATATCCATAAATATTTGTAGTCGTCAGTCTGATCAAAACCACATTGAAGAAGACACTCCTTTTGTCATTAAGTCAGTCAGCCAGTGAGTGAAGTGATACTTTTGTGGTGACATGACAAGTGCGGAGCGGATTTCTCTTGAGTTCTTGAACTTGATCTTGATTTTGTTTTTCAAATTTATGATCAATTAATGTCATAAGAAATGTGTGTCTGTGAGTTTAAAGCGGTGCGGCGCACTCTCCTTTTTGTTTCTTCAACAAACAGGCCGATCTAGGGCGCATGTAACCAGCGTAAACACAAAAGGAATTGTTTAAGAGATTGGTGTGTCCATTGTTATGCTCTTGAGTGTTGAATCTAAAAAACATTTAACAAACAATTGGGCGTCATGCAAGAGATTTTAGAATAAAAAAATAATTAAAAATTCTATTCTTTATGATAATGATGTTTACCGTAACAATATAGTTTTCTATAAGTATTTTTATTAAAAATTCTGATAAAAGCTAAAAAAATGTATAAAAAATAATTAAAAAAATATGACTGTTTCCGCCCGGGTTCGAACCGGGGACCTTGTGCGTGTGAAGCACACGTGATAACCACTACACTACGAAAACCTCGTCAGTTGTTTGAGACTTGTGTATTATAAACTTAAGCTAAAGGAATAATATCATAAGATGTATTATTTTTAAAAGATACTTCCTCTTTTGGACCTAAAATTTTCCTTTAAAATAATTACAATTACTGATCGTTTAGAAATTGCCCTAGATTATAGACTTTAACATTTGATTTAAATAAAGATTTTGACAAAGACCCCCAAGGTTTTCGTAGTGTAGTGGTTATCACGTGTGCTTCACACGCACAAGGTCCCCGGTTCGAACCCGGGCGGAAACAATCAAGATTTTTTATAACTTTTTTTTTTGTTTTTATAAGAACCCGGACGGAAGCAAAACAGTTATTTTATTATCAGTTTTATTGTTTATGTGTAAATCTACATGGCAATGGCCAAGACAGTGTTCCATTGGTATTATTTTTTTGGTGGTCCTACCCACTGTTCCATTTTTTCATGAGGTTGAAGGACATTCTGCTGCCCACGCTTTTAAGTCCGATCTTATTGAACAGTTTTGTATAGCAGTAGATATCTACGGGAGTTAGCTTAAATGTTCCTTACATGACCATGAACCTCTTATATGCGTTTCTATTGGAAATATCCTGAACAGTTTCTAGAGTTTTGGTAAACGTAGTGCTCATAACAACGAGTATGTTGCATCAACCAACTTTGGTGTATGTTGCTCCTGAATTCCCTTAAAAAAGGTCTCGGATAGATTGCCTTCGTCCGGATGCAGAGGTTTTAAACTGTGGTATATTTCGAATACCGAGTTTGCTATATTAAGCCTTTTCTTGATAAGTGGACTATTTATGTAACTATGCACACTGTGACACCGTACACTATGACACTTTTTGGTATCATAATGTCCATGGACCTTATGAGATTATCACATGAAACCCATTATGACACCCTACCTATTGAAACTAACTTTCTTTTTGGGTTTATATTTAGTTTTTTACAACTCGGGAAATTGATTCTATTTGCTTCAGAACAGATTGAATAAGAGTCCGGTGTACCCATCAGAATGTATTGAACTTGATCCAATATAATCTTCTAGAGCATAACTTTTAACAGTTCCTAACCTCCAAACTCGGGCCCTCATTACTGTATATGATATGTCGATCAAGTACGATTGCAATATTTTAATTGTTTTATTTTTTATTCTTATTGCTTTCCATTATGTTCCATCGAATATTTTTCACATGGTTGATTTTTATTTGAACAATTAAAAGTCAAAATACTATATTTTTTTTATTTTGAGCGACATGATTCCATAACAGTTTAAATGTCCAGACAATTTCAGTTCACCTGAACAGTTTGATATTTTGTTATGGTTGCGACATTCCTACGGTTGTCGACTGTAATAACATTAATTAATAATTTTTTCAAGAAATTTAACATAGAATAAATTATAACAAGTAATAATGTATAGTTAGGCATGATACCCTACAGCAATGTGTATGTTAAAAATTTGGATTAGTTTTTTTAATAATAAAGCATTCATTTTGTTTTTCACTTTAATTCAGAAATATTTTAATAATTTATTGACAAAGAAAATTTTTTCTATAAGAGGGGTTAAATGGAGGCTAGAGTAAATATGGGCCTATCCTTATAAATTTTGGTAGAGGGATTTACGCCTACATTAAATTTATGCATAATTTTATAGTGATATTAGTTTTTATAAGTGAATTTTGACTTTCAAGATAATTTCTGAAAAGTATTTTCTATGGGTCAAATTATTTCCGATCATTACGAAGATCGGGAGTATCATTTAGTCTTATATAAAACTAAGTTATGACGATATTTTGTAGAGATACAAAAATATTTAATTATGAGCTCAAAAGCCCTATTCGGAGGTAAGATAGTATGGAGGCTATGTTCGATTTTTACCATGTGTCAAATTTCATTAAGTTATTATAAAATTGCGACCTGTAGCATGCGCATAAGGTTTACGTGGACACACGGCCAAACATAGCTAAATCAACTCAGAAAGTAATTCTGAGCAGGTTTGTATACTTTAAGGTTGGTGTAGGACCAATATATTTTCGGTGTTTCAAACATCAGCACAAACACATAATACCCTCCCTACTAGTGTAGTGTATAAAAATATAAATATGTAAATGAAATATGGTAAAAGGGTTATAGTGCAATGCAAAAATGATTCAAATTTTCCACGACTAGGCGCACAACCTCATTTTATTTTGCACTGTATTGCAAGGTAAAGTTATACATATCATCTTGTATCCATAAAAACATCGACCACTACTCTCCCACGCTCCTTCCTGATACCGAGTGAACCAATCTTCTCAGATGATGAAATACTCGAAACAATAATGATGGTTCCAAGTCTTTAATGGGCTTGGCTTCTTCATTCCCTGTTTTAATAAAGCGGTGTTGTATTTTAAGCTATAACATCATAGGTTATACAACATATAGGTTATATAATAGAAATATCCGAATTTGCACTGAAGAGATCGCGAACTATTCGTTCTTTTAACTGCTGTTGTTACCGGGTCACAGGCAAAATCTGGTTATCGCCTTCTCACAGGAGATATTGACACTAGTTCGTGGGTACCCCACTTTCGTGCTGTAAATCTCTCATCCAGCATGAATTTTATAGGTCTGTTCCGACCAGATGGTCATCACGACCCTCTGCTCAACATCAAGAATGACCTGGCCTCTCCACGATAAGAGAAGGTCTATAGGTTTTATGGGGGTTTCTAGAATGAGACTACGTATATTGTAGTACAGGTCACTCTATTATGGGGGCGCGTACTAGAAATCTGAACAAACAACCAGGACAAAGAAGATACTGCAGAATACTTTCTTTGCCTATATTCTGCCTTGACGGACATTAGAAATGAGTTCTTTGGCAATCTGATATTCTATGAACTAGCGGATCTCTCTTGTATTAACACAAACCAGATAGATTCGTTCATTCTTGCCTCTGATTCCTTCGATACCATGTTGCCCACGGATATATAATATCCAATAGGTGGGTTTGGGTAGGATCTGTTACAGGGTAACACAAAAGGACCATTACGTGGACCCGGTCAGTGACCGAGTCATTTGGGTCCACGTAATGGTCCCTTTGTGTTACCCTGTAACGGATCCTATGGTCATGACCGTCTGCTTCAACAACATAACCTAACCTATATCCATTATCAAAAATTATATTTGTATATTCTGGACCGTTGCTGCAAAAAAGTTTGATATTGAAAATAGGAGGCCAAAGATGAGAACACAATTTCAATCGGTCCGCCGTGCCGAAGGGACCTATAAATTTGCCAGTGTGGGTTTGACCATATAGTTGTTCTAATATACAAAAGAAAGACGGTAGGGCTGGCGTACAAAAATGTTTAAGCTAAAAGCATACTTAACAACTTAACTTAAAATGTTGCAAGCAGACATCAAAAAGCAGACATTCAAAAGGAATTCATTTCTGCCAATTTATCTAAATATATACATATGTATGTATCTCTATAGGGAAGCATCTAATTGTAACATATTTATCCAGAGACCACCCACATTATCGTTTAAAACAAATTAACAATTGCTAGGTGATGTAGGTCAGTGAACTTGCATACAAATCAAATTGACACCGACACGATCGTAAAAAAAAACTCTAAAATAATTCTCAGAATATTTTATTACACACATCCTATAAAGCGACACCTACAAAATGTATTTAAATCTGAACCGTAGACAGTCAATAAAAAACAAAAGTTCTTTAAATGATCAATGATCAAGGAATTAAAAAAAGCATACACAGAGTATTGCGCACACAAAACAATACAAATCTGACTATAAATCTGATAAAAAGATCGAAAAAGATTAAAACAATTGATATTGAGATTTATTAGATAAATACTTTTTTCCATTCTATATACATAAGTATAAGATAAGGGGTATAAACGTAATCGACAAAGGGTATTTGATACAAGTTTTTATTGTGGACAAAAAATATAAAAAACAATGAGTTCTGAAATAACAAGTGATGTGAACAAAATATTCCAAAATGCATTTAAGAAGCATTTTAATAACAATAACGTGAGACATTGATCATAAAGTAAATACATTTTTGTGACATACGAGAGTCGTATGGGATTTTGGCTTAATAGAAGTGGAAATTTTCTTTGTCAAAGTATATCGCTTAAAACTTTTCTCGTCACCCTCCTGCTTTCACTTTAAATCTTTAAACAAAAAAACATTTAACGCCAAAAAAGAGCACACCAAAAATAAAGTCAAGTGCGTTTGGTTTTTTGGAACTCGTACACAATGGAATTTTAGGTACCAATCGGAAAAGATGATGAAGATGATCTCGATGGTGGTGCTGATGACGATCTCAATTGATGATGCAGTGATTTATTTTTATTGGCTCACATTCTCATTGATCACTGATTACAATCGACTCAAAAGTCCAAAACCCAAAAAAATATATATGTATATAAATCAATAATAATGATCACATGATATATGGAGTGGCGTTTATTTTAAATTTATTTACTGAATTTGGTTTTGATTTTTTATTTAAAGAATAATTTAGTTGTGCGAAATTTAAAGCAATTTAAACAAATGTTGTGTATATTGACCCAAACTAACCCGAAGTAATTAATATTCAGACGAACTTATATTTGAAAAGATCTTTATTATATAAATGGCACATTTGAAGGCAATTATGATTTATGTTATGTTCACTATTTGCTTTGTTATTGGAGGAATCTGGGTCATTTCTTTTTCGTCCAAAAATATGAAAATCATGTTGAAAATATTATTAGAGGTCAAGGCAAATGTAAATTTAGTGAAGGGATTTACATTTATATAAAAGTTGCTAACTATTCCCGGTGTACTTCGCTACTTTAAAAACAATTTAAATAAAATACACACTTTACGAGCAGAGAAAAAATATGGTTGTGGTAACCATAATCAAGGAGCAACATATTATGGTTAGTTAAGGTTAAAACATATTATGATCATTAATATAATAAGATATCATATTATGATTAAATATAGTCCGAATATTTCATCATAATATATTTTTTTTAATTATAATGTGATGTTGTAGCATCATAGTAACCATAGCATCAAGTAACCATATTATGGTTTCAAGTAATCACATGTCTTCAAGTAACCATATTATGGATACATATTAAACATAATATGTTTAATCTAATGTGTTCGGCAAAAATTCTAATTATTTTTTTTTTTTTTCAGATATACGAATTTTGATAGTTAATACATATATGACGTCCCAAGCCTCCTTCCCCCAAATATTCACATGGATATTAAAGTGTTTCAAAATAAGAAGATTTTAGCTCTAATAGTTTCACAGATATACGATTTTTGTATTTAATTCACATGGCAGGTGCTAAGCCCTCAATTTCAAGTACGCCCATTTAGGATTCTATGTGTTATATTTTCTTAGATATTCTAATTAAAAATGTTACTTATAAGGGAAGTGACATGCCCAATCTACCCAGGTCTCCTATTTTGTCCCCAATTGTTGTTTTGGAAGTCACAGTTTCGGAGATATGCGATATTTAATACTATTTTGTACATAGGCGTGGCTCTTCGCCAAACATACAAACACACATTCATTTTTATATATGGGTAATTTCGTATCAAGTGACCCAACTTTTAAAATCGATGTCTTCCGATTTGGATGAAATTCGCACCAATGTTAGTACTATTGGATAGTAGGATGACATACATTTTTAGCACTATCGGTCAAGAACCGCCGGAGTTAGAGGGGGTCAATGTTGGACATTTTGGTCATATAGGGTTTTATTCAAATGTGTGTAACTTTTAACTGTTGGTCCTAGCAAAAATTTCCAAAGGAGTTCAGATAGCTATGTCTTCATTATTTTCAAAATCGATTTTTTTGGTTGGGTCACTTGACATGAAATTACCCATATATAGATCCGATGAGAAAAAAATTGGTTCTATCATTAAGGGTCAATAAGCTTATTTAGGGTGAAACTTTCGAACTGTATCTTGCGCAAAAGGTTTAAATAGAAAGTGATTCTGATATGATTAGTACACTCTAAATATAGGTTATGTTAATGGGAGAATGTATGTATCTACAACAAATACAAAAAATACACTATCAGGCCTGTTTTGCGCTCCCTTTCATGGAAAATATTTGTTGGTAACAAAAATCTTATATAGTATTTACTGAATGTATTGTCGTCCGATGTTCAGAAACACAGTTTTCTGGGCATAATTCCTAAGAATTTTACAATCAGGGTTCGATAGGGATGTTATATCTGGAATACTAACTCTCAAGATAATTGGATCTAATTTCGGCGAAGGCCGATCTGAACCCGCACGTCCAATTTTGTATAGCTGTGCCGTAATCCTGTGTCAAATACAACTAGGCCACTATCGGCCCTGTTTGTTGGTCACAAAAATCTTATATAGTATTTACTAAATATATTATCATACGATGTTCAGAAACTCAGTTTCCTAGACGTAATTCCTAAGAATTTTACAATCAGTGTTCGAGAGGGATGTTATATCTCGAATAATATCACTCTCAAGATAATTGGATCTACTTTCGGCGAAAGCCGATCTGAATCCGCACGTCCAATTTTGTATAGCTGTGCCCGTAATCCTGTGTTTCAAATACAACTAGGCCACTATCGGGCCTGTTTGTTGGTCACAAATATCTTATATAGTATTTACTGAATGTATAAAGGTCTGATGTTCAGAAACGAAATTTCCTAGGTATAAATCCTAAGAATTTTACAATCAGTGTTCGGGAGGGATGTTATATCAGGAATAATATCACTCTCAAGATAATTGGATCTAATTTTGGCGAAAACCGATCGTCCAATTTTGTATAGCTGTGCCCGTAATCCTGTGTGTCAACTCAGAATACGTACTTCAGACTTGTTTATTTTGTTCTGCTATCGTTAGAGTCGCCCCATAGGAACTTTGTGGTTCTACCCACCGTTTCAATATTCCAAGAGGGCTTACGCGTTTTTCTTTTTATTCTGCCCTCGTTGCGTCAAATGGTTTTACGTTCGCTTTTTTGTTGCCGATTACTCCCGAGTGGTCTGATACCCATCTAATGTAAACCTAACCTCTGGCAGAGTATTCGGTCAGAGCTTTCTTACAATCCATTTTTCCTATAATTGCCTTCTGGTATAGAACTATTATAATCACCCTCTCCACTATATATTGTATAAATATATGATATATCGGATCTACCGTTAGAACACCATTAATTAATAAAAACCTAATAAATTGTTATTTCATAAATTATGATATAGAGATTTTTGGTCGATTTTTGGCCATTGACTCCTTCTGATGTCATTTGAAACAACAACATAATTTTCCACTAGAGTTCTTATATTTTCTTAATTCTCTCAAGTCAGTTATGTTAATTAAATTAAAGCCGTTTAAAGAACTGAGTAGTAATACGTATATTTCCCACAAAATCAGTGTCTCTAAGTGAATATATACCTCATTTTTTGCACGGAAGCCCACTGATTGGAAGTATTTAACATTCTTAGACAGTAATGGCGCGTAGTTGGAATCAAAGTTAAGTGGTTTATCGAATAATAAAATAAATGACAAATTTAATTTAAATAATTTTGGCACCTTCTCACATAAGACATGACATTTTCAAATGAATTATTATATAATAACAGTTAAATTGACAAGAAGTTATTTTAAATTGCACAATTATATAAAGTGTGTGAAATGGTAAAAACATTTAAAAGCCAACTACACTTAGAGAAAAGTGTTTAGAATACGATGTTGTAATGAAAGTTTTCTCCCGGATCTATTAACATTATTTTGTTGAGTGTATTTTTGAAATCATCATACATATTTATGCTGAAATTAAAATGCATAAAGCGTTAAATGTTGGTGATAATGACTGCTTCTTTTTTTGAAGCCAATGTCTATTCCTTTATTGTCATTGTGGCTTATTCCAGAGTCTTGCGGTTGAGAGAACTTCTACATAAAATTATGACAAACATTTGTCATTTCTTTGTTTAATGTGGGAGCCAAGAAATCCGCACCAATAGTTGAGAAGTGAAAAAAAGACAAGAATATAATATTTAAAAAAATATACATTTCAAAGTTAAAGTCATAATCAAATTGACCATTATTATTGCCATAAATATCGTGTTGAATTGACAATTAAATAATTTGTAAATCACGTTCTTAACATGATTATAATGCATGATATAAAAAAATATAAAATTCCTTAAAAAGTAAAATAATAAAAAAATATATTTTATATTCGAATATATGTACGTATTTGTATTGTTATAAAGGCAAAATATACTCGTAGTAAATATGATATTTTTCAATGTTCCAAGACAAATTAGTTTCATTAAAACTGCTTTAATTTTACAACTCCTGGTTGGTCTTTCAATTTTCAAAGTGTTTTCTAGTCTTTATACAGTGGCCATAAATTATCATCTTATCTTAATTTTATGTATCTTCCTATAATAATAATAATATTTACTTTTATTATATTTCTAAATAATAAAGTCAAAATAGATTGATTGTCCCATTAGCGCTAATTAATGTAAATATTGTACATATATATTTTTTTATTATTTACAACTGCAGGCGAGAAAGCATTCAAATCAATTTGTTAAATACCCTACATTTGAGTGGATAGTATGTACCCAGCAAAAACATAGTAATGACTTGCACTTAAAGCTGGAGGTCCACACCACGCGTTCTACGCTTCTTTGCATTCTACGCGGCTGTCAAAAAAGTAGAATCAATGTTGTTGTGTGCTAGAAGTTACATTTAATTATATAATTTTTAGATAACTTGACAAAATTTTAGTTTCTGTATTGACGATACTAACATTTATGCATATGTCGAACTAATTTTGATTAGGTCCATTTTAGTAGAATAATTATCTATACACAGAACATAATCATGTCGAATTTTATCCGGATATAATCATTTAATAACGAATTAAGTGATATTAAGTGATTTTCAGAAGTTAACCTTTTATGGGAGTTAAGACAACTTTATGCACCGATAAGGAAAAAAATTCGTATAATGATTTATAGAAAAAAAAAAATCAAGTCGAATTTTACTCCAATAGATTTATTAATTAATGAAATATGTATGTGCGTTTAGGTGATTTTCGGAAGTGGACTTTATATAGGAGGTATGACCAATATGTGCTTTTAAGTGATTTTCGGAAGTGGGCCTCATATGGGAGCTATGACCAATAGTGGACCGATCCGTAAAAAATTTGGTAGAATGATTTGTATGTATACAAAATATATTCAAGTTGAATTTTATCCTATAGCTTGAGAATTCAATGGAATATATGCGTTTAAGTGATTTTCGGAAGTGGACCTTATATGGGAGCTATGACCATTTGTGGGCCTATACGGAAAAAATGTCATAGAGTGATTCATATTTAGACAAAACATATTTATGTCGAATTTTATTAAGATAGCTTTATTTGACAATGAAATATGTGCGTTTATGTGATTTTCGGCAGTGGACCTTATATGGGAGCTATGACCAATTGTGGACCGACTGAGATCTACGTTGGTAGTATGATTTTTGTTCATATTATATTTGTATGTATGTTGATACCGATATATTTGAGGGAGTTATTAATGATAAACTAATTTCTGGGAATATATACCTTTGTATGGGGGCTATTGGAAATTTTGGATCGTTTATTTTGATTGTCAACATAATTGATCCTTGGGTAAAAAAAATAATGTGTGAATTCATCGAATTATCTTTTGTAGTTTCTGAGAAAAAGTCTTAAGAATTACGAAAAAACCCGTAATTTCTTCGAGGTAGTCTGAAATTTTTACTCATAACTTTTAACGTTGTGAACCGATTTTGCTGATTTTCAATACCAAACTGCTTAGGATAACTGTGAATGGTTTTGGTGAATTTGGTTGATTTCTTTTACTTAGTTTTAACGTGAGCGGCAGACAGACAGACAGACGGACATAGCTCGACTCAGAATTTGATATATACTTTGTTGGGTCTCAGATGTAAGTACATACTTTTGACATACATATTATTTTCGAACTTTGTTTTTAACACAAACAAACAAAATATATATTTTTTTGTGAAAACTTATAATAAACGCAGTGGACGTATCCTCCTAGAAATTTTTTTCTAAGTAGCAAAACTTAACTTCCTATTCGCAGGCGATCGTAGGTAAGTACATACCTACTTACCTTGTGAGCGAGCATAGTAACTACTTGCCTCCAGTACTTGCTATTGTGTAAGTAAATTTTAGCATTTTAAGCCCTTACTTTTCAATGTAAGTTCTTGCTGGGTACATATAAATTATTTAATAATAAATTTTTAATTGATTCATTTATTTAATTAATTAATTGCTTTTGCCCTATTTTAATTTTAAGCAATATCTGGCGACATTGTCTAAATGTAACATGGCAATATTCCAGTAAATTCCTGCTTTTTAGGTTCCGAGAATATATATACATAGTATATACATAATTTAAGAAATCAACCCCAAATATTAAAATGCTGTACCAACAGATTAACGAAATCAATACAGACTAATTCAAAGGTTTTAGTAATCCGCGCTTAAATCTAACCAGAGTGGTGCTTAAAGTACAGGTAAGTATGGATTAATTAAAATTAAGTACAAAATACTTGATTCAAGTAAGGATCAATAAAAAAAGTAATAACTTTAGTTTTCAAGCTACAATACATGCTGACTATGTGTATTAACAACAAAGGGTACAACAATCTATTATTTTTGGAATAATGTCATATGTAGGGTAGTGGTTAATTTAATAAATTGAATTCTTTAAAGCGTTTTATAAACAGCATATTTAAATAAAACTGCTATTACATATTATTATTATTAAAAGGTAAGTCAAGTTTAATATTCATAATTAATAATTCGATAAGAAATATTGACTTTTAAAGGAGCCAGAAAATTTAAGACACTTTTGACAAATTGTGAACATTAATAAAGTAAATAGCTGTGAAAACATGTTTTTTACTACTTAAGAAGGAACTTGTTTGCTGTTATACTTGGGAAATTATTTAAATTAATTTATTCTATTTAAACTTGAGAATTCTTTCAAAGGTTATAGATTTTTAGAGTATTAGTTACTGCGAATATTGGTTGTAGATAGATTTATATATATTTGTCCAACATTCTTATAAAATTCTTAGACGATGTACTTATTTATAATGGCTTTTGCTAGTTAGAAGTCAACTGCTTAGGTTTGTCATATCCTGTAGGGAAATATTCTTTGATGTAATCTTCCATTTCAGAGATTTATCAGCATTGGCTTCGAAGCTTTACAACAAGCTCACACTTCTTATAAGTCTAGTTGTAGATTAGCTTTCAAAACATTTGCTTCAGTAGCAAAGGGTTTCAGATATTTCAACATGTTTAGAGCGAGATAGTGATAAAGATTAGATTAAAGGTTCACAAAGCACTGCGACCTATGTGTGGATCTTTTGTGCAGCCCATTGGTTCACCATACAAGTTTTAGTTTACGCACGAAGGTAACCGGTTTAGTTGGTGAGAGGTTGAAAATGTGTTTTGGGGTTAGCAAGGCAGCACCCAAGATCTTAGATCTGCGAGACCCTAATGTTGGGCAGTTACATGAGATATGTTCTGAGGTTTCATCTTGTAGGCCACCGAATCTGCATAGATTCGTTGAAGAGTTGCCTAGAATGAATTGATGGTATCTGAGACCACAATGTCCAGTAAGTAATTCCGTTAGTACTCTGAGATCGCTTCTATTGAGCGCTAGTAGCTTTTGGGATTTTCCCTTTGACAGTGTAATGAGCCCTGGTCTTTCTGAGCCAATGGCGAATAAATTCAGATTTCACCCAAGGGTCACATTTAGCTTTCGCGTATTCTCGAGGAATGCCAAAGAAGGGCTCAGGGCCGATTAGTTGGCGACTAGCACCCCCATTTGTTACGCAGTCTGCCCTTTCATTGCCAGAGTGACTCTCATGGCCAGGTATCCAACACAAAGTCAGTTTGTTGTGTTTATCTAATTCATTGATTGAAGTCAAGTAGTACATTACAACACCCGACCTTACCTCGTATGAAAATAAGGCCTTGAGTGATGCTTAGCTATCCGACATTATAAAAATTCTTAATCCCTTGGTTATTCTCCTAACGCACTTTCTAACACAAATAAAGATTACATAAATTTCTGCTTGAAAAATTGAGGATAGTGTCCAAGGGGGATGGCATTTTGGTAACTGGGGCCACAAATGCCCGCTCCCGTTTCGCCGTTTATTTGTTTGGACCCATATGAGAACCAAACTTGATCAGCTTTTTCTCAGTCCATAAGTCCCTATTCGGTATAATAACTTCAAATGATCTATCGAAAACCATAGTTAGTGCCCCACAGTCGGGAATTCTAATGTATGCGTCAGAAGACCCTTAGCAAATAAACTGCGTATGAAGTTGGAAGTAAGGCATTCCAATTAGAAGAAACACAGGTCAATATTAAGGTTTTCGGTAGTATCCAGTTTAGGTTCATGTGACATTTCTAAAAATTAATTTCTAATACATTTTTAACGACCGGGTAAACCAAAATATACAAATGCATGTTTTTTGTGGTGCGTCTTGTGGACTTATAGATAAGATACCCAGCAAACACTTGGTAATGACTTTGTCCAAGAAGCCGCGCCTTCGTCAGTGTCAACGCATGCACATATATATTGGACAACTTCGTTTAACGCGGTTTCCACCGATCGTCCTTTTATAAGAGCATGCTGCTTATATTTGATGTCTTTGTCTGGTATTCTTTTAACCATACTAGCGACTTACCGTTCCAAGGATTTAAGCAAGAAGGACCTAAGGCTTATCGGTCGATAGGACTTAGGTGTCACATAACTAGGTTTTTCTAGTTTGGGTATAAGTACTACCCTTGCATTCTGCCATTTAATTGGGGTAAATGTCGATTTCAAGCATGCGGTGAAAATCATTGACAGATGTACAGAAACCAGTACCGCATCCATCTGCAAAGGTGCCAGGAAAATGCCGTCCAGCCCTGCAGCTTTATAGGGTGCAAAGCTCTTGATTGTCTCCTTAACCATGCCCGTTGCAATAACTATCTCTATGTTAGCCTCCCCTTCCTCCAATTTCGGTACATCTTTGGTACCCGATATAACACTTGGGAAATGAGAGTTCATTAGGATTTTTATTGCGTCCTCCATAACCTCATATCATAGATTCCAGTTGGACATGAGTTTTAGATAGGAATTTTTTATCTTCGATACGTCATTTACGATATCTACCTATTCACAGATAAGAGTTCAGGAGTCTCGTTTAGCTTTTCGAATAATTTTCTTATGTTCACAAAGTTTACTAAGATACTCACCCCTGTATACTGCGGTCTTTTTACGCCTGGGCAGATCTCTGCTCTCACAGAGGGCAGCTGTCGTTGAACGATTTAATCAGGGCACTTCTAATCGTTTCTACTTTGGTGTCTGTTTCATCTTTATTTCAACATTGAAAAGTGTCCTATCTTAACGGTTCTTTAGTAAAGTCCCGAACATTGGCCAATTAGTTTTAGACTTATTCCGAAACTTTATCGGCTTGGGTGGTGGCTGTAGTATTTTAAATTTTCTGTAGCTCTCCTCGGCTGGCATAAAGCAAAGTTGTATGGGATGTTTATAGCCTAAAATATTTTAAATAATTAATTCCATTAAAAATTACACAATTTAGATGTACAGCTTTTACAGTTAAACATACTGTCACGTTGAACCATTCTACCAGCAATATTAGAAGGATTAACTGCATCATTTTGACCCAAATATCTTTAAGAATCGAACGTAATGTTTGTGTCATAACAAAGAATTTCTCACACATTATCGCTGCACAAATACAGATCATGACTTATTTCACTCAAATCTGTTTGTGTCACATCACCAAATAAGACTAAGTTTCTTATCGCAAACATGAACTAAACAAGAAAAATCAATTTAAATTGACTAGAAAAAATGCAACAGTTCATTTTAGAACAAGACTAAACAAAAGTATTAAACTCAAGGACTGAACTAGTTTTTTTAGTTGTATGCTTTCATGTAATACCCCTGATGTTTAGAAAATGACATTTTATAAATCCCATCATCAATTGCAATTCACAAATAGAATATTTGTATTCAAATATTTCACTTAATTCAAATGGCCGTTATTAAATGCAATTTCATGTTTTTCTATATCCATATGATCACACAAATATTTAGTGAACTGTAATAAATGTATTTAGTTTGAAAACAAAATTCTAAGGATTAATTTTGACAACACTCTGTTGTAATTGTCAAATGCAACATGTAGGATGGAGTTAAAAATATATGTACTATATGTTTGTACTAAACATTTGTTAAATTGAATGGAGTTCAAGTTGATCCGGATGATGATGAAGATGATGGTGGCGAAGCTGATGATGAAATAGAGAAAACATGATGAATGTACTGGCAAGTAGGTGCAGATACATACGTTTGAAAAAATAACAACAAACACACAGGAACGACACACTCTAAATATTCATGTAACTACATTTGTTTGACATTTTGTAATCTGTTGTGTTTTTGTGTCGTCTAATACAAACAGCAAACATACATTTATAAGTACAGATATTTAAATGTAACAACATGCATCATCTATCTTATCGTCAGCATCATCATCGGTATCATCATCGTCAGACACAAAAAGTTAGTACAATACACTTAACGAAAATCGTATGATAGCAAAAGATACTTACAAGAACATAATGGTATTATTAATAGAAATCAAGATATTTTGATAATAAGGCTTGAGGTATAGAGTTTGATCTATTGATAGATTTCTATAGGAAAGCTTGAGAGATTTTTATAGGATAATTAGAGCCTACGAAATATTTCTATGGCAAGCTTAAACTGGCGAGAGATTTCTAAAAGGAAAGCTTGCGCTGGCAAGCTTTAAGCTTAATTAAACTTTCTATAAGGAAGCTTTATTAGAGATTCCTATAAGCAAATTTGAATTTACGATAAATTTCTTTACGAAAGCTTAAGCTATCAATAGATTTCTATAGGAAAGCTTAAGCTATGGAGAGATTTTTAAATGAAATATTAAGCCAGCGAGATATTTTTATAGGATAACATGAGCTGGCGAGAGATTTCTATAGAAAGCTGATTTCTATAATAAAGCTTGAGCTAGCGAGAGATTTCTATAGGTAAACTTGAGGTAGCGAGAAATTTCTATAGGAAAGGTTGAGCTAACAAAAGATTTCTATAGGAAAGCTTGAGCTAGTGAGATATTTCTATAGGAAAGCTTGAGCTAGCGAGAGATTTCTTTAGGAAAGCTTGAGCTAGCGAGAGATTTCTTTAGGAAAGCTTGAGCTAGCGAGAGATTTCTTTAGGAAAGCTTGAGCTAGCGAGAGATTTCTTTAGAAAAGCTTGAGCTAGCGAGAGATTTCTTTAGGAAAGCTTGAGCTAGCGAAAGATTTCTATAGAAAGCTAGAGCTAGTGAGAGATTTCTATGGGAAACCGAGCGAGAGATTTCTATAGGAAAGTTTGAGCTAGCGAGATATTTCTATAGGAAAGCTTGAGCGAGCGAGAGATTTCTATAGGAAGGCTTTAGCTAGCGAGAGATTTGAAAAGCTTGAACTAGTGAGAAATATCTACTTACTAAGACATTTTCATAGATTTACGTTTTCTTAACTGAATCGAATGAAGGAATCTTTTTATATATCATGTAAATTCTTCAAAATTGAAAAAATACAAAATTTTTAAAGTGTATTTAGTTCCCGACTTGACTACATATCAAACAACTAACTACAATATAAACTTCAAGTGCACACAACTCTCTTCCAGCAATGAGTCCGTTTATTAGATGTGTTTTTCCTTCTATATTTTACTTGCTGTTGATGACTGATTGACGACAAGATATTTGACAGCCGCTCTAATCATGGTTGTCACATCTGTTGTTTTGGAAGAGTATTCATTTTGTCCGTCGTCTGTCCTTACGTGTGGATTTAGCTTCGTGTCGTGTTGAATGAATGTGCGTGCAGACTTTTATTAGATGCCACATTTTTCTAACTGTATATAAAAAAGTACGGATAGATTTGTATATTGTATTTGTTGCTGTTGTCATTGTTGCATTTATTTTGTTAATGACACGATGCCTGTTTTCATCAGTTGAATGAATTTTCCATTCAATTCTTCATACAAGTGACTTGAGTATTATTTGTAGTCTTATGAAGTTGATACTTCGTTCGCTTGTTCGTTTATTCTTCCCCCATGTAGTAAGTTAAACTAAATACCCTTTTCGATAAATTGTTTCGCTTGTTTTTTATTCTTATAAACATTTTCATTAAAATATTGTCTTTTGTGCTTCAATTGTTTTTGTTTATCTATGTAAATAATTAAAAACGATTTGTTGTACTAAATTTCTAATGAAAAGCATCGCAATTAAATCGCATCGAATGAATAACGAATGATTTGAGGCGCATACACTTTTGTTTTGGAAATCTGTCTTTGGAGGGAGTTCTTGTAAAACTAAAAACAATCTAAGCTGTAAATTGATATTGAGGTCATGCATCCATCATAATTTTTGTCGCACAGACACATTTTATAAGATTGTTTCCATTGTTAAATGGATTTTTGACAGATGCAAATACTTAATTTAGTCTGATTTTGTTTAAAGAACTCTTTAAGTTATGTGACAGAAACTGGTTGAATTTTGTCAGACATTTGCTCATATTTAGGTCTTTGCTATAGGATTGTAATGTGTATGTGTGTGAAAAACGATAGTAATATGTTTCTCTGCAGTTCGACAAAGAGTCAATGCATCCGAAAAAGACAGTGATTTCCACTAACTTCTAACTACATGGTTGGCTCTAATTCGTCTTTCGACACTGGTACTCTTTGTAAACGAGGGTGAAGATAATCGTCACTTTAGTGTCCCCATTGTAAGCGAGAGAGGGGGCATTCAAACAGCACTTGTCTGCCTTATCGTAAGACAAGCACATGTTAAAATGGCTAGTCACCTGGATTAAATAGGGAGTTCGAGACTGTCCGACCGAACTGCTGGGTTATTATTTCATTTAACTATAATATTATAATTTACTATTCATTGCATGTATGATCGTCCGATGTTCAGAAACTCAGTTTCCTGGACGTAATTCCTAATTTTGAAATCAGTATTCGTGAGGGGTGTTATATCCGGACTAATATCACTCCCAAGATATTTGGATCTTATTTCGGTGAAAGCCTGACAATGACAAAGAAAGTGCTCCAGAGTTTCACTGTTCTTTCCACATGCTCTACATTCATCTAAATTCGCATGTCCAATTTTGTATAGCTGTGCCGTCAATTCTGTGTGTCCGCTTAGCGGCACAGCATCAGACTAACCTCAGATTTGCTCATTTGTAGGAGGCTTCTCGTCCTGCTCTTTATGGTTCTACCAACTGTTTCTTTATTCCAAAAATGGGTTTCTCCCACCCACCCCAATTTTGAATTCTGCCCTCGTTGCGTCAAATGGTTTTCGTTCGTCAGGTTAACTACCTCGACCTCCCTTAGCTTTAAAGCTATTTCTTTCTTTCGTTGCCGTCAGTAAATATGTTAAGCCCTGTCGGAGCAATATTTATTCTAGTCCAATTTATGCATTCTGTTATTGCTTGGACTTGGGCCTGGAAGCTAGTATTGTGATTAGGTAAACGTAGGTATATTTCTGTTTCTGGGTCTTCAATATGGAACACCACGCCCACTTTGTCCCACGCTTGACCAAAACATTCTATCTGGGATCAGTGTTTCAGACATATTCTGTGTCTGGTATGCAATCGGACACGTCCGATGATTGTGTATAGACTTCCAATGTATCCAGTATACTTTGATGACGCGTCCTATAACCGCTATTGGCCAGATCGCCTAAAGTTATGAGCCGTTCGGCTGTAAGTGCACCTTCATATCTTTCAATAGGTGGAATATCTAGCTACGTTTCCATAGTCTTGGTTGACGTAGTACATTTATATCCAAGGAACATGTATGCTGAACTCACTTTTTGTCCAAAGAAATCCACCAGAATATTGAAGCATAAGCTAGAATTGGTCTAATTACACTTTTATAACGCCAATATGTCATAGTAGTACTAAGACCCCATTTCATCTCTATAGTTCTCCTACATATCGCCCAGCACCAATCTGACTTGTTGATCCTATCCTCAATGTGGTGTCTCCATTTTAATTTTCGGTCCAGTATTTCACCTATGTACTGAACTCTATCTGTCACCGGTATCTTCTTGCCCAGGAACTTAGAAATGTTTGTGTTTCTTGTGAAAAAAAGATATCCCTCTATTGATAATTCGCCAATTTATTACCTAAATGTCCGATGTTTCTCATATATACAAATTTTTGTATTTAATTCATATGGGAGATACGATACCTTCTATTGATAGTGCACCAGTTTATTATGAATGCCAAAGTTCTTCTTGCTAAATTTGAGGATTTTAGCTCTAATAGTTTCTCAGATATACATATTATATTCATATGAGAGGTTCTAAGTCCCCTAATAAAAGTCAGGCCATTTTCCCCGAAATATTTACATGGATGTTCCAGTTCATCATGCAACATTTTTAGATTCTAGCTCACTGCGCATTTTTTGGTCCTAAATATTAATTTTGATACTAAAGTGGCTCCGAAAAAATTTTGAGAACTCTAAAAGTGAAGTTAATTTTTGGAATTTTCAATGACTTTAAGAATTTCGAATTGAAATATCCAGCACTAATTTAACATTTTGTAATTTTCTGTGAAATATGCAAAATGACTTGATGACAATTTACTTTAGATCTTAATCTAAAATTATTATTTATTAATTCATCCATCGCCTAACAGATTAGAGTATACTACGTTTTAAATAATTTTACCATTAATCTTCGTTACATGTTTGCATGTGTTATTCTTTGCAAAATATTTAAATTTCTCTGATTCCAATGTAAATTACTATAAGCTCTTTATTAAGTCCACATTATTAATTACTGATCCTAATTAACGTATTCAATAACAAAATACCTGCAACAAAATAAATACGAACAAACAAATACAAATACAAATACCCGGTACATAGTTAATTAAATTAAATAAAATTAATTATTCGCACGAATCCAAGTTAAAGGAAGTATTGCGCATAACAAGATCAATCCGTTCGCTGTTCCACGTAACAATTGTTCTCAGCGATGACAGTGAGCAACAAATAAACAAGCGAACAAGATCAACAATATGAAATGGCGCCAGCCACAGCCGCATTTTACAGTGAATACAACAACTTGAATAACTTGTTGAAATTAAATACAAATGACATTTGCTTACAACACAGAAAATTTTCATTGGACATTTTTCAATAGAGCAGATTCATAATCCAAAATCAACCAAAGCTGCTAAATATTGTTGCTATTGTTGCGATTATAGCTCTTGCTGCTGGTGTTGTTGCTGTTGAAAATGTTAACTTAGTGAATAATTTTTCACTTGCCACGTTGAATATGACGCGGCAAAAAAAAACCCTACCAAGCAACCAACATTAATATTAAAGACATTTTGAACAAATATCGTACTCGTAACAATTTGCCAGCGGTGCAATTTGAAATGTCAAAATGTCATTGCTATTGGCGTCAGTGTTAAGGTTGAGCATTGCTATTGCCGCCAACGTTACCGCCATTGTTATGTTTGCTCATTGTACATTTCATGTTCAACATTTGGAACAGTGTCTATGTCAGGGATTTTTCTTCTCTGTTGAACAGCCATTAACGCCACCACTTATATCTCACATACATAGATTGTTGCCTGTTTTGGAATAGTGTTAATAAATTGATATGTTTTGAAAATAATAGAGATGTTACACTTGGAGAAATATCTTATTTTAATTAATAAGGAAAATATTTAATTCATTCACAACTGTGAAAACGGATTAATTGTGTAGAAGGACTGAAGAGGCTCTAAACATGACCTTAAGCTTGGATCAACTGAGAGAGCTAAATAAGCCTTAGTTCTACTATAATACACTGTCTGCTTCAATATAAGAGGGGCAATGAGCCCTTCTTCAACCAAGACTCTGGAAAGATAAATGTATAAGATATTAGGAGGCACTTATACAAACGGATCTTAACTTTAGGAGGACTTGCAAAGGGACAGTATGAATTAACATTTAACGACAGCCAGAAGTCAGTTAAATAAGACCGTTTTCCGAATACTCTTACCCAGAGGTAAGATTTGCCTCATACGGGTCGTCGAAATTTGATCTAAATATTTTTCACGAACAAGGATTGGAAAATTATTAGGAATTTCTTCTAGGAAACTGTGTTTCTGAATATCATAAAATAGAGCACCCAACAGGCCCGATATTTACTGTAGTTACCTATCAACCCACTCTAACAATAACCTAACCATTTACAGGTGGTAATGTTCCAATCTGTTTGTAGCCAAAACAAAGAGGAACAGGTATTAATTCACTATGGGATCATATTTTCCACAAAACAAGTTGTTAAAGATAGTAGGTGATTCCGAAGTAAATATCATTTAGTGGCCTATGAATTGAGATTCATGGAGAGAGTAATATCGATACCGTTTACCACCACTTCAAGACAGAAAATGTTTTATGACCATTGCCAAAAAGTCGTATATGTATCTCGGAGACTGGTACGTCATCTGGCGTGCCATCTTCCATATAAAGTTAACGCCAAAATTCTTATATCTGGGAATCCATAAAAGTTAGAGTGCTCAAGTTTTGTACAGTTAACTTTAGCATCAATATGAATATTTTGGATAAAAATTGGTACACTAGCAATAGTGGGCGTGGTACCTCCCATTGTATAACAGTTTGAGTTGAAGACAATATGAATATTAAAAACAGTAGGGGGCGTGGTACCTCCCATATAAATATGTGGTAAAAGAACATCGATTCATACAATTTTCTTTAAGTGCATTCACTATGCTAGTGTTTTTCACGTAGTACAAAAATATTTGTCGTTACCTTCCTAGTGCAATTAATTAAAGTATACGAGATTAATCGAGTCAATAGAGGCAAGTGGCAGTTCAAGTGAAGGTTCATACGGCAGAGTGCGGAAAGAAAGAACCAAAGTTAAACAAAAAATTCAAAACGAATGTGTTGCGTGTTAGTTTTATATTGTTGCTTGTCACTTATTAGAAATTATGATTAGTTGCTAATTAATATTGATTATAATTTGTTTAGTTAATGCATGCGTTTAAATTGAAAAACAACAGTAGAACAAAAACTTAATTGGAATAAATATTAGCTCAGTTCAGTTGTTAGGTCTACTACTAGGTTACACTAGTTCTACCTCAATTGCATATTACATTAACAACAAGGGCTTAAAAAAACAGAGTTATTTGTCCATTTGTTTGTTTTAAGTCAAATGCCGAAACATGATTTATCGTTATTAACCGCATGCATTAATTGCTAATTTATGGCCAACTGTCTACAAGTTGTCACAATTTATTGCAATTTCCACCTTCTACCAACACCTCTATACTCAGCCACTTACACAATCACACACACTCACGGCACGGTTTTAATTTGTAAAATTAATCGCTTAATCAATGAATAATTATCGTATTAGAATTAAGCCACAATTCATTTAGAGTGGGCGCCATTTAAATTAGAGTATTTGATATGCTAATCAAGGTTAATTAATACTGTCTAAGATGCGATAACGACAACAGTCTGAGAACCTGAGATAATTATCGTCAGATCCTGAAATGACACTTTCGAACAAAATATGTCAACTGGATTCTATCGAATAACAATCGATAAATATTTATTCGCATTTATAATTACTGTAAGTCATTAAACAATTACGTATCGTGTGAGTGACAATATAAAGTGAACCATATGTCATTGAGCACCTAATTATGTTAATATTTAAAATGTTGCTGTCTTATTATTTTGTTTTTTCAATCTATATAAATTTAAAATAAACTGTGCTTCAAAAGCGTATGAGAATTTTAAGCATATCTTTTTCACATCATTAGATTGAAATTGATTTCAAGTAAAAATACTTTTTAAATAACTTCTAAAATTGTACATTCCAATTTGTATTAAATTTCAACATACTTACGATAACAGAGGAATAAATTTGACATTGAAATCAATTAAGTTTGACAGGCTTTAAGAGTAATCAAAGGGTAAAAATAACTCTGAACTTGATACTAGTTAATGGAAAGTGAAAATGCTACAAATAACTAGAACCAAACTCAAAATTAAAATCCAGAACATAAAAATACCCCCAAATGTCTGCAGGAAAAGACAACAGCAACATATGAATGAATAAGTAAGTAGCATGCAACAAATGTTAAAATCAACTTCAATCTCCTTCCTGACAGCAACTAACAATCTGACTTCTTTTAAGTGGCAAAGATCATGTTACACACATTTCGTACTTAGACATACAGACAATCCTCTTAAAATGATCACGATGAGACAAATAAGTTCAAGTTCACAATCACCCAAAGTGACACCAATATAGTAAGTGTGTTTGTAATCATTCATTCATTCAGATCTTTTATTAATGTTCGGAAAGTCAAAAGATATTATAGAAACTAATTGATGCCACAAATCAGGCATTACAATGTAACAAATTCGAAAGTGCGGGGGTGAAATTAAATAATTCATTGAAAAGGGTTTTGTGTCGGTCCAATTTAATAAAATTATGTTTTGAGTTCATTCCAAAGATTAGTTGAATGTTTTGTTTCTTCTTTTTTAATTTATATTTAAAAATGGTTTAATAGATTATTGTCTATTTTAAATAGATTTATAATAGATAAATTATGGTTTGTTAAAATATTATTTTAGTGCTATAAATACTCACATCTAAAATGGAATGTAAGAATGTGGGGTAAAATTGTTCTTTGTGCAACATAAATATCTAAAAGGAGAATTGCCAGATTAAACTAGAGTAGTCGGGACCAGTTTACGTACGCCGTGACTGGGTGGATGGTCAGTAAGTGCATGTCTCATGTGAATGTGAAAAAATTTGGGAAGGGACAGGTCGTACGGTTGGTTGAACTAGATTCCAATACGGATTTTGCGGACGTCACGGTCAAGAGAAATTAGAGATTACTTGGAACGCATAAGGGGCTTCTGAGGTTATCGCTTGACCCTTTCTGTGAATTCAGTGCTATTCCAAAGTTATATAAGTTGGTTTTGTTCTCTGTCAAGGAGATTTATCACAGTAAGGCCACATAGCAGATTTATTCTACTGAGTCTACGGTGCCCAAGGCATGCACTCAAGAGAAGATTTTCCACATATTTTTTCGGGTTGGCAAGCTGAAGATGTCAATGGCCTCACTACGAGATATTTATAACACGCTCCGAACGAAGAAGTCTCAAATCTGGGGATGATATTCATGATTCTACATCAAGTAAGATAGTGAAGAAATGGTTGAACATGGATTGATGTCTTCAAGTGGCTATCATCGATCGAAATAATCCAGATGGGATAAACAGGACCGATCTATGGTAATCAACTGGCGTTTTTAGTGGAAATTCGGAGAATGTATCCTACAATGGTGCTGACAGGGTTAAGAGCGGAGGTTGTCAGTTGCGAAAACAAGAACTCATAGGACTTCTTAGGTGCCACAATTGGTAGGTGAAGTGGACTGAAGGCATGCTAATGGATGAAATCGGCGTTTTTAATGGCAATTCAGAGAATATATCCTACATCTGTGCTGACTGGGTTAAGAGCGTGAAGGTTGTCAGTTGCGGAAACAGCAACTCTTTGGAATTCTTAAGAGCCACTATTGGTAGGTGAAGTGGCCGTTTTTAGTGAAAATTCGGAGGATGTAACTCACGACGGTGCGTACAGGGTTAAGAGCATGATGATTGTAAGTTGCAGAAACAAAAACTTTTTGGACTTCTCTAGAGTTACTATTGACAAGTGAAGCAGTAGGAACCTACTTCATATTAATCTTCGTTGGGTCTACCATGCGGAATTGAAGAATATAAGATAATGACTATAGATTTCGTGCTAACATTAATTTTTGAGTTTTGTAAGGTCTTTCAATCAGTGATCCTAATGATCTAGAAATCATATCGATTTGTAGTGGAAATTTATGTATGTATATAGTAAGGCTGCACTTAGATCATTGAAATATCATATGGTGTATTCGTTCCTATTAGAATGTAGAAAAGCTCTAAGTTTGTACCAACATTTCTGGGTGTAGTCCAAGCTATTTGTAAGGGTTTTTAGGGGAAATTAGCCACTATTTGATATTGGAAATAGGTTATATCAGTCCATGATTTTAGACTTCATATTCAATTGGGTGGAATAATTTGTAACAATTGAGTTAATTTAATGTACTCAGAAATCATACAGTGAGATTTGATTAGTATCAGGTCGTTTTTGACCCCCCTATATGATCCCATTCAGAAAATAGCTTTAACGTTCATAACTCGCTTTAAATGACTATATATCGACAAATACATCATTATTAAATGTTGAAACTAATATAAATTTCAATAAAAACGACCATAAGAGCAAAGTTCATAATTAGGACCGACTTTCGAAATTTACAATAAATTTATGACACCCGCTACTAACGGACATGTTCTATATGTTACAAATGGAATGACTAAATATAAACATTTTTTGATTATAAACACATCTGGCATCACAATTCTTTTTCCAAAAATTTGAGGTTATATCTATATCTTGGTGTTTAACATGAACTCCTCTTGTTCCCTCCTTCATATGAGAATTGAGCTCAAATTGAAAATCAATACTTCATTCATAATTCATCGTCAGCACGATCTGAATGTTTTTTTCTTACTTTAAATTTAGTTGTGTAGAGCATTCTGGAATATGTATCATTGTAACACTTTTCTATCCTTTAGAATAGTAAAATAATACATACATATGTACATACATATTTAGTTTTTCTCATATGTATTACGAAAGGTAAGAAATCATCTCCATTTCATAAATACCGCATAATGTAACAATCAAACGTAGGAATGAATAATAGTTTTATGACTGAAGGGGGCTAAATTGGGGGAGAGACATAAATATGTATGTATATAGTAATATGTACAACTAGATACGGATGTTAGGTGTCAAAACAACTCGCACACGCGGCTTTCCAATAATATTCTTATGAGGCAATAACATTTCATGCCCTGTCGATTACTTAGAATTTAACATCAAAATTTATGTGAAAATTGTCTGAAAAAGGCTGTATCAACTCCACCATCTATCTATGCATCTCCTCCAACCACTAGTACGGCAATAATAATACATACTGAGAAAGAAGTATTAGTGCTTCATAAAATTTGTTTTTCAAGTATCAAATATTCCTAGTCAAAGTCAAAGGTGTGTTTATATTTTGTATTAGTTGGTGTCTATCAATTCAAAGGAAGACGACATTCATACATGAACCCAATAATTTTCAACTCAATTGCCCAATTGCTATACAATTGATGCATGCGTAACTATTTTCTTTTGTATGTCTTCTACTTGTTGCATGCTGATTGCCTGCAGCATGTGTGTTTAGTGAGTGCTGCCTTCTGCGCCACTGCCTGCCATTGTTAATTACATTATGATGAGGTTTTCTTTGCAAGTCATCCTTAACTAAAGAAAACTTAAATTTAAATTGAATGAAAGAACGACTGATGAAAAGGGTGTCTCCAGTTGCTGTAAACATTGTTCCTTGTTACTGGGTTTTATTTCAGTGTAAAACAATGTGACAAGTTGTGTATGTGATTTAAACATTAGTTAAACATACAACAAATAAATGGTACTAAAGAATGGGCACGAAGAAAATGTTAGACTTTTAAATGTTTTGATGTTTAATAGGATTATCTTTGAATGTTCCAACTGATATATTTAAGTATAAACTTATTGTCGAGAATTTCAGACTAGACTGTAGACTAGACTATAGACTAGACTATAGATTAGACTATATACTATACTATAGACTAGACTATAGACTTGACTATAGACTAAACTATAGACTAGACTATAGACTAGACTATAGATTAGACTATAGACTAGACTATAGATTAGACTATAGACTAGACTATAGACTAGACTATAGACTAGACTATAGACTAGACTATAGACTAGACTATAGACTAGACTATTGACTAGACTATAGACTAGACTATAGACTAGACTATAGACTAGACTATAGACTAGACTATAGACTAGACTATAGACTAGACTATAGACTAGACTATAGACTAGACTATAGACTAGACTATAGACTAGACTATAGACTAGACTATAGACTAGACTATAGACTAGACTATAGACTAGACTATAGACTAGACTATAGACTAGACTATAGACGAGACTATAGACTAGACTATAGACTAGACTATAGACCAGACTATAGACTAGACTATAGACCAGACTATAGACTAGACTATAGACTATAGACTAGACTATAGACTAGACTATAGACTAGACTATAGACTAGACTATAGACTAGACTATAGACTAGACTATAGACTAGACTATAGACTAGACTATAGACTAGACTATAGACTAGACTATAGACTAGACTATAGACTAGACTATAGACTAGACTATAGACTAGACTATAGACTAGACTATAGACTAGACTATAGACTAGACTATAGACTAGACTATAGACTAGACTACTAGACTATAGACTAGACTATAGACTAGACTATAGACTAGACTATAGACTAGACTATAGACTAGACTATAGACTAGACTATAGACTAGACTATAGACTAGACTATAGACTAGACTATAGACTAGACTATAGACTAGACTAGACTAGACTATAGACTAGACTAGACTAGACTATAGACTAGACTATGACTAGACTAGACTAGACTAGACTAGACTAGACTATAGACTAGACTAGACTATAGACTAGACTAGACTATAGACTAGACTAGACTATAGACTAGACTAGACTATAGACTAGACTAGACTAGACTATGACTAGACTAGACTAGACTATAGACTAGGACTATAAGACTAGACTAGACTATAGACTAGACTATGACTATAGACTAGACTAGACTATAGACTAGACTATAGACTAGACTGAGAGTTAAGGAGTTCAGCGTCAAGCTGACCACCCCGCGAAGTAGTACCTGGTGGCAGTTCCGCGGAGTGTGGTGTTGACGATGGAGGTTGTTTTAGCGTTAGGAATCCGACATACCCTTTATGGGACCTATGTAAGGTTTCCTCCTCCACTATACAAAAAAAAAAACAAAACTAGACTATAGACCTAGACTAGACTAGACTATAGACTAGACTATAGACTAGACTATAGACTAGACTATAGACTAGGACTATAACGAACTAGATATAGACTAGACTATAGACTAGACTACTAGACTAGACTATAGACTAGACTATAGACTAGACTATAGACTAGACTATTAGACTAGACTATAGACTAGACTATAGACTAGACTATAGACTAGACTATAGACTAGACTATAGACTAGACTATAGACTAGACTTAGACTAGACTGACTATGACTAGACTATAGACTAGACTATAGACTAGACTAGACTAGACTATAGACTAGACTATAGACTAGACTATAGACTAGACTAGACTAGACTATAGACTAGACTAGACTAGACTATAGACTAGACTATAGACTAGACTATAGACTAGACTATAGACTAGACTATAGACTAGACTATAGACTAGACTATAGACTAGACTATAGACTAGACTATAGACTAGACTATAGACTAGACTATAGACTAGACTATAGACTAGACTATAGACTAGACTATAGACTAGACTATAGACTAGACTATAGACTAGACTATAGACTAGACTATAGACTAGACTATAGACTAGACTATAGACTAGACTATAGACTAGACTATAGACTAGACTATAGACTAGACTATAGACTAGACTATAGACCAGACTATGGACTAGACTATAGACTAGAATATGGACTAGACTATAGACTAAACTATAGACTAGAGAAATGTTATCATCTCAATTCTCTGCTATGCAAAATCTCAAAAATTGAGCAACAAAAGTTGCTTAACTTAAAAGCCTAACATCTCCGTGTACACTCTTTGACTTAAACTTAATAAGAGTTTTGAGTGCTGAAATATTTTATTTACAATAAGGAAAAATGAGTTCCTTGTGTGGCGCTAACGTATGTGAGCTCTACTTGCAACGTGTGTCTGTTTAACATTAAACGGGATACTATTCAATTATTTGATTGTTTCTTGTAAATATTGTACAATGTACATACATACTACTATTATTGGTGTTTGTAAAAAGGGTTTCAAATTCCTTAATATTTGAGGTGCCATTGGACGAGCACATTTGTTTGTATTTAATTTGTTTTCAATTGTTAATTTTAGTTAAACGCTAATTATTGACATTATTAACAAAAGCATTATATGAAGTACCGGATGTGTGTTATTGTATTTCCTTGAAAAAAGTCTATACCTACTATTTGACAATTTGGTTATTTAGGAGCCAAAGAAAATTCCTGAAAATTCTTTTTATGAACAAAATTTACCAAGAAGTGGCGTTCAAATATCCAGTTTCCCATAAACTAAGAGCCACGATATGTTGACATTGAAATTTTCCAGTTGGGGTGAAAGATTGTTTACAAGAAAGGTTAAAGTAAATATTAAATACACATATCGTATATTTATATAACTTAAAATTCTCTTCAACAGTTTAACAAATTCGGTACATAAATTTTAGAAAAAAAAATCGTGAATTTTTCATGTATTTTTAGATATTTATTCATATTTGAAAAATCATGAGTTTTTCTTTCCTGAACTTTGATCAGAATAGAGACATTTATTAGAATTTTGATTTATTAAACATTTATCCCAAACATGTAGATGTGGGTCTTTATATGATCATCAGAGAGTCTATCGAATTGCCTTTGATGTATGGAATGGTATTTTTCATACATTTAAGTAGATCATTTTAAGCATTATTGGCTCTTAGTTGTACTATCTATCAACTGAATATAAGTAAATCGTTCGAAAAGTTAACCGAAACTAGAAGATAAGAAAACTAATGTGCAATCGAAATCTGTGATGAATGATTTCCCGCCTGGTATCGGATAGGATAGATTAATCGATATTGGGAGAAACGGAGGCTAACACAGATATAGTTATTACAACTGACATGATTAAGGAGGCAATCAAGACCGGGTGGTATTTTCCCGGCTCTTTTGTAGATGGATGCGGTAAAAGGTCAATAAGTTGTCCACTATATAGGTGAATAATTCTATAGCAAACTGTTTACATTGACATTGAAGACGCCTTCAATAACGTGCTCACTGATACTCTTATCCAATCCTTAGACGAGTTTTATGTTCACCGTGTGTTCCGTACTTGTACCAACAGATGGATAAGCTGTGAGATTTACAATGTAACTATCAGGGAAAAGGCATTTTTGACTCAAATTTTTCAATAACATCCGTTGTCAAGTATATATATACGTACGACAACACTATGTAATGTTGACAACGCAACGTTGTCAACATTGCAACAATTCGTTGTCGCAATCTAAATTTTATACACATTCGTTGTCTAAAAGTTAACAAACGTGGTAAGCTCACAATCCGTTGTCAATAGTGAGCTTACCACGTTTGTTAACTTTTGGTACCAGGCGTGTATATTTGTTCCCCTCTGTGTAATTACAGCCGAATGGCTTAAACCTTATAACTGTCCAAAGGCAGTTATAGGTCACATCAGACGTGCCATATCGGACTCAGAATATATCGTAAACTTGGAAACACTGATTCCAGATACAATGTCATGGTTAAGCGGAACATTAGAGCAAATACCCGTAGGAATCCGGATGTATATAAACTGGGGGACAGAGCGGGCTTGGGTTTCTATATTGGACACCCAGAAACAGAAAAATACTACCGTTTACCAAATCACAACACTTTCTTCCAGACAGAAGTACGAGCATCATGAAAGAGTAAATTGGATTAGAATAGATATGACGCTAACAGAGGTTTGACATAATTTCCGATAGCTAGAAGGCAATTAAGGCGACATAAAACAATGGGTACCAGGACATTCGGGACTAGTCGGGAAGGGCGCTTGTGGTAGTAAACCTGGCGAACGCAAAACCATTCGAATCAACAAGGGCTGAATGAAAAATATATGAATAATGAAACTATGTGCAGAACCACAAAGACCCTATGGGGTGACCCTAATGTGAGAAACCTCCTTGAAATAAGCAAGCCCGAAGTTAAAGTGCTGATACGTACTTTCTTTGCCATTGCCAGGCTTTCGTTTAAATTAGATCCAAATATCTTGGAAGTGATAAGTACTATTTCGGATATAACATCCTTTACGAACTCTGATTAGACAATTCTTAGAAATTACTTCCAGGAAACTGAAAAAGCACGGAATTACTAAAGACATACAAATTTGCATAATAGGTATTATCTGTAAATACACTTAATATTTGTTTGTCAATAATAAAACTCACATACATACATACATATCTTTCATTTCAAATAACTATAAATAAACGAAGAAAACTTGAACAAATAGTTTCACATTTTTCACTTTCAAATGCGGCGGCAAAGATAAAAAATCTTCTGAAAGTTATTGCATTTTGCCGAAGAAAAAAACCCATTTTAAACGTTCATTACACGTAAAAAATTTACATAATTATACCATGTTTAAATATGTAATAATGTACACACACACAGACATACAAAATAGTTTAATTTACATAACTTAAATAGGTAAAAGAAAATGAAAAATAGCAGTCTAATGAAAAGTGTTGCATGATCGCAAGTTAAAATTTTTACTTTAATAAAAAATAATAAGATTAGAAGAAATAATGTTACGAGCAAGAGGACATAAATCTAAATAAAAAAGATTCCAAGATTGAGCTGCAGAAATTGTAACAACTTTATAATGGCTGGAACAGCCAAACAAAGGGCTGGCTGGTTAACCAGTTTATAATATTGCGTTCAACACTTACGAAGCTAAAGAACAAACCTTAAAGGTAATAAAAATGTAAAAAATAAGCGGAATAAAAAAATTAAAATGTCTATAAACAAGTGAAAATAATCGCCAAAAACAAATCGCCTTGAAATTTTTTATTTATTTATTATTTATGAACCCGCAATTTAAAGGAGTTCGACTGGAGTTGGTTGCATTTACTTGAGTTGAGTGTTAGAGGAAGGCGCTAAATTTCTTTAGTTTGTTTTCATGTTGCAAACATACATACTTAGTACAACATGAAACATATTTTTTTTCTTTTCAGTTTTCGACAAACAAACAAACAACAATGTTTTTAACAAGCCAAAAGGTAAACATTACAATTCTTTGAAATAATCACAAAAAGGTGTTTGTTGCACCATATGTACAGACAGACGGACGGACGGACGTATGGATGGACAGACATACCGACATAGTGTTAACACAAGTACTCCCATGTATTTATGTACTCATATGAACGTATGTGGCATGTTGATGCTGGAATAATGTTTTATGTACAACATACTACGTAGTCAGTCATTCAGTTTTAAGGTGATCGTTCACACTTATCCATTAGATGCCTTGATAGATGTTATGCCAAAATTGTTTATGATGGTTTATAAACAAAAAGCCAAGGAGAGAGAGAAAAAAACTCCAACCAACCCATCGCTGGCAACAACTCATGTATCATCATCATGCATCATTGATTTGGACATATTGGCGGTATGTGCAACACATACTATATCGATCTTGTTGTTTTTGTATAAATTTCAAGATATTTTTTATATTTATGCAGATGATGATAATGACGATGAGAATAGAGTGTTGATGATGATGGCGATGTGTGAAAAATGAAGGCAGCATTTTTTTTGGTAAGATCATGGCTCTTGGCCAATCAATGTATGCATTTTGATTTTACCGAAAAAAAATCCAACTGTTTTGGTCAAAAACTAACAATATTTAAATAAACCTTGTTAGAAATATTAAATACATCAATGTTGATTTTTAGAATATTCATTGTTCTTAGTACGAGGGTGATAGGAAAATTATTTGTATTTGTAGGGCCAGTGTGTTGAACTCGGCGAATGTTTCAATAACCGTTTTTATAGAAACGGATTTGAATACATTGTTCATATAGGCTAGATGAGATTAGTAGGAAGATGTATCTACATCAAATCCGAAGAGATACACATAGGCCACTAACGGGCCTGATGTGCGCTGCTTTCCATGCAAAAATGTTTGTTCGTAAAAACAAAAACCTTTTTAGTGATCAATAAAGGTATCGTCCGATGTACATAAACTCAGCTTCCTAGACGTACTTCCTTAGAATTTTCAGTGTTCGCAAGAGATGTTATATTCGGAATTATATCACTCCCAAGATATTTGAATCTAATTTCAGCGAAAACTTGACAATGGCAGAGAAAGTGCTGGGAAGTTTCACTGTCTTTTCTACTTGCTCCACTGAATCCGTACGTCCAATTTTGTATAGCTGTGATCGTAATCCTGTGTGTCGACTCAGAATATGAACCATCTTACTAAGCTCAGACTTGATAATTTTGGCGAAGCTTTTTATCCTGCTAGCGTTAGAGTACCGTTTTATTATTCCAAGCGGCCTTACGGGTTTCTTACACCCAAATTTTAAACTCTGTCCTTGTTGCGTCAAAAGGTTTTGCGCTCGCTAGGTTAACTATCTCAAGCTCCCTTCTCTTTAAAGCTATTACTTTCGCTCTTTCGAGTATTCGGTTACAGCTTTCTTACTATCCAATACGGTTCTAGAGTTAACTTTATGACTGGTTATCGCCCTAATTTATTTCTAATTTATGCTAATCCATTATAATTATAATTCTTTTATTGCTCTGACTACTGCCTGGAAGCAAGTGTTCTGATTAGGACTCCGGGCCTAATTTGTCCTCTTATTAAAAGCCATCCGTGTAGCAACGGATTCCTAACGGCATTTGCTCTAACGTTCCGCTTCAACAATACATTCTATTTGAGATCAGTGTTTCAAAGTTTCCGATATATTCTGTGTCTAGTATGCGATCGATCACTTCCGATTATTAGCCTTCCAATGTATCCAGTATACAGCGAATCCTATAACTGTTTTTGGCCAGTTCGCATAAAGTTATGAGCCATTCGACTGTAAGTGGCGTCTCATATCTTATATACGTATGTTTCAATGGATGCAATATCTTGCAACGTTTCCAGAGCTTTGGTAGAATTAGTACTCATAGCACCACTTATAACCATTCAGCATGTGCGCTGAACTCCCGGTAGTAGTTTGATATTACAATTTTTATATATTGAAGCATAAGTTAGAATTGGTCTAAATACACTTTTATAAAGCCAATGTGTCATAGAAGGACTAAAGTCCATTTCATCTCTATGGTTCTCCGATATGTCTTGTTGATCATATCTTCTATGTTGTTTAAGCATTACACCTATGTACTTAACTCTGTCTGGTATACTGTTTTTAACCATACTACCGACTTTCCGTTTCAAGGTTTTAAGTAGGAAGGACTTAAGGCTTATCGGTCGATAACTGAGGTGTCGCAAAACTAGGTTTTCCGGGTTTGGTTTTAGTATTTTGATCTAAATTTGCAAATTATCGCAGATCTTTAATGATACCACAGGAAAATCTTCATGGAGATATGATTTCATTTAAACTTTAGATTCAATATGTTGCTTTTTGTATACAAATTCCGATGAATTCCAGGTTTCAGAACTTGTTATGCGGAATATTATGAAATATAGATGATGATATCGATATGAAACTTTTCCGTTATCAGTGTTCTATGATAGCTTTATTTATATTTCCAAATATTTTCAGAAATGTTCATCATCGAGGGATTCTTAAGAGATCCATTCGAATTCTTCTTTTGATCATAATTGAATTTTAACTTAATTTAAATAAAATCTATTGCATTTTCTAAATCATTTGCACGAATCTCGCACTTTTAAATTACTTAACATTTAATACAACAGGTTAAAATTACCAGGTGAATTCAAATTTATTTATTTATTTATTTGATTTTTTTTGTATTTGCAACAACATTTGTTTACCTGTTACATAAGTACATTCTGTATACATATTGCCACATGCATGAATGCATTAATGTACTTGTATAGTTAAGTTGCATCAGCACTTTCATTGGTATTCCAATGTTGTCGTTTTTTTTATTAGAGTAGTTGTTCCAAATATTTGTATTTGTAACTTCCTGTTTTATAGCGTCTACTATCATTTTATTTGCGCGTTCTTTTTTTCTAGTATGCCTCAGACAACGGCACAGTTTGTCGTTTGGTTTTTATTTACTTTTTGTATTTTTTTCGGACTTAGACCTTAGACACAGAGCAGCAAGGTGAATCGTCTGAATTGGCAAATTCTTGTACGACTAATGAAAATGAAATAAATTAGTTTTTCATGTTTGCATTGTCAGTTATCACCGCAAAATGCTTGTTTTCTATCAGAGTATTCTCTACTATGTTGTTGTAAGTTTTGCAATTATGTAACGGTTTAGTGTGTTCTGGGAAGTGTCCTAAAAGAAGGAGCAGAGGTTTGTAAAACTTAGAGGGAAATTTTATTGCGTATTATATTCTAGTTTAAGCTTTGAAAATGGACCACGCAAATTCTTTACGGCAGCGTTATGGGGCTGGAAGGTGCATCATAATGATAGTGATACTTCTGTAAGATATAGTTTCTGAAAATTGTTCCTAATCTTAATAATTTCGAAGTTATAGAACGGAACGCTTTCTAAGAATCAGTTCCGAAGGTGAAAATTTCGAACAAAAATCAAAGCCAAACTAGAGTACAAGCTAATAAAATGCGTTCTCGAACTAGCTGTGGAACTAATACAATTTTTCCTGGGTTTATTTAAAAACATAAAATAATGATACCCTACTATAGTGGGAGGGTATTATGCGTTTGTGCTGATGTTTGTAACACCCAAAAATATTCATCCCACCTTAAAGTATAGCAATCGGATCAGAATCACTTTCTGAGTCAATTTAGATATGTCCGTCTGACTGCGTGTTCATGAAACGCTTGTGCTAACGCTATAGGTCGCAATCAAAATAATTTGATGAGATTGGGAACATACTACTTTTTGATCTACTGATGAAGCCTATTGCAAATGGATATGGGAATGGAAATATGTGAATGCAATACTCTTACTTGGTCCATTTAAACTAAGCTTTTATTTCGATAATACTTAAAAAGCTATTTGGTTGCTTTGAAAACTTCCCATTACGAAAGTTTATTTGCCAGGCTAGTCCTGGAATGACAATTTTACTTTTATCTTTAAATAAATGAGAGAATTTTCAAATCACACACAAACTTTATTTATCGGCCACAAATTTCTTCCATTGAATCGTAATGAAAGATGTGTTGGTGTGTCAGACACCTGAAAACAAAATAAAGCAACACATGAAGTCCTGGTCTATGAATGTAGCAGCACATGTTATTTATAACTTTACTCTAGTTCACGTGCGTGCTCGTAATTTGCAATCAATTTGGCAAAGTAATTGCCATTAGAAAAAGATATAGAAATTCTGGAATTCAAATAATCTCATACATACATGAATACCTACTCATGCAGTGTTTTTACAGGATGCAGGAAAACAATGTCGATTTTGTTTAGAAAATATTTTCTTTTTTCTCATCTCCATTTCATTTGTAATCAGATCAAAAACACGTAAAAGGGAAATTTAACTTTTTTTTTTATATTTTTATTCAAATGCAGAGATATTAGTTCTTAGAGTAAATAACCCAGCAAAAACTTGGTAGGAAAGTTTCCATTGTATCTAATAGTTAATAATGCAATATATGAACAACAAGGTTGTTTACCATTACCACTTAAATATCTTTTCAGCTCTTGTACAGTTATCGCTGAAATGTCGTTACCGAAATAGACCTAAATAATATAACCACTTAAATACCGTTATCGAAATAAATATATCTTTTCACCGTTTCCAAACGGTTGCCAATCCTGATGAATACTATCTCGAAGATTAAGTCAACTCACTCTTGAGGTGAGACCTTACTTTAATGATATCTCCATATTAATATACTATTGTCTTATTAGATATGAAAGTTTTTATTGGGTTATACCAACATGTTGTGGAACCATTACAACTATATTGTACACCCAAAGAAAAACATGGTTCGTCATGGCTACCACAATTATACATTGTTCATTGTAACAATATATTGTTACTAAAAACAAAGAATACTTATTTTAATTAGATTTTAACAATACTTTAGCTGCATTGCAAAAATTATTGGACTACATGATTCATTTAAGTAATTCAAAAACTACTCCTCTGTATATATTATTGGAGTACATGATCCTTTTAGTAGTCCTATGTAGTGTTTATAAAAAACCGACTTTTGGAAAAACCGGTTTTTCGGTTAACCGAAAATTGACCATTTCTAAAAAACCGGTTTGTCGGTTAACCGAGTACAAAAAAACCGGTTAAACCGGTTAACCAAAAATGTTTGGAAATCTTTAAAATATTATAATATTTAGTTGAAAAATTTCATTTTGCGAAATATTATGAATTACTTAATAAGATATTTGCACTTTTTAGTATAAATATGTACATTAATATATCATAAGAAAGCAAACTTATACAGATCTGAAGTTATTATTGATTCGTCAGGTATATGGAAGTTGCCATAGGAGGAATAAATTGACCTTTGAATATATAATGCATCTATATCAATAAAAAATTTTATGTCCAACACTAGTATAAATAGTGTTCAGGCTCGAGACGATTCATCGGGAACGGAAGTAGACGACGACTGTCTCGACATAGACATTGAGCCACTGCTTTAATTGTGACCACCCTCCGCTCACTACGCCTGTGGTTGTTCAAATTACTGTGAATGACACACAGGTGTCAGTACTTACTTCCTGATAATCAACCTAAGCGCCATTACAGTTTGTGAAAAACCCCAGCAGCATAAATTCTCGGACAGCGACAATTACCCTTATGTTTCGATAAATAAAATCCGTTTTGAGAACGTTTGACAAACTTCTCGATTTTTGTTATACTCACGCAGTAAACAAGGAAGTGCATTTTATAATCAACGTTATTTATTCGTCTTAATAAGTAACAAATTTCTTCATATAATGGTTGGAATTTGTTTAAATACTTAATTTTTTATTATTTTTTTGTCTGAATTTGTAAATCTCCATTTTATATGCATAGTATATGTTTAACATTTCCTAACATTTGTTTAACAATCTCAACTATCCAAAATTTTTAAAAATCACAATAAAAAATCAAAGAAAACATACAATTTTGTACTAAAAATTAGATTTTTTTGAAATCGGTTAACCGAGACTTAAAAACCGGATAACCCGGTTAACCGAAAACCAATGTTTTAAAAAAACCGGTTTGCGAAAAACCGAAATATGCAATAAAAACCGGTTCTTCGGTTAACCGGTTAACCGGTTTATAAACACTAGTCCTATGTAATGCATGCATGTTTTTTTTTTTTTTGAAAACAACATGGTAGCCTGCATTACATGGGGCCATGATGCGGATCATGTAATCGCACAATTTAAGTTTTGGGATTACTCCAATGTAATGCATTTTTGGATTACATGGCCCTCACCTGGGATATCACAATGTTAAATATACTTGAATTAGCTTTGGACCAGTCCTAGTGCTTTGAGGAGTACTCTTTACACGCGTTTGCGGAGTAGTCTCAATTTTTGCAGGGTACTGTAAATATTTTCATGTTCATGGCAATTCTAAAATAGAATATGATTCATCGAATCATAATTATTGTTCCAACAACTAAAGAATGATAACAAAGCAAACATTTTATGTTATTTGCAAACATAGCTGTAAAATTTCGATTACGATTAATAATCAATTAAATTATTTTTCAAAAATAATCGTAATGATTATTTAATTCTCTGGTATAAAATTTCTGATTATTAATTGATTACGATTAAAATTAATCTAATAATAATCAGGATTAATTTAAATTAATGTAAATAATCAAAAATAATCAGAATTAATCAAATAATTAATTTGATTATTTTCAAGGATTAATTTTGATTATTTTTGATTAATTTCAATATATTTGGTACAATTCTCTATCTTTTTACATTACGAGTAATGGAAAACTGTTTTTCGAGTTACACACTATTCGATTACATGACTATTTTATTGAAAACAATATATTTATCAAGTTTATTTCGATTGAAAATCTTGATCTCAGTACAACATATTAGAAATAAATTACTGCAATCGTTTCGAAATGGGTCTCAAAAAATCCGTAATTTTTAGCGGATTACCGGAAAAATATTAAAATTTTTCTTAGAGTTTTTTTTCGGAGGAAATTATACTAAATATATGGAAAATAATCAAAATTAATCCTTGAAAATAATCGACTAATTTTTTGATTAATTTTGATTATTTTCATTAATTCCAATTAATCCCTGATTATTTTTAGATTATTTTTAATCGTAATCAATAATTAATTAAAAAAATTTGAAATAATCGTTAATTAATCATTAATTTTACATTTTTAAAAAAATAATCTAATTAATAATGATTACAATTATTAATCATTATTTTACAGCTATGTTTGCAAACATATTTCAGTAAAATTTATTTTGAATTCGATATATATTTCTAATGAAATTATGATCACATTGAATGATAATATGATCATGTATAACAATATTATGATAAATAGAAAAATATTATGATAAAAAATTCCAACCGTATTAAATCATAATATGATATTTTAATAACCATAATATGTTTGGACTACAATCATAAAATAGTTACAATAACCATAATATGTTAAGACTTCAAGAAGATGGTTAGTTACCACAACCATGTGTTTACTCTGCGTGTATGTATGAAGTATCTGTATCTGTAGCGAAGTAGAATGTTTATGAAAAATTGTGGAATTTGTATTCGTTTGTCGGTTTAATCAATCAATTTCAATGAATATAAATAATTTAAATTTATAACTTTATCTTTATGAATGAACTAAATCTGTAATAATCGCATTAGGACTAATGGCGACTATAGCGACTAAAATTATAAACTTAAAAGCAGAATTTTCAAAGAATTGTTATTAGAGTAACCTAAAAGATATGGGACAATTTTCGAAAAAACGCATTCTTTAACAAACTGCTTGAGGAAATAATCAAATTATACTGGCGTTAGCAAAAATTATGTTTTTGTTGATGATGCTGGTGGTGGTGGTGATGGTGGCATTGACCATCATGAATGTGTTTAAATCCAATTGAAATTGTACATACAAGTTATTCTTTGGTTAGTTGCTACTCAAGTGTCTTTGGCAACTTCATATCTCCAGTCGGCCCTTTATCTTAAGCTCTGTTCTGTTTGGTTTTCGCTATAGTGTTATTTAGCCACTTATGTTATTTAGATGGCGTTTGCTGATATTGTCACTGATTCATCAACAGATAAAAAGATTCGACTTCGTTCTTTATTTTCCCTTCTGCTTTTTAATACTATAATTGGATAGTTTTTGCTGGATTTTTCTTATGTAATAAATCCATTCACCCTTTTGAAGTGAATCGAAGGAATGACAGATAGCAGAGTGCAGCAAATTATGAAATATCAAGAGTTGTGTATACGTTTAAAAATTAAGATGAGGGCTTCTTTTTGATTTATTTCATGAAATTTATGGTGTATTTTACACAAGTTCTTTTTTTAAGCTTAAAAACTAAACAAAGTATTTGAAAATAAATAAACTACTTAAATACGAAATATTACTTTAAAAACTAAAAAACTATTGCACATATCTATTGTTATTGAAAAAGGGTTTTGGTGGTACCCAATGTTTACCTAAAGCCTTGTCACGGGCTTTATCCTTCAATACTTTACCGCTGCCTGTCTTCGGTAAATCATCCAAAAAGAAGACTCCACAGTGTAATTGCTTATGAGAGACCACCAGACGTTTGGCTACATATTCCACAATATCTTGTTCACTCAATTTACTGCCCTCGACCTTTACTACCGCAGCAGCTGCAGCATCACCATCCACATCATTCCAGAGGCCGAAAACACAGACCTCTATAACATCTGGCAACTCGGCTACACATTGTTCGATTTCATGTGGCCAATATTGCATGCCATGGAATTTTAGGGAATCACATTTACGATCCACAATATATAAATAATTGTCCTTATCGAAGTAACCCATATCGCCAGTATGGAACCAGCCCTGATAATCTTGCATGCGTTTTGTTTCCGAAGGATTTCCATAGTAACCATTCCAGTTTTTGCCGGTATGTACTAGAATTTCTCCCAATTCGCCATGACCCAAACTACGATCATTCTCATCCAAAATTTTCACCTTAACACCAGGTACAATTTTGCCCGAACTATTAGGATGACTGACACCCATATTAGCGGCTACACCACCACACTCGGTTAAGGCATAGCCATAGGATATAAAACCATTCGTGAGATGATCTTGCATTTTTAATAAAGTGGTTACCGGACAATTGCCACCGGTCATACTTATAAACCTAACACTGGCTAACTTTTCCTTCGATAATTCGGAACATTTTGCCAACGTTATTATACATCTAGGAGTCAGAGTTAGCAGGGTCACTTGATATTTATAAATCAATTCTAGTAAATACTCTGGCGAATAGGGTTTATCTGTTATAACACGAGTTGAGCCATGACCACAGGAAAAAAGCATATTGAACATGCCTGAGGAGACGTCAATGGTGCTAAAGGAGAGTAATACATCTTGTCCAGTGACAAATCTGTAAGTATATTTAAAGTATATTAGTTTTTATTTATACATCATTTAAATTAAGTGAAACTTACCCAAAATCAAAGAGACATGAAGAGTTAGAAATGCATACATTTTTAGGAGTTCCAGTTGTTCCTGATGTACAGAGAATTGCTACAGTTTGATCACCGCCAAGTTTAAGAGTTTCTGGACTGCAAACAAATGGGGTAAGAAATTATTATATTATATGCTGAATCTTAAATTTCCTCCACCAGCAAGCTACTTCTTATTAAAACCCATTCTAATTTTTAGATTACTTGACAAAATTTTTGTTTTACGATTATGCATATGTGGACTAATTTTGATTAGGTCCAGAAAAATGTATATTAATAGGCCAGTTCGAAAAAATTTTACTAGAATCATTTATCTATACACTGAACATACTCATGCCGAATTTTATCCGGATATAACCATTTAATAACGAATAAAGTGGTATTAAGTGATTTTGAGAAGTGAACCTTAAGATAAATTATGGACCGATCTGGAAATTCCGCATAAGGATTAATATATACAAATTACACATTTATGTCGAATTTTATCCCGATATCATAAATTGTCAATGTGCGCTTAAGTAATTTTCAGAAATGGGAGTTGGGACCAATTATGGACCGATCTGGAAAAAACTTCGTATATATATGCAAAAAATACAAATCTAATTTTACTTATGTAGATTGATTCATATGTACACAAAACATATTTGTGAAACATATGCTATTAAGTGATTGTCGGAAGTGGAGTTAATATGGGAGATATGACCAATAAGGACCAATCCGTTATATACCGTTGAACTAATTTCCGGGAATATATACCTTTGTTTGAGGCTATGGGAAATATGATCAATATTGGATTAATTGTTATGATTTGGGATAAAATTCATCGAAATATCCTTGGTAGTTTCTAAAAAAACTACTTAAGAATTGAAAAAAAAACGTATTTTTTTCGAGGTAGTCTTAAATTTTTACCCATAACTTTTTACGTCTTGAACCGATTTTGCTGATTTTCAATACCATACTTCTTAGGATAATAACAAATATTTCTGGTGAATTTGGTTGATTTCCTTACCTAAGTTTTAACGTGAGCGTGTTTGAGGCCGACAGACAGAGGGACATAGATAAATCGTCTCAGAATTTAATAATGATCCAGAAAACGCATACTTTGTTGAGTCTCCGATGAACATTTCTTGGTGTTACACAAGGACTGACAAAAAGTATATAACTATTGACTTAGCAATGTCCGCCCGTTCGTCCATGTAAACCTTGTAATAAACTTTAAAGATATTTCAATGAAATTTGGTACATGATCTTCTATTGTGACAGGGACGAAGCCTATTGAAAATGGTTAAGATCGGTCCATTATTTCACTTAGCCCACATACAACTGAACCCCTTAATAGGGCTTGTAAACCTTGTAATAAAACTACAGGTCGCAATTGTGAAGATAATGCAATGAAATTTGGTACATGATCTTCTATTGTCCCAGGGACGAACCTATTGAATATGATTAAGATCGGTTCAAAATTCAAGATAATTACATTTTATGTAAACGTAGATCCATTTACCAAATTTTATGAGTATTGGTCTACATTTTCCCCAGTCCCGATATAATGACTGTTTCAGAAAATTAGTTTTTCTTCAATAAATTGCTTAAATATATCAGAGGCATTTAACATAAATACTTTATTATGGAAAATAAATCACATTATATTCTTCTAACTGTTGTAGGGTATTCTGAAAATATTTTGAAAAATTTTTCTTTCCAGACTTTAGAATGTCTACGAAAATGTTTGGAAATTTTACTAAAAACACAGGGTTTTAAGCGCTTTTAATTGGGCGCTTCAGACCTTAAATACACATTTTGCATAGCAGCGTCATTGTAACTAAAATTCTGAGAAAGTACATTTTATGCTATTATTTTTATATCCTTAACCTTCGTGAGAAGGGTATATATAAGTTTGTCATTCCGATTGTAATTTCTATAATATAATTTTCCGACCCTATAAAGTATATATATTCTGGATCCTTATAGATAGCGGAGTCGATTTAGCCATGTCCGTCTGTCTGTCTTTTTCGTTCTACAAAAGGTACTTTTTGAATTTTCTATAACATTGAACCTAGAAACATGAAATTTAGCATGTAGGGCCTTGACTAGGTAAGAACCTATAAAAGGGGACTTTTTGGTACTTTTTCGGCTAGATAAGGTACTTTTTGAATTTTCTATAATATTGAACCTAGAAACATGAAATTTTGCATGTAGGGCCTTGAATGGGTAAGAACCTATAAAAAGGAACTTTTTGGTACTATTTCGTTCTACAAAAGGTACTTTTTGAATTTTCTATAATATTGAACCTAGAAACATGAAATTAAGTTTGTAGAGCCCGGATTAGGCGAGAACACATAAAAGGGGACTTTTTGGCACTTTTTCGTTCAACAAAAGGTACTTTTTAAAATTGCTATAATATTGGACCTAGAAACATGAAGTTAATTATGTAGAGCCTGGATTAAGTGGGAACCCATAAAAGGGGACTTTTTGGTACTTTTTCGTTCTTCAAAAGGTACTTTTTGAAATTTATATAATATTGAACCTAAGTATGTAGAGTCTGGGTTGAGTGGGAACCCATAAAAGGGGACCGTTTGGTACTATTCGTTCTTCAAAAGGTATTTTTTGAAATTTCTATATTATTGAACCTAGAAATATTAAATTAAGCATGTAGAGCCCGGATTAAGTTAGAAATAAGTATATATAATGGGACTTTTTGTACCTTACCGTTTTGCAATTGGTATTTTTTGATTTTTTGTAATACAATTCCTACTGACTGTTTTTTTAACACATCATGGTGAAGGGTATATAAGATTTGAAAGGCAATTCAGAATATAGAACTCTTACTTGTTCTGTTCTGTTCTAGTTCTGTTCTAGTTCAGTTCTAGTTCTGTTCTAGTTCTGTTCTAGTTCATAATTTACAATTATTTGAATTAATATCGTAATTATTTTTTTTAACTAATTTTTGTGAATTTCAAAATTATTTGTATTCTAGCTACTTAAACTACTAAATACTTTTTAACGAAAACAAAAAACTGATTCAATTGTATTACACCAAAATGTTTAAAATCAAATACAAACTTATCTAAAAAAAATTCTGTGCATTTAATTTTATTACCTCTGGAAACAATTGTGTACGATAAGATTTAACCTCCAATCAATTAATAAAAAGGCGAGCAACAATGATATCGACAAACCCCACATGTTTGAAATAGACTCGACTAGACATACATATATTTACTACTTACACATAAAATAATTCGGCATTTGTTGGTTCAAGTAGATCTTCTATTTTTGGCAAATCCATGCGATGATCTTTCATTATATAGACTTTGGCTTTTAAAATTTTCGCAATTGTTGCCACATTCAGGTAAACGCTGCCATCGCAGAAGATTATTTTTGGTCGGGTATTTTGAAATAATTGTTTTATAGTGGCTAAAATGAAAATAGAATTAGATAAGAATTAACATACTAAGTAAATAAATGAAATTAGTATAAAAATACCTTCATCATTTTGATGATTAATAGCATGGAATGGTGTACAATTTAAAAGACAACCTAAGACCAAAGGCATCATGTAGGTGGTATTGGCTCCCACAATGCCCACCACATCGTCTTGTTTTAAGCCCATCGATTTAAAATGTTGGGCAATGCGTATACCAAATGTTATAGCTTCAGAGTTAGTTAAAGCAGTGCCTTCAGTATCGGAAATCTAAGAACCAAAAAAAACTTGTTATTGCCAAATAACAAAGAAATATTATCAAATATTTTCAAATTACCTGACATATATTTTTTGGATTATTCCTCATAAATGCAAACAATATTTTGCCAATAGAACAGTCGGCATCGAAGAAATTCGTCGCCTTTGGGCCACTCCATATTTTTGTGTATTTATCGAATTGTATATTAAAACGTTCCATTTCAGTATTTATTTTAATCCGTTTATAAAAATTAGTTTGTGTTTTACTCACGAGTCGTTTAGCCCAACTGTTTAATTGTTTAATGGCCATTATTTTCCAAAATTCTATTGATATGGTAGGGAGAGTACTTAATTAATTGATAACAACGATTTTAGTTTTTATAGAGAGAATCGGAGTATGAAAATTATCGCATTATTTTGATAATTTTTGTATTCTCATGTAAACGTCATTTTATGACCAAAGGTATAGATAGGTTGGTGAATTTGCTTTGAAATTTATCTATGCAAATATTTAGATAAGACAATAAAAAAATCAAAAATAATTTTAATATAGAAATGTCATTTTTTTAATTGATCATTTTTTGTTTAAGTGGTCAACACTTTGTATATGGGCAATTTCATGCCAAAATCGATGTCTTACGAATTGGATGTAATTTTCAAAAACCAAAAAATGTTGAAAAAAATTATTTTTTGGGAAACAGTGAAGTAATAGCTATTTGAATTCTTTTGGACAATTTTTGCTAGGTCCAATAGGTGAAAAGTTACACTCATTTAAATACAACTCTGTATCACCCTTCTAAGTCCTGAAGTTCTTGACCGATAGAGCTGAAAATGTGTGTCTGGCTTACTATCCAATAGTACTAACGTAAGTGCAAAGTTCATCCAAATCGATTTTTTTAGATGGGTCACTTGAGTCAAGTGACTCAGGATGATATCAGCGGAAGTGAAGCTGGATAGGTCACAATTAGTGTCCGACCGAACATTAGGGTACGGGTACGAAGTTCGGTAAAATGTGAGGTTCGGCCAATGTTCGGTGTTCAGAGAAATTTCGACCGAACGCCGAACTTTCTATAAAAAATATATTTATCATATTTTTACGTCATCAAAAAGTTTTCAAAATACGAAATCGTGTGACCCAACTCAAAAAATCGATGTGGATGTAATTTGCACCATAGTCAGTACTATGCCGGACTTAGAGGGGGTCCAAGTTGGACATTTTGGTCATACGGTGCTTATTTAAACGAGTGTAACTTTTCACCTATTGAAAGAAGTTCAGATAGCTATTTCTTCATTGTTTCCTTTTTTGCTCAGGTAAAAGCTTATACAATTTCCTTTAAGGGCTAGGTTCTCATTCTAAAACTATCTAGACATGTCTATCTGCCTCTTGAAAGCACGATGGGACCTAAACGGGAGGAGATTAAAAGGCTATTTCCTAAAATATTCTCTATTGTTGCAGTTTGAAAATGGACAAAATCGATCCGCATTAGAAAATGATGTTACCGTTCATAACAGGCTTTAAAATACTACAGTCAAACTCGGTTATAACGAATTCTCGGTTATTACGAACTATTTCTCAAGTCCCTACATTTTGATAACTATTTGCATACAACAAACGAATCCTCGTTCAAAACGAACTGCTTTTCCAGTCCCTCAAGTACAACTTCATACAATTTTGCTTATTTTATAACGAACTTTAAAAACTATATGTTGAAATCATAACAAGCTATTCCGCTTTTTTGGTGGTGCCTTTTTATTGAGAATGTGAAATAAATGGTAGAAGGGGGATCATACGCCATAGGGGCACATCTGCCAATAGCGAATAACTTGAAAACTGAGTAATCGATTTTATCGCATTATCAAATTTTGTTTTCGTTTATCGATTATCTATCATCCCTGAAAATTTTAAACATTAACTTTACATATGATGGGAGGCAGACATGATTAATTGTTTTTCAAAGGGCTGTGAAAATATTTGTGCTAACTTTTTTAGTTTTGTGATAGAAAAAATATATTGGTCAGTATTAGAACGTCAATAATAGTGAACAATAAGACATAATAATATTTTCGATAATATAATTTGAAGCCCGAAAAAATTGAAACTAAACCCCAGAACTGCCCGTGGGGCACATGTGCCAAATATATGTAATGCTTGTGATGTAGAACAAAATTTGGTTAAAATATAGAAAAAATCAGTAATAATTTGCTTTAATTTTTTTGTTAAGTTTTTTGAAATAAACAATAAATATCTGGTTTATTATACTTTGTTTAATGAATTAAAGTATAAAACAGCAAAATAAGTTTTTATTTTTGTAATTTTATCTTTTATTTTACTAATGACAAATCTGCCCCATCCCCTTGGCGCATTTACCCCATGGATAGGGCGGTATCGCCCTTTTTGGTCAGTGCGGAAAAGTTAAAGCCAACATATCTAAGTATCCGAACCAAGAAAAAAATTAAGAATATGTATTGTGGTTTTAATTTGAGGCCGCATCAAAATAAAAGTGGCGTATGGTCCACCTTCTACCCTAAGGGTTTTTTATTACAAATTTATCACTCTCTGAATTTTGAAATTATTCCATAATTGACCCAAGTCCCCATTGAAAACCCTCAACCAAAAATATACCTGTTGTTCTTATTTTGGTTTTAAATGTTACAAATTTAATCATAAGTGCATTTTTCATTTAATAGCAAAAAGTTCGTATTCACCGAACTTTGAAACCCGAACAAGGTTCGGGTTTGGCCGAACTTTAATATTTACCGAAGTTCGAGTTCGGTACCGAACGAAATTTTGAGTTCGGTCGGACTCTAGTCACAATCTAAGGAAATGTTCTAAGGATATCGCAAGGCAATCCATTGACTGGAATCCATTACGCATACTTAGACGTGGTCGACCAGCACACACATGGATAAGGCAACTTGAAAAGGACTTTAAATTAGAGCAAAACTGAGCATGTCATTAGACACATCTAGATTATCATTATAGGACAGATTATCATATAGGGCTTTTAGGTATGCATACTTCAGATGCCTTCTGAAGTTTGTCATGATTTTAATAGAATATATTAAGTACAACAAAGTAACATTCATTTCTATTCGAGTAGTAGAGAGTAGAGTAATAGACGAACTCTTTTTTCGGTTGGCCCTTGGGTACTTGCTCAATATCAACGTAAAACGCAAAAGGAGCTCCTGTAATTTCGAATTCGAACTTCTGGTTCCGAGGCCACCATTATGAAACATACTTACGTAGTGTCAGGATATGGTTAACTAAAACATAATAAATGATAATGTAGAGGTAATAGATTATGGTAATTATTCTTTATTAACTTCAATTTAAAATAAACACTTTTATTTACATCGTCATTTTAATTATTCAAACTTAAATATATAAATGTTAATGATATTCTATATACTTTGATTTTATTACTAACAAAAGCAACTTAAAGAAATAAAAAAAAATATATTCAAAACTGTATTTAATACCAAAGTCACGATGCCGAAGAATTTCAAGTTGTGTTTTACTTTTGCGGTATCAATAATATAAATGTGATGACAAATTAAGTGTTGTTGTAAAATAATTCACATAAAAATATTTATATTAATCTAAATAATAGCTAATAAATATAATAATAATGGTGATATGAATACCAATTTACCAATTTTATAAAGTATTCATGTTGTAAGTAGACGATAGCGAAGAAGTATATCAAGTCCATAAAAGATGTAAACAGCTAAACCATACAATTTGATCCAATTAATCAGAGTTAATCAGTGAAAATAACTTGTTATTAAGCGACAGCCAACACATGTTAACCCAAATAATATAGACGGGCAAATGAGCACAACAAACACAAATTCGATACAGTATGTGTATCTTTCTAAGATCATTCTCAAATCATATTTACTATGTACCGCCGCACCCAAAAAAAATTATAGAAAAAGCAACTAAAATTATGAAAAAAAAACTATGAAGAAGCAGCTTTACACGGCAGCATTAGATAAAGTATAAAACGGGATGTGTGGTATCAGGATGAATGTTGGAAAATCTTATCATTCATAAACATGTTACCACCAAAAGCTGCTACACAACACATGCCCAAAAAAGATCGTAACAACACACCAATAAATACAAGATCCATTTTAGGAATAAGTGCACATTGAATGGCTACTGAGTTTTGCATCTGCATTACACTCAAAATATTTAGATTAAAATATGTTGCAAGTAGAAGAAAAACATTTTTTAAATGAACTTTTCAAAATTCGACGATCTGATTGTATTATTGTCAATGATTAAAAACAGACTTAACCTTCATTATACCGTTTTTCATCACTTTCCAGGATACATGTTTGGCCGTGACATCTTTTCACTTTAAATTTATTGGTTGGGAGCGCATATACTCAGCTTTACAGAAATGACCTTTATACATCTTGTCAGTAACTTCTATATGAGTAGAACAAAAGATATTGTCACTAGGGGAATTATGCAATGCCTAATAATGAACGTTCAAAAACTGGATCGAGAATTTTTACCGATAAACATGGTTGAAAGGAGAATGTATACTAAATCAAATCCGAAGAAATCCGAGTTGCTTTATTACCTGATATCACCCTAATTGCCTTCAGGCTGATGGTAAATATTCTGTTATTCTAATCCAATTTATACATTCTGTTATTGCATTTCTGTTTCTTCAAGATAGAACCCCAGGCCCGTTTTGTCACCTATCCCAGTAGCAGCTCTAATGTACCGCTTGACCATGACATCCTATCTGGGATCAGTGTTTCAAAGTTCTCTGACATATTCTATGTCTCGTATGCGATCGGTCACGTCCGATGATTGTATACAGCTATCCAATGTGTCCAGTATACATTAATGACGTGTCCTATAACCGCTTTTGGTCAGTTCGCCTTAAGTTATAAGCAGTTCGACTGTAGGTGCCGCTTCATATCTTATATACATAGGTTTCAATGGGCGGAATTTCTAGCATCGTTTCCAGAGCCTTAGTTGACGTAGTGCTGATAGCAATATTTATACTCAAGCGGCATGTACGCAGAATTCCCTATAGTAGTAGTTGGATATTACACTTTTAGCCCAAAAAATTCTTGATTTGAATTATAAGTTAGAATTGGTTTAATTACACTTTTATAAAGCCAATGTGTCATAGTAGGACTAAGGCCCCATTTTATGCCTATAGTTCTTCTACATAGTGCCACGCACCGATGTGCCTTGTCGATCTTATCCTCTATGTGGTGTCTCCATTTTATTTTCCGGTCAAAGATTATACCTAAGTACTTAACTCTGTAGGTCACCCGTATCTTCTTGTTTTTCTTGTGACAGATTTTTGTCTTCGCTCTTGTTTGAGACCAGCTCACGGACATATTCAGCCTTTCTACACAAGTAATTTGGATACACATCATCTGCATAGCAGAGAAGTCTAAGTCCTTTCTCGGTTAGGGTCCTTAGGAAATTATCAATCGTGGCTATCCAGAGTAAAGGGGACAAAATGCCATCCTGTGGTGTACCGCGAAATACCATTTTCCTGATACATCGTACATCTCGAAGGTAATCCATCTGTTCCTTAGCATGTAGTTGATCCAGAGTCTGACCACCTGGTCAACATAAAACTGGTCTAAGGATTGGATAAGAGAGTCTGTGTGCACGTTATTGAAAGTGCTTTTGATACATTCGTCCAGTGTACTGTTTACTATCGAAGGATTCACCTATATAGTGGAAAACTTCATTTAAGCGGTCTCCACCGATCGTCCCTTTATATTAGCATACTACTTATATATAAGGCCTTTGTCTGGTATACTGTTTTTAACCATGCTATCGACTATCCGTTCCAAGGTTTTAAGTAGGATGGACTTAAGGTTATCGGTCGAAAGGACTTAGATGTCGCATAACTAGGTTCTCCGGGCTTGGGTAGAAATATTATTCTTGCGTTCTGACATTTAATAGCGTTATATGATAATTTTAAGCATGCAGTGAAGATCTGTGACAGATGTATGTAAACCAGTCCCGCCTCCATCTACAAAAGTGCCGGGAAAATACCATCTAGTCCTGCAACTTTATAGGGTGTAAAATTCTATATTGGTTCATTAACTATACCAGTTGTTATAACTATCTCTGTGTTAGCCTCCGTTTCCCCCAATATCGGTTCATCTATGGTAGCCAATGTACCAGGTCTCACCTGGCCAATATACCAGGTCTCACCATTAAGAGTTTCATTGTCTCATCCATATCTTTCAGACTCCTGCCCATGTCATCGATCATAAATTCCGGTTGGACATGAGTTTTGTATAAGATTTTTTTCTCTTCGATACGTTCACAGAAAAGTTTTCAGGAGTTCCGTTTGGTTTTTCGATCGGTTTTCTTATATTCACTAGCGTCGTTTTATGCCGTGGCCGGTTAAATAGGTGAAAAAGAGTTGCTACCATTACATCCAGTATGCCGGGACTATAAACTGGTGATGATCAAATGTATCCTCGGCCTTTCCTTTCCACGGAAACCGGTATCATACAGAGTATCATATACTCTGATACTCATATACTTTTGACGAACTTTTTTCCTTAAGTGTTTTTAAACACTTGTTCTCACTCATAAAAATAATATCTCGTGGAGTATACAACATCCATTTAAATTTGAAAAATTTGTTGTGAAATTATAAAAAAATTAGTTGAATTAATTTTGTTAATGTTTGAGTACCAATACTTGTTCAAACTCACACACACACACAACCATACAGAAGCTACAAAAATTGTGGTGGCTGCTGCTATTGATGTTACTTACCATGATCTTGTTGCCACTTAAAATGCAAGAAAAAAAATCGTTTATCAGTTTTATATTCAGTATCAAGGTGATTTTATAAATTTTCTTGTCCACACCATAACTGCAACAAAAACGACAAATAAACAGCGACATTTTGTCTGAATTTAGTTTATGAATTTTTAACACGCATTCCGCTTTAAATATCATGTTTAGCAATGTTTTGTTTTTTGTATTCTTTTTTTCTTCGAGTGTATAGAAGTTTGTTTGGCTTGTTGTTAAGTATTTTATTTATTTATGTTTTTATTAAATTTTCAAATGATTTTAATTTAAATAGTCAAATAATTTCGCATTTAATCTTTACATTGAATCTAAACACTTGTTGTTGGTTGTGTTGTAGTGTAAATTAAATATCGCTTGTAGGCATTAAAATATTTAACAAATTATTGGTGACTGTTGTTGTAAAAGAAATTGTATATTTTGGTTGAAATAAAAAAAACTCATACATACGAGGGTGATTTGAAAATTATATTATTTGTGAATAAAGGTTGTATCTTTTGATTCAATTGGAGAACAATTTGACGTAATTCTCAAACAAAATCCAGGTTATTAGACAACCGAAATAAACGAAGCGAAACCTGGAAGTAAAGTAATCGGACTTAATAAAATTATTAAAGCAATTTTCGAAAAGTTGTTTGACCCTATATAAATACTTTTTGAGAAACGTAATTTGCTTACGGTACCGAAAATATGAGTTCCAGGACACGAAGGTATTCGGGAAAATGAAATTGCCAACGAATGCACAATTAACGGGTTGTAGTTGGATACAACATTTTTCATATACATATCTATGGCTGCGATATTGATCACCTTTTAAGTTATAGTATATCATGGTGCAAGTCCCTTTCATGATCTGGTTAGTCTCAGGGATGTGTCTGTCATTAACAAATCTAATACGATTTGTATAAATAGTTAATTATCAATTGATCCACCCTACAACTTATCCATTACATTTATGACAGTGTTTAGGAGGCATATTGAACATGATATGAGGATTTGTGTCTGTGTTAATTTGAGCTGTAACTCAATGTTCAATTTCTTAATTCATAATTTCATTTCGTTTGTCTTGAGGTGGAGAAATTCGGGCATCGAAAATGTGTTAGACATTTGTAACAAATTGAATAAATGTGTTTTTATGATTGCTTGTACAAAATAGATGAATTGATGTGGAAAATCCTATTTATTTATTTTTTTTTTAATTTACAACCTGAAGTAGTTTGTAAAATGGACACTGATTAAGGAAGTAATATTGTCATTGGTGTGAAAATTATTGTTTTATTAACAATTGCAACAATATTGAAGTAATTATATTTAATTTGTTTTTAGTTTATGAATAAATAATATTAACGTTTAAAATTAAATTTTATGCTTTATTGCCCAAACTATAGAAAGTTTTTACTAATAAGTAGTCAAAATATTTTTGATTTCTTCTATATATCGTTAGCTTAGTATGCAAACGTAACAAGTCCTCTTTTGAAAATTTTACAGGAGAAGCAAAAAACTTCATAACTTCTCTTGTATTTCATATTTTTAAAATCTGTTTTTTCTTAGATTTCTCCTTTTTTAATATCGGTAGTAAAACAATTTAAAAATAATGCTGTTGAATATTTATGGCGGTTTTTTTAGGACTTAGCACGTTTTCTTTTTCTGAATTTTTATTTTTTGCTGGACTTAGCACATTTTCTTATAACTTTTTCCTTACGTACATGTTCTATTTTGAAGATAATTTGATATAATTTGATACAAAAATAGTGTAGGTCCACTATTTCTTATAGTCCTCATACAAGCGGCTGCTCGAAAAAGAGATTAAACAAAAATAAACATGTTGAGAAGCTAGTAATCGTGATCAAATTTGGAGCAAGTTATTTTTTTGTATTGAAAAATTATATAGTAAAGAATGGCGGACATCGGACTTTATTTGATCATTGCCCCCATATAAGATCCCCTTCTGAAAACTCTTTTTAACTCTCATAAATCCATTAAACCTATCAGTATAGCTTTGAAATTCTATATAGAGAAAACTTTAATGAACTTAAATTGCTACACTAATTTGAATGAGTATCGGTCCATATTTGAGCATAGCTTCCATATAAAGTACCCTTGGAAAAATTACTCTAACGATTATAACTGTTTTTAAAATACCAGAATAGTGATGAAATCCGACATAAAAAATTTTTATGGGACCCAAACACTATTTACAACATTTTATGAGGATAAGGCAATGTTTGACTCTAACGATTATAACTGTTTTTAAAATACCAGAATAGTGATGAAATCCGACATAAACAAGTTTTATGGGACCCAAACACTATTTACAAAATTTTATGAGGATAGGGCAATGACCCAACGACCCAACGACTTTAAAGCACACAACTGGCTTAAAATAGCAATGCAATTCAACGTTAACAAGTTTTATAGGAATCAAAATTTCTTTACTAAATACTATGACATTCGGTCCATAACTTACGCTATTCTCTATATCATCCCTCTTAAAGAAAATCAGTTTATTGTCAATATTTACTTGTTTTACTTTATTTAAAAAAAGAATTCCATGATTTCTTACTCAATTGAAGATTTTAAGAAAATATTAAATCCGTATATTTGAGATAATGTAACAGATAAAGTCCTCAAAATTTGTCGGAGCCACTTTAGTGTCAATATGATTATTTAGGACAAAAAGGAGGCGGACTAGTATTAGGGGCGTGGCACCTCCCATATAAATTAAATACAAAAATTCGTTTATCTTGGAAACTATTACAGTTAGAATCTTAAAATTTTGCACGAATAACTTTAACATCCATTTAAACATTTTTGGCAATAAATTGGCGGAGTACCCACGAGGGGAGCGGCACCTCCCATATTAATTAAATACAAAAATTCGTTTATCTGGGAAACTAATGCTTCAAATGTTGCACGAAGAACTTAAATATTCATCTGAACATTTTGGAGGAAAAAAAGCGGACTTTCAAATGAATTAAATAGAAAAATTCGTATATCTGAGAAACTATTAGAGTTAGAATCTTAAAATTTTACTTGAAGAATTTTGACATTCATCTGAACATTTAGAGTATAACGGGCGGACTTTCAATGGGGAACTTTGCACCTCTCATATGAATTAAATATTAAATTTCGTTTATCTGGGAAACTAATAGAACTGGATTCTTATAAGTTTGCACAAATTATTTTAATATTCATCTGAACATTTTGGGGAAAAGTGCGGGCTTTCATCTGGGGAGCTTGAAGCTTTCAATGGGTGGCTTAGCACCACATATATCAATTAATTACAAAATTTCGTGTATCATGGAAACTCTTATATTCTTCAAATTTTTCATAGATAGATAGAAATTGGCGATAGATAGAAACAGGCGAACTTGCAATAATTTGCTTGACATCTCTCATATGTAACATATTGTAAATCTGGAAAACTGTTGTTGTTAGAATCTTCAAAATCGTTAAGTGGATTTTTTATTTACACATATTGCTTTTAGGGTAGCAAAGCACATTGGGTATAGCTAGTTATAAATAACCCACAAAGAAGAAGATTTAATTTAAAATCATTAATGAGTTACCATAGTGTGACCCCAATGCGTAAGAACTTGGGTTTGGCTCATTGGATGGATTCGAATTTAGGTCCTAATACGTCTCAATGTGTTGTTGCAAAATCAACAGAGGCCATTCCACCTGCCAGTTTGTATGCGGAAGTGATGCTTCTCAAATTCTGGAGCAAAGGTCTTGTACGTTGTTTGGTATCAGCCATGTACTTAATTTGTTACCTTCATGTCCCCTTCCATTAGGAAGGGATTTTTAGAAACTCGAACGTCTAGGGGATGAAATGGGTAAAAAGGGGGTAAAAGTTGGTTTATTTAAGATATTGTTCTTGGTCCGTGACGTTTTTGATTCCAAATGTTCCCAAAAAATTATATCCATTACTTCTACAACATTGGCCATCATGTGGCGGCCAAGAATTTCGTCAGAATTAGTTATATCCCTAATGTACATAAATACATACATACATAGCCGAAAAAGTGCCAAAAAGTCCTTTTTTATGTGTTCTCACTTAATCCGGGTTCTACATACTTAATTTCATGTTTCTTTTGTAGAACGAAAAAGTACCAAAAAGTCCCCTTTTATGTGTTCTGACCTAATCCGGGCTCTACATACATACATACATACATATTATGTATGTATACTAGAGTGCTCCAAAAAAAACGAAGTTGCGAATTTTGTCCGTCCCCCCCTCTAGAATTGTTCTATGGGTTGTAAAACTATGTAATTAAAGTGTCTCACAGCATATGAATTCGAAATGTGGCAAAAAAAATACTTTTTTTAAGATATATTCTAAAAAACAATTGTGTTACTTAAAATATATCTACAATTACTCGAATATTAGTTTTTGTCCTTATAAGACAACGCAAACTTGTTCTATGGTCAAAAAAGTTTGTTTTTTTCAACGGCCGTTTCAAATCTCCAATTTCAGTTTTCTTTAAACTTAGTTTAACAAATTTCAAAATTCTTAGGAGATCTCCTGGGGATTTATAGGCAATAGATAAGGCTATTTAACGGTAAAATAATTAGATCAATATTTCTTAAAATTTAGCTATACCTGCGATTTGAAATCGGGAAAATCGCATATTTTTGTAGAGAATATGTATTAATTCTTTACTGTTGTACATTTTAAATAAAGTATTTTCAGAGTGTTGTAGTCCAGATAATATAAAACATATATCCGAAGTTTTATTAAAATCGGACATTCTTAACCCATAAACTGTGGAGTTCAAAGGTCAAATTTTTGCAATATTTGTGCTGTGAGACACGTTAATGGTCTGGGGAATTTGCAATAACATTTAAATTTTTCAACCAATATTTGTGTTTTGTATATTTCCGAAATGCTTATTATGTGTACATTACGATTCCTTCTCAATAAAGTGCAAAGTTTAATACTAAATGGCAAAATTTGAGCAAAAACTGAAAAAATCGATATTTTCCCCTTGTAAATGCACTTGGAAACTTCAGAGCCGTTGCGGCACCAGTTAACGTTATCCTATCAGCCTAATTTGTAGGGTATAGTTTTACAACCCAAAGAACAATTCTAGAGGGGGCGACGGCCTGTCGGACAACATTTTTTTCCTTCATACAAGCTTGAAGCACTCTAATGTATACCCATCTCACGAAGTGAATGGTATAAAAAAATAAATAAATTAGAAGGCCCTAGGATAATTTCTATTTGAATTTTAATGGAATTCGTGTTATAGTTAACAGTAATTTAGTACTTTGAAGCTTATAACTTTTTGTTTTTCGGTTCATTTGAAAAGTTATTGTTATATCCATACTTATTTATCGATTTGAATTTACCTACTCCCCACCAGATGACGCTAATTACATTATGTTCTTAACTAAGGATTAATGTCTTTACTAAACGTTTCTGTTGTTGTGTAGAAACGGCGTGTTTGTTCTTGGTAGAAATTTTATGTCCAGTTTAGTTGAGACACTAACCTTTTATAAAACTGGAACTGTTATACTTGTAAAAATTGTTAAATTTTAAGGTAGAAATACATTGTATTATAATATTGAAAATTACAATATTAAACTTTCAAGGATATAAATTTTTTGCTTAAATTTATTCAAATATTTATATTCTTGTGTTCATGGGTGTCAAATTAAGTAATTTAGAAAAACCGAAGATACCTTTTGTTAAACTTGACTCAAATATGTTTTTGAATTTATTATCCTAATATAAAAACAATACTATTTTTTTCTCAAAAATTGTTAAGCTGAAACACATAACCATAACCAAAAAATTCGTTATTACCTAAAAATTAGCGATTTTGAAAATTCTTTAGAACTTTGAATTTTGTATTTATTCAAATAGAAGGTGTACCGAATTTTTCCAAATCGGAGAGGATAAAGCGCGAACCCTGTTTGAAATATTTTAAAACGATCCTTATATGCCGTTTTATAACGGCTTTTAACGTTAAACTAATTTCTTCTTTGTATGGGGACTATGGTAAATTTTGAATCGATTGTTACTTTTTAAGTTTTCACCCGATTTTGCTGATTTTCAATACCAAACTGCTTAAGACAATAATCAATATTCTCAGTGAATTTAGTTGATTTCGTTTGCGTGTTTTTTCCAGACAGACGGATAGACGGACATAGATAAATCGAGAATTTCATAAGGACCCAGAATATATATACTTTGTTAGGTCTCAGATGAATATTTCTTGGTGTATATACCATCTATCACCACTGATGGTGGTGTACGGTATAAAAACAATAAAATGCCTACACACTTCATTTAATTTACCTTTTCTTTTGAAACCAGAAAACGCAACGCAGGTTTGTATTTCTACTCTTAAAATATGTATGTACAAATGAGATTGTACCAAGTTTGACAATCGCAACGATGACTGCATCGATAAGGAGACATTCATCGGTTAATAATTGCTTATTTATATCGAATTTTATCATAATTAATATATAATTTCTATTTCCAAGATATTGACGGACGCACGGGCTTTGCTACCCAACCATCAACCTCTCCTCCATGCGAAACATACTGCCGCTAACCAACAAGGAAATGGAAAATAAATACTCGCAACAACAAGTAATTCTCCAACTTAAATGGGGGTTGCTCCACGAAGCTACACAAAAAGTATCTGGATTGGATTTATTGGCACAACAAGAATCGGAACCTGTAATGTTAGATCACTTGCAGAACCATTTCACAAGCAAAAGCATGCAAGGAAGAGGAAATCTATCGACTGGATATTTTATTCCTTATCGAAATCTGATGGAACGGGCAAGGAGAATACCGTATAGCAACACTTCATCTACTGCGGAAGTAATGACAGTCACATGTATGGAGTTAGGATGTTGAACGAAATAATCTTTAATCGAATTCAAACCAATATCTGAACGACTTATCAGCTCACGAGTTCGCACCACCTTGAGATATGAACGCGAAATTTGGCATGGACAATTCCAACCAACGTTCTAAAATGGGCATCCAAGGCCTAGTTAATGTATTTTAGGGTTATGGGCATCAATTTTTTATAGGTGGAATAAAATTTTTAAGATAATATTTTTAAGCCAGAGCTGAGAGTTATTCAAGCAAGGTGCCTTACATGGGGAGTATGTACCGATCCTCATAAAATTTGGTATATCGCTCTCCATTTGTTTACAATTTGCTTATGTCGAATTTCATCGCTATACTCGTATTTGGAAGCTAGTAATGAGCGCTTGGAGGGCTACCTTACATGGAGGGTGGGGTCTACTATGGAGATAACCTCATATAATTTGGTAGATGGATCTTCGTTCCATTAAACTGGTTTATGTCGAATTCCATTGCATAAAAGTCATTTTCTGAAAACCTCATATGGAAGGTAGGGGCAGTTAAGGACCGATCCTCATTAAATTTGGTAGACAGATTTCGATTCATATGAAACATCTCATCGATGCACTCTTGTATTTAAGTTAGCAACGAGCGTAAAGGGATTTTGGTTCCTATTAAAATCGTTTATGTCGAGTTTCATCGATGTACTTATATTTTTAAGTCATTAATGGGCGTTTAAGTAATTTTCTGAAGAGGACCTTATATGCTGCAGATAGATTTTTATTCCTATAAAACTTTTCTATGTAATTTTTAAAGCAGTTGTGATTGCTAAAACTGTTTTCCGGGGGTATCACTTGTATGGGGGCTATGCAAAAACGTGGACCGATATTGCCCATTTTCAATACCAAACATTCAAATACCATTCAAAACAAACCTTACCCAAAGGGAATATATGTGTGAAATTTCAGCCCTCTGCCTACTTCCGTTCTAACCCTATCGTGCTTTCAACAGACAGACGGACGCACGGACATGGATCGATGTTTATAATTTTGTGGTATATGATCGTTATCTCGATATGTTACAAATGGAATGTTAAAATCAATATAAACCCACCTTTTTTGATGGTGGATATAAAAAGAAGTAACTATTAACTACATGTACCTCAAAATCACTTCCAATCTTTGCTCTCGTTTTACTCAATATTTTTGACTAGAAGGTTTGGTTTTGTTTTTTCCACACATATTAACCTCTGATTGGATTAGAATGACATAATTATTTGTTTATTACTCCTATTTTTCCAAAATCTATACCACTCGGTAGGCGTAAAAATGTCACGTACGATGGTGTGGATTTGCCTACATGTCATATTTGAAAGTTATATGAAAATCATTTTCTGAGTCGATTTAGCTATGTCCGTCCGTCCATGTAAACATTGTAATCAAACTACAGGTCGCAATTTTGAAGATAATTCAATTAAATTTGGCACATGATCTTCTATTGTCCCAGGAACGAAACCTATTGAAAATGGTTAAGATCGGTCCATTATTTCACCTAGTCCCCATACAACTGAACCCCTGAATAGGGCTTGTAAACCTTTTAATCAAACTACAATTTTAAAGATATTTCAATGAAATTTGGCACATGATCTTCTAAGGTATCGGAGACAAAGCCTATTGAAAATGGTTAACATCGGTCTATTTTCTCACCTAGCCCCCATACAACTGAACCCCCGAATAGGGCTTGTAAACCTTGTAATCAAACTACAGGTCGCAATTTTGAAGGTAATTCAATGAAATTTGGCAGATAATCTTCTATAGTACCGGAGATGAAGTCTATTGAAAATGGTCAACATCGGTCCATTATTTCACCTAGCCCCCATACAACTGAACCCGACGAATAGGGATTTTAAGTTCATAATTATGTTTAATATACTCGTATCTCGACAAAAAGCTGCAAAACCAAGTTCTATACTAGCCAAGTTCTATACTAGCCCCATGTTCTCATGAATTTTATAATTATAGGGTCTCATTTGACCATAGCCCCTATACAAATCCCCCTTCAAAATTTGACTTAAATGTCCACAATTTTGTTCAACAATAAATGGCTTAAGTATAATTCAAGGCAAGGTACAATTCAACTTAAATGCTTTATTATGAAAACTAAATCACATTTTATTTTTGTAACAGGTGTAGGGTATTATATGGTCGGCCTCGCCCGACTATAATTTCTTACTTGTTTTTCTTATTAACTAGGTAAAATCATTTATATACATACCATTTCAGTTTTGAAAATTATAAATAAAAAGATGTTTTCTTCATTTTATATTTTATATACAATATATTTTATTTTTTATTCTTTCTAGATTTTTTTTCACAATTTTTAATAAACATTTATCATTTTTTTACCATTTTTTTTGTTTGTTTTTATTATTTAACGAATTATTTTTTATTGTTATTTAATTTGCTCACTTTTTATATAATTTTCTTTTTTTGTCAACAATATAAACATTTTCTTATTATTTTTAAAAGATTTTATATAATTTTCCTTTTATTTGCTTTGGTTGTGTGAAAGTTGTAACGTGACATTTGTTTAAAACTCTGTCTGTTGTTCAAAAGTAAGTGAGTGAAAAGGTTTCACAAAGGTGAGAACAGTTGTGACTAGTGAGTGATGGATTTATAAAAATTTTGTTTTTCTTTATAATTATTGTTTTTTTTTACATTTATTTAATGTTAATTTAACATTTAATCAATGTTTATTATCAATGGGTTAAAAAATATTTTAAAAAATTTATTTTGCTTTTGTTTTTAAAGGAAAGTGTGGAAAATGTTTGTGAGAATTTTTGCTTAAAGGATTTTTTCTTGTTTTTGTTTTTGTCCTAGAGAATCCTTGATTGTTGGCTACTTTGGTTTCTGTTATTTTTTTGTTGTTGTTGTTGTTTATTTTTAGTACATATTCTATCAACTAGTTTGATTTATCTTTTTATTTTTATTTAAATTGTTATTACATTATTATCATCTTTTAAATGGTCATTATTAAGTTAATATTTAACATTTTCTAAATGATTTTTTTATGTTTTAGTTTTTAAATTCATGACCATCATTACGCTTTATTAATATATTTGTATTTTTTTGTTATTTTTTTTACATTTATAGAAATACGTATTCTAAGATTTTTAAATATTTACAAAAGTTTCATATTTTATTGATTTTGTATTCACTGTTGTAGTCTATAGAAAAGCTCTTTAGTTTTGCTCTACATAAGTTTTATTGAGGGAAAAATTTAAAATAATTGAGATTATGGTCGTAATTAATATCGTTATAGAAACTTGTTTTCGATTCAGAATCAGGATCATGCCAATTCCTAATCTTTTGAACTATTACCTCAATTACCAAAACATTTAAAAATTAATAGTATTCAATACCAATTAAATTCCAAAAACATTTAACATAATTCAAAGCTTTCCAACTAAAGAGCTTTTGTTGTTTAATCAGTTTCTTTTTGTTCATTATTAAATTATCATCTATTTTTGCCATTTTTTAAACTAAACATTTTTAAAAGAGACAACTTATTTTTAAACAGATATGTTTTTTTTTGTAGTTAGTAGAATTCTTTTTGTCACAAGTAGAAAAAATCAAACTAAGTTCATAATTTAAATAATATTTAAATTATTTTTAATATATTTTATTTTTGTTTGTTCTTAATACAACCCACTTTAATTTAAGAAATGAAGACAAACAACAGGTTTTAGTTTTTGGTTTTATTGTTTATTTAATAAGAAAATAAATTGAATCATATGATTTGGTTTAGAAGTGGTCAAGAAGAAAATAATAAGAGGAAAATTAAAATTTTAGAAATCAGACTAAATAACTTGATCTTTACAATATAAATATACATATAACATTTATATTGTTCCTAAACTCTTGTTGATTTCATTTCTAATTATTTGCTCCTTCCGTAGTACAGTTTTGCTTATTACTTATCAATCATCCTTTAAATAGATTTGTAGCCTCAAGAATTGCAGATATTGAATTGAAAAAACTACTAAGCAATGGAATTCAAGAACGTATAACTTCTCCACTTTACTTCATTCACGCATCAATGCTTTACTTATAATTATGGAATATGAAATTATTTAAAGCTATATTGCAGTTAAGGGGGAACAAATCGGTGACACACGTAATTCTCTGTATCCTTAAGTTAAATTGTTTGAATATATACATACATACATACACAGAAAAAACTAAAAATATGTTTCAATTATCAAAATAATTGTATCAAGCAAGTTTTGCACCTATCACCAAAATGATGATATCAATTATCAAATTTGTAAAAAAATTAAAAAAATACTTTTTTTCCAAATAACGAATTAATCAGAACAATTAATATCATTAATTGTGACAAAATTTAAAATTGATTAATTCATTAATTGTAAAAATTAAATATTTAATAAAAATAAAATCTAATTTTTATTAATTTATTAATCAAATGAATTAGTTTGTTTGGTAGAAAATGTGTTAAAAACCAATTAAGTTGATGATTAAAACAATCAAATTATTAATTGATTACTCACAATGTTAAAGGAATGCTTGACCTTTAACAATGCGATGAGCATTTACAAAAATATCACTTTATTATCAAATTTGAACATATAAAGTGTTTTATAAATTGTCAGGAAACTTGAATATTATATGCCTAAAATCGTATTGACTATTTAAGAATTATAAACATTGTTAGCATAAGAAATCAAAATAAAATATTTAAAAATATAACTAAAATAGAAAAGTTGGCCAGAAAATTTTTTTCAATCATTTAAAAAACTAATTGAATCAATTAAAAATTTAATCAACTTTGTAAACTTAGGTTTTAAACAACGAGATAATTAAGACAAACAAAAAATTGATTAAATTAAAATTAAAGAAAGAGAAAAACATGTTAATTGAAAATAAACTACTGATAATTTTTTCTGTGTACATACATACAGTTTTAAAAACTGTAATGAACCAAATTCAAATTTAACAGCGGAACAGGCTAACGCATATTGTCGCTTCGGTGCACCTTCTAACACTTATGCATGTAAACAGTGTAAGTTCTGCCTTATCGTTACGTTAATAACATAGGAATCTGTTTGCTGCTGCGATATATTCTCTTCAAGAAATAAAATGAGAGAGTATGTGCTTTGTCATCTTGAATAACATTTGCTAACTTTGTAGAGATATAATGGAGATTCGCACATAAGTAATAAAAAAACAATCATCTCCGGAAAGGTAGACAAAACACCAATAATAGTGTAGCTAATCACTGATCTTCCAAAAAATAGGCAACAACAACTAAAATGTCAAAGTATCAAATCTGAATTTTAGTGAACTCGTTGTTATGTTGAAATTAAGACCGTTCGATGAATTGCGATGTATTGGATCACATATGTGACTTCAGATAGAAGATATTTGTTGCCAACTTACAACACCTTAACTAGCGATGACCATACCCTAAATTAACGTGCGTAGAATATCCATTAGCATTGACAGAGATAACTTAATAAATAATGTTTTTCATCAAGTGTGAACTAAAGTTGCCTTCGGCAGAAAACGCGTAAATGTATATATTTCTTCTGGAGCGTGATACATTCTTCAATCGCCCTCACCTAAGTGTGTAAAGGGGCTACCTATATATCTAATCTTGTCGGAAAACTGGAGAAAACATTCCTTGGCGTGTTTCGACTCGCTATCTGACTAGAGATCAACATACTGGCTATTGGCGAAATAGAAGAGAAACGTAGATATATATCCCACGAGGCGGAGTTTCGGACAAAACCCAAATTCGCTGGAAGAGAATATCGGTTAAAAGACTGATAGACGGTAAAGTCTATTATTTGGGATATGTTCGGTGCTGTTCCCGAGATAACAGATTACCCTTCCTTGATGAAAACTCAAACTTGATGTATTGCAATTCCGAGGTATAGAGTAGATACCCCTTCCTTGATGAAGACCCAATCTTGATGTATTGCAATCCTGATGTATAGAGGTGATACCAGAACCTCTAGCCTGCCGGGAATATAAATTGGTAAAGATTAAATGTATCCTCGGCCTTTGCTTGGAATGATTTGACATGGGGTCGAACCGGAGAACCTCGGCTTATTTGATGGATTCGTGTTTCTGACTACCGAATACGTCTCTAGTTGCTGTTGCCGACTCAACAGACGCCAAACCATCTGCGTGGTTGTAAACAGAGGTTATGTTTTTTACATCTCGGAAGTTAAGCAACTGGTCAGCAAAGATCAGAAATTGTACTCGAGCTACTTGAGCAAATTGCTTGTACATGGACCGATAGAGCCATGTACAAAAATTGCCACCTGCGTGTAAGATGGGGCGGTGGTGAGTCGTCAAAGAATCTCATCCAATGGTTGAAAAAAAACACGGTGAAATAAGGCCAACACGGCAGGTATACACGTAAAGCACTTCACCATTCACCCCAGAGAGTAGTGAATGTGTATTTGAATAAGAACGAGTACTCGGCTTATTTGATGGGTTCGTATAGCTGCCGTTGCAAAGTCAATATCCTACTTGAGCAAAGTGCTTGTACATAGACCAATAAAACCATGTACAAAAATTTCCACCGGCGGGTGAGATACACAAAGAGGCGGTGGTGAGCCGTCGCGGTATTCACTTAAAGAACTTCGACATTCACCCCAGAGAGTAATCAATGTGTATTTGAATAAGAATGAGTACTCGGCTTATTTGATGGGTTCGTATAGGTGCCGTTGCCAAATCAATAGAGATCATCCTACTTGAGCAAAGTGCTTGTACATGGACCGATAAAACCATGTACAAAAATTGCCATCGGCGTGTGAGATACACAAAGAGGCGGTGGTGAGCCGTCTAATCAGCCCACCCTGTGGTTTAGAAAGTAACACCGTGACATAAGGCCAATATGGCAGGTGTTAATGTAAAGCTCTTTGAATTCTTACGGATCTAAACATTGGGAACGAGTTTGTAATAAAAAACTATGATAGATAATGTATCAGAGTTATGTGGAGCTCACCCCAACCAAATGAATATTTTGGGTGTTATGCGTGGACTTGCGTCTCCTAACTTGATAGACTCTGTTAAAATTCAACCGCTAGAAACTATCACCCTACCGGAATTGATTTTAATTAATTCGAATCTCCAAATCGTCAAACTTTACTGTTACACAGTTATCTTACTAACTGTTGAATTTTATCATCTTAAGGCGGATTGACAAAGGCGATTATTGGATACGCCATCAATCCATTTTATCATAGCTAAGCTGAATATTAGAGCAAATAGCCATAGGAATCAGTTGCTATACGAATGGCTCTAAACTGGGAGACTAAACGGACCTAGAGATCTATATTGAAAACCCAGAAACCGAAAGATACTACCGTCTTCATAATCGAAACACTAGCAGAAGTCCGCATAATAACGGAATGTATAAACTCTGGCCAGAGGGTTAATCAAGTAATAATCATAAATCTAACACCGTATTGGAATGTAAGCGAGCGATTATAGGTAAGCTTTGCATCATATGGGTAGAAAGGCATGCGGGAGTAATCGGAAACGAAACACCGAATGTACTTGTTATAATGGGAAGTTAATCTGGTGAATGTAAAAGTGTTTGATAAAAAAACGTGGACGATATAATCCCACGCGGCCATTTAAAATAATGAAACGGTGGGTAGAATCACAAAGATTTAACAAGAAGGAAAACCTCCTCGGAGTTAGCAAGTCGTAGGATTGTGTGAATAATAATTATGCAAAATTGGACACACTGACTCAGTGGAATATAAAGCATGCGAAGGGGACAATGAAACTTTGGAACACATTATATGTCATTGTTAAGCTTACATCGAAATTTCATCTAAATAACTTGTGAGTGATGTTACTCGAGGTATTACATCCCGCAGGAACACTGATTGAAAAATTCTAAGAAACTACGTCTAGGAAAAAGTTTTTTTGAACATCGGACAATAATACCTTCAAAGAGCACTTTATAAGGTTTAAGGGTAATTTTTCGTATCAGATGTTAAAATTTGGTAGATTTCAAAATTTTGACCAATTCTAAACACAAATTTATAACCTAAAATTTTTAACTAAATCTATAAATAAAACCATTTAAAAATATAAAAAAACAATTAAAATCTTTGATCTTCTCCTTGAATGTCAATAGTTATTTTTTAGTACGAGTATTTTGATGAAGTTGCATAACCATATTCGCTGAATGCCAATACAGTTTGAGACATGGTGTTTAGTTAATCTCGGTTTTGGTTTTGATTTTGGTAATATCTCCTAAATTGTACAAACATACATACTTACTGAACTATTTATCCCTTTTTATCTATAATTTTTCTTGGTATTTATTTTTGAATTTCTTTTCATTTTCTTTTGTTTGTTTAAAACCCTGTATTATTTATAATTACAATTTAATTAACACACTTTAACTTTGTTCTATTTGTTCAAACAAATTTGTTTGCTATAAACAAATATTGACGTAATTCTATATTTTTTTTTAACATTAATCTGGCAACGTGCGTTTTCAATTCATTTTTTATTTCATTTTTCATATTTTATCACTAATAATTCTTAATTATAAAGATGTTTTTTTTTATTTCTTTTCTTATTTCTTTTTTTTAGATTTCAATGAAAACCTTCAGTATAAATGAAGTTTAGTTAACAAATTAAATGTAATTAAAAAAAAAAACATTACAGGAAACTAAAGGGAAAAGTAAAATTAGTAGATAAATAAAACAAATTCAAAAGTCAGTTAAATTTGAATTAAAATTTAATAAAAATGGTGCTATGTAGAATTGTATACAAAAGTTTATTGTTGTTGCTGGAATTGACGGATTTTTTCTAATCGTATGAGCGTTTTTGCAAAAAACAGCAATTAGTGTTGCTTTTTAGTGATTGTTTTTAATAGAAAACTGTTTTTTTTTCATAAGAAAGTGTCTTTCTCTTATAATGTAGTGCATGAAACCAATAGTAAGTATTTGGATTTCGTATTTATATTTCTATTTATTTGTTAGACTCGATTTTTGTTTGTGAGTGCAAGATGTGATATATATAGGCTTTATGTTTGTAATCATTTTGTTTAGAATAAATAAATAGTGCATAAATTTGTTTTTCAAATAACTTTGTAGTTATTGGGACATTTAATGGTCTATTTCATCAGCTTAATAAATAAATATATTCATTTTCACAAGAATATGGTGTTTTTATTATCTATTCAAAACTACCTCGGATTTACGGTAATCCGATGCTGTTTCCCAGGGTAAATCTCAAATGGATTTCATGTATTTTATTTAATATGTTCAAATTGTAGCAACAATCGTTCTAACACAACTTGACAATATTATGTTTATTGTAAGCAAATCTTAGTTGTCGCAAACATATATTAAATTCATCATTCTAATGACTGTTGCAATCATTTGTATAATTAAGAAAGATGATGCTGCAACTTTGTACATACCATGTATGTGTGTATGTCCAACCATATTAACATATTCCCTGCTTAAATGGAAATTAAAAGTTCTAATATTTTCCGGAAATAAAACGTATTTGGAAATTACTCTGAAAACATAAAATTTCAAGAATATTTTAATTATTCCAACTTATCGAGAATTTTATAAATTGTTTACTGTTTATCAGTCATTATGTTTTAATGTAATTTATTTGTATTCTTTGTTTTGTTATTATTTTACCTATAAGTCTCATCTTATGTTAAAAACTGGTAAGTGATACAACCCTGGCTTGTTCACGAAATTATTTATAGTTTTGTCATGAAACTATTTTATTTCTAAAATTATTATGATATTAATATCATAAAAGTGGACAAGTGGAACCATTGCTACAAACTGCAATCTAGAGCAGAGAAAATCTTTGATTTCTACAGGAATCAATCTTTTGTGCATTAAGAAATTTTCCCATTTATTTATTAATGATTATTCTAGCACTATTCCGGGAGGATATTTGTATGGGGACTAGGAGAATTTATGGAATACTAAATCAATCTTGTTGACAGAGTGTGACAATTTTCTCAGGCTCATATCAAACCGTTCGGAATTTTGATTTACTCTATGAGAAAAAATTGTAGCTCTTGCCATAAAGAACTTCATGTTCAAGATCGAAATCTCAAAAGCTTTAAAAAATCTACTTTTTACTTTTTAAAAAAAATATATCAAGTGCTTCTCCAAATTATGCGTATACTTAATATTTGTAATATCAATAAATCATTAACACGTATATGTACAGGTGTCACTAATAGAAACAGTGCAATTTTACATTGTAAAACTTTCCACTTGAAATTAAAAAATTAAAGATAAAGTGTTTCGATTTTATATATTTTTATTCATAATGACAAGAGCTACAACTTCGCCTCAAAGATTAAATCAAAATTCCGAACGATTTGCAACATATGAGCCTGAGAAATTGATCATTTTTTTGTAAAAATGACACCGAGACTACAAATCCTTGGGTCCCATAAAAAAGTGCATAACTTTGGGTCAAACTGAGTGGCACGACTCTTTTTTTTTGTCTCTTATCACGTAGTGGTTTCCGTATATGGTTATATTTTCATGACTTAAAAAATCGCACAGTGTATTGCAAAGGAATTTATAAATCGATTAGGTAAATAAACGAATAATAAAATTTCAGGAAAAAGTCGTAAAAACGAAAAATCTGCTTTTTATAAGAAAAATTTGTCTATTCATAAAGCAAAATAGACGAATGTTCGAATAGTTGACTTTTTAAAAATTGCATAAATATAAGATATTAACTATACAATCCTATATTTTATAGAATATTAAAATTTGATTAAAAATAAAAAATCTCAAAAGGAAATTTTAATTGGGATATTCTCATAAACTGTTGATTACAACAGTGGATTTTCATTGCATTTCTGAGTATAAAATTGCATCAAAAAATTTCAAAACAGGTTAAATTTTTTCAAGCGAAAGGAAAACATACTAAATATAGTATAGGAAAATATTAAAAACTTATACGAGAGCCTCAAATTCTGTTTGATTTTTTTCAATTTTAAAAACAAATAAAGTGTTTTCTAGGTAAACTATTTTTGTATACTTCATTTTAATAGGGTTGTAATATATGTATGTTTTATTATGAGACACACCAGGGAAATGCGAAATATTTCGTTAACAATTTATTATATGTTTTAGAAATAACTTTTATAGAAATGTTTTTATAAATTTAATAATAAATAAAATACACATACATACATATGTAAATATAAAATAAACTAGTTAACTATATAACAAGGAGCGTTATCAAAATAAATAAATTTCTAATAATTAAAGGAAAATCTACCGATAAAAATTGACTAGAAATACTAAAATCATTCATAGCTATTTAAAAAGTAATTTAAAATTTTTGAATATTCATTGTAACATGAACAGTACAGTTTATATAATTAATTAATGGATGGACTCTAAACGTTTGTTTAAGATAGCAAAAACGTTAGTAGTTGCTATAGTTTTCAGAAATGAATACAATTTCAGATTTGATCTGATAATTTGAGTCGAATCGGCTATTTACCAAACAGTTACGAAATCTTAAAAATTTCCGTAACTATTAGAACTCGACTAAATTTCGGTTCATCGTTAGTTTACTGCATAAATCGGTTCATCTATATTTTAGGTTTTCTTCTTAAATTGCGTACATCTTGAAAGTTATTTACCAAATAGGACAAACTTCCCCCGGAGCCATGTTACCTTGGTGAAATCTACCTCTTGGTGCATTGCAAACCCGGGGTAAAGAGGTGCTACTAGTACTTCTAGTCTGTCGGGACTATAATGGGATGAATAATTCAAACTTCAAATGTCACAGGTCTGTATACAAAGCAGCATATCGAGGGACTATATTCAATAGTCTCTATCTAAAATAACACATGTTTTCAGGAGAGCAAAAATACTGTTTATTTAGCTAGTTCGTGTATATTTTTGAATTTTTTCTTCTACAATATATTTTTAAGACCATATTCTGAATCGTTATATAAAAAGAATTTAAAATTTTGCATTATTTGCAGAATTATTCACAAATTTATATCAGATAGAGCATTTTTTCTACGAAAATTTTTTTACTACCTTCAGATAGAGAGTTTTTCATAGAAATATAAATTATTTATTTGATTTAATATCAATAAATATTATATTTTATGCAATTTAATGAAGTAATATAAACCAAATTGTTGAAAAAGCAACATATTATAAGGTTTTGGTCCAAAATCAATGTTATGTGAATAAACACGGCAATAGAATTAATCAAATTAGTATCATAATGAGCGATATCTTGACAACTATTAAACCGATTTCAAATAAATATGGATTTGTATTCAGCATGTCCAAATTAGTAATTAGCAATTTTTGGATAAGATAGAGAGTTTTGCATTCAGAATTTTTCTTTTTATAAGATAGAGAAATTTAAAAATTGCTATAAAACTTCTAAAAACAATATTTTTTTCTTTTGAAATTTATGTCACTGATGCGGAATATTTTGCTGGATATTTTGCCATCAAAATCTTATTTTCATGAAAATGACAGATAGAGACTATAGAATATAGTCCCTCGAAATGCTGGATTCATGAACCCGATAGGTATTTCTTACCGGTCGTATAGTGCGGCGCTGATATATGCTGGGAAATTGTCAGGTTAGAGTTCAGTGGTTGCCTGTCATTGCTTAGAGAGATGTTTTTGATCATGGGAATAGAACTGATGCAAAAATTGGTGAAAGATCGGGAAAGTCTCCATATATTGGAGATTAGTTTGCATTTTTACGCTTCGGGGAAGTTCTCGGTGCTGTTATTGGCTACAGTGGACTTTAGAAATTCCTACATCCTTTGTCACATAGATCGGTTCATATAGAGGGATCCTGATCCATTATTCTGGGTATTTTGGATTACCACATATGTCTCTAGGTCTCTATGTCTCTGAGCGGATCGTAAGAGGATGACGATGCTACGGCGTTGCTCATGACTATGCATATAATTGTTGGTCCATCTCGGAGTCTTTCTCGAGATTACGGATTCAGCAGATGCGATGTTGGGGTTTTCGTTAATCCCTCTCTATCGATTCAATTGGAGCTTCTCAGCTTATTGGTATAGCTTGATACCCGTCTTTTTGCAACGTGATCACTTGGCAAGAGATTGGATAGCTCGAGTACTTCAGCAAAGCGCACATATACTGGACCATGCATTCCATATACGAGAATTGCCACCTGAGTGTAAGAAACATAATGGACGGTGGTGAGTCGTCACAGAAGCTCATCCAGTGGTTGAAAGTGACCACCGTGAAAAAGGCCAACACTGCAGGTGTTCACGTTAAGAACTCGACACTTGACTGTATTGCTCACTGATGTGGATGTTGAATTTGTTCGGGTTTAATGGTTTCTGTAGTTCAGAAATGATATTTTGGACACGGAAGACAAAGATGGAGGAAATTGGAAGATGTTCGCTGTTCAAGCAACAATTTTGAAACGGTTGCGAGCACAGGATTTATTCAAAAGCACAAAAGCGGGGAAATTGGTTATCAAATGAATTGAAACCAATAGAATAGAAATGCTTGCAATTAACAGAACAGGTTATAAGAAATTCGTTTAGCTCGTTTTTGGCCTTAAAAGATGGCCGTGAAATCCATTTTAAATAGGCTTAAATAAATTAAAGATAAAAATGGAAGCTAGTTGAAGCCTTGATCCGTTTATAATAAAATGTGAAGGAAATTGTATTCTGACTATCTAAATTAAGTCCACCATTAAGCAATTAAGGACAAATAGTTTTGCTGTCCCCATAAACCGTCACGCTCGGAATGAAATGTTCAAAAAGTAGTAAGATTAAAAGAATATTGAATAAACTACATACACATAAATAATAGTAATAAATAGTAGTAAATATATATAAATACATACTTAAAAACTGTTTAAAAATAACTTAACAATAAAATATCAATTTGAATTGATAGTAATATTTAACAAGTCCTTAAAGAAACCAATTAATAAAATATTAATAATAATGATTAAGAAACTAGGAAATTAGTTTATAAATCGTCTAACTCACAATATAATTTTACAAATTATATTGTGAATTAGTTTAATAAATAAAATTAGCATTCACAGTAATGTTAAATAAAGCACATAGATTTGCATACAATTTGAAGTAGATTAAAACGGGGAAAATGGAAGGAAAATTTAACAAAATTTTAAATTTATTAAGAAGAATAAGAATTTTTTTTGGTAAAAATTTATTAGTAGTACCCACCAGTTATATTCTATTATTAGTAAAAAAATATTTGATTTCTGATTACCACATCAATTTGTTATTGTTTTTGTTGTAGGTTTATTTTTGTATCAAGTGAAATCAAGAAAAAGCATGTTTATATGAAAAATAAAGTACAAAACTCAATTTTTATTTTGTGGTCATTTTTTTTATAAAAACAAATTACCAATTTATTTAAAATTTCAATATTACAAGAAAATAGATAATTGTACATTTAAACATAAAAAAACAACACAAAAGAAAACGAAAGTGTTAGAAAGCTCACATTTATTTATAATTTATTATTATTAGTTTTTAGTTTAAAAATTATTTACAAACACAATTTGCAACAAAATTCAAAAAAACAGCTTTTAGTTTTTGCTTATTTTTTTTTTAAATTACATAAACTGAAAATACATTTGTTAAATTAAGTACATTTAGTGTGGCCTCCGGTAGGTTAGTGGTTAGTGTTCTAGTCTGGTAGACCGGAGGTGGTGGGTTCGATTCCCACCTGAGGCACTGGTTAAGGAGCGCACAACAGGCCCGATAGAGGCCTAGGTGTATTTCTTCGGATTTGATGTATATACATCCTCCTTTCAAACTAACTAACTAACTAACTAAGTACATTTAGTAATTAGAGACAACAACAGAAAGGTAAATTAAAATTTTTTATAAATAAAATAAAAAACATAAAGAATAGACAACAATTAGAATTTTTATGCTCAAAATAAACATACAATACAATAATACATAATAATATTTTTCTTTTTAAATAATTCATTTGTTTCGATTTTATGTTAAAAACACATTTTGCTGTTTTGTTAAACATGCCTTAAAATTACATTTCTTTTTTTTTCTATTATATGTTAATGATTTGATTTTAATTTATTTACTTATATTAATAAAATTATTAAAAACTAATTTTAAATTAAATACTTAGAAAAATTACATATGTATTTTATACATATACACACACAGATATGGTCAGAAAAATAGCAGAGATTATACAAAAAATACGCTGTAGTATAGAATTTGGAATGTAGAAGGAAAGCTGTTAAAGTAATTTCATATATTTTCAATAATATTGCTTAAAGTTTGTCTAAAGACCCTTTAAAAGCTCAGTTAGTCCAAGATTTGGAAAATAGAGCGATTACATAGTATCTAGTACTTCAAACTTTTACAAAACTTTCCGGGTCAACAAGAAATGATTGGTCTGCAATCACTGTTCTTCGGAACAATGTTTACCCTGACGGATGAAAAACTGAAACTAGCACACTCGGGAATTTTTCAAAGTAAACTTAGTATTTTAGTGCTCTTCAGATTGTTTAAATCTTGCTATTTTGATGTTTAGTATTTACGAGGATGGTCTTATCAAGATTAACAACTTCAAACATCATCAACTCCAAGATTCATCCAAAATCTGGGAAACCATACGAATAAAAACCGAGATACCTCGAAAACCGATTTTGCATTTCCGAAATGCTACTTGAAAGCTATAAAAGAAACTAATTTCTGTACCTAATCATTACCTGCATAATGGCCTGAATGTAATAAATCCGGCCAACCAGCCCGATTGAAATCAAAGCCAAATATCTGCTAATGCTTACTATTTGGTGCGACTACAATGATACTATCTATTATGAGCTGAGAAAATCTGGAAACACCATCACAGGTTTGGTCAGGTCATCTGCAACTGATTCGTTTGATGGGAGCATTGGCCGAAAAAAAACATCCAGAATATGCGGACATCATGACAAATCTCGGCCACATGTTGCAATTAATGTTAAAAACTATTTAAAAAAAGTGGTTGGGAAGTTTTGCGGTACCCGCCTTAAGTTCAGACTATGCCCTTTCCGACTTCTATTTGTTTTGATCTATGCAGATAACGAATAGCTGATTACAGAAATCGATATAAATAAAAATGTAATGTTTGTTTGTAATCGATAAACTTAGAAACTACACAGAGCGAAAAAACGTGTTAAAATTATACACGCGTGGTACCAAATTGACACGGAAGTGTTTATAATTTTTCAATAACAACCATTGCCAAAGTATGTACGGATAGTTGTCAAACCAACATCAAAAATATAAAAAATACACGACGTTATCAAATCAACAAAAATATAATAATGAGTTACCAAAGTGTTGTGTGTTGTTAAATAGAACGTTGCGTTGTCAAAATGACAACGATTCGTTGTCGAAAAAGCAACGATGTGTAATCGAAAGACTACATTGCGTTGTTGCAATGACAACGATGCATGGTCAAAATTAAAACGGTTATTGTCAAAATGATAACTGGGTGTTATTTAAATTTTATACACATCCGTTGTCTAAATGTTAACAAACGAGGTAAGCTCGAGGTAAGCTGGATTGTATCAATTTCGGTACTTTTAAACCGGTTTTTTTCCTCTGTGTACAGGACTTAATGGGAACAAAATTAAAACATATGAATGTTCCACGGATCTTGAGAAGTGTTCCTGTAAAATTTTTAATTTATCTGATAGATGGCGTCGAAGTTTTAATATTCAGTCAATTACACCTAAACTGAAAGCTTTTAAATTTTAGAGAAATTTTAATTAAAATAGTTTTAAATTTAGTTAGAAAAAAATTAAACTGAAATTAATAATCTCAGATTACCAAAATCTATGCAAAGTGACTTAATTTATAATCAATGCTAATTATCTGACCAAATTTGCATAAATATATATTTAAATAATAAATGTATTAAATATGTATGTATATTTATAGTATATATAAGTATGTATGTTTAAGATGTGTATGTATGTACCTAAAAATTACTTACAGTTATACATAAATATTTTATGAAAGTTTTACATACAATCAAAGTCTGTTATGTCTGTTTGTATGTGTTTCTTTGTGTGTGTCTGTGTATGTTTGTCTGTCTGTCTGTTGGTTGATTGTTTGTTTCGGTTGTTAATGGATTAATTTATCTTAAAAATTATTAACTACTCCTTAAAATTGTTAACTACAGCTTAGTTTTTTTTGTTTGTTGTTTTTAACTTAATACTCATACATTTTAAATATATAACATCCTTGGCTCACATTTTTTTTTGGGATAATGAATTTTTAATCTCTATATAACAAATCACACTTTTTTTATAACTTGAATTTCGTTTATTAGAGGGGCAGGGTTTGAGGTCGAATTTTAGACTTTTGACTTTCATTCTTTCTTTTGGGTTATTCATTCGATAGAATTCTACATAGCCATTGCCATTATGGTAAAGTTCCTCATCTTTCACATCATGCGTTTAGAAAGCCCTTTATTTAGTACGATATTTTTTAAAAGATTTTTCGTATTTCGTTTCAAATTTGACGTAGAAAAATTTGGTTGGTTTCGTTATATTTTGCATTTATTAGGTTTTCGTTTGTAACAAATAATAACACAAACATCGTCAAGAGAAGTGAAAGTGAAAACGTAAACGATAACGTAGTAACGTAAAAAAGTATATGTAAATATATATAAAAAAATGTAAACATAAAAAAGAAGAAAAATTTCATAATTGATTAGTAAAATCTTTAGGTTTTGCTCTTAAAATTAAAATATATTTTATTTTGGCATTTACTCATCCTCCTCTTCACGGAATAGGTAGGTGCTCCAGTAGACCAGATTGAATAAGGCGAAGACCAGCGGGAATGTTATTCGTGATATAACATCGATTCTCTTCGATCTAGAACATTGTCTTGAATAAATATTTAAGGTATACAATGATTAATTACCATTTTTTAGATTATCTTTTTGATTTTGTTTGTGGTAGAAAATCGTTTTAGTTAGTTTTTTTTAGTAAAAAAAGTTTTTTTTTTTGTTTGGTTAATAAAGTAGAAACAATACGAGTAAAAGTTGTAGAAGTAAAAATATTTATTAAGTTCAAAGGGAAATAATTTGTTTGTTTTAAGTTAAAATAGTTAAAAAGGAAAACTTTTATTTAATAAGATCTTACAATATATACACCCAAAAACATTTACTTACCGATAACTTTATAAAGTGAGTTAGTGAGTTTGGTTGAGGTATATACAAACAACATCAAATTCGAAGAAATACACCTAGGCCTCTACCGGGCCTGTTGTGCGCTCCTTTTGCAGTACCTCAAGAGGGAATCGAACTCGCGACCTCCAGTCTATCAGACTAGAACACTAACTACTAACCTTCCGGAGGTCACTCTAATAAAGATAACTTACTAGAATATTGAAAATGTTTTTCCTCTGAAAATAATTGTCTCTAAAATTATTTGTCAAAAAGGACATAGTTTCGGATGATGGCCCTTTAAATTGATTAAGGTCCTAGGGCTGGTGTTCGGAATCGAAATCAATTTGAACACGGAAATGGTTAATTTTATAGAATTAATTCTTTTGGTCGGATTTTCGGAAATGATCTTCATTTTTTAGATAAATGTTGGTTCTTATGAAATTTTTTATGTAAAATTTGATCAAGCCAAGTTGAAATCGTGTACCGATATTTCTTATTTTCAATCAATAGATGCGGGAAAAGTCTTTCCTCTACGTTCTCCTTTTAACAGAAAGAAGACTGAAGTGAATAGATCATCTTAGAAAATTATTCATGTGTGTACAATTTTGCGGGTCTATGACTAATATAACATACATTATGCTTAAAAATCACATACATATACCCCAATAAAATGGCGGGATGCAAGAGCCTGGAAAACTTAGACATGCGGCACCCAAGTCTTATCAACAGATAATCTTCACGTGCATCCTACTTGGAATGAATAATCGAAAGCATAAGTATTAAAAAGCTGAATAACAGTTTTCTATCGAAGGATTCATCAATATAGAGGACACCTTGTATTTGTATTTCAGGTGGTATGCATTGACATCGAAGAAGCCTTCAATAACGTACACACTGATACTCTTAAATTGGTGCCAACCGAGAGAGCTGAATGAAAAGCAATTTCCTAAGTACATTGGACACTGTTTCCTGGGTAAGTTGATACCGGTGATATACAGAGTAAAGAAGTCGAAGTGTTTTACGTCAACACATGCAGTGTTGACCTTATTTCACGGTGGTACTTTTAATACCACAGGGTGAGCTTATTAGACAACTTACCACCTGCCCTTTGTGCTCCTTATACGCCATTGGCAATATTTCTACATGGTTTTACGGTCCATGTACGATCTAACTTATCTCTGACCATTTCTGTCACGTTGGTAAACTTCCGAGATGCAAAAACATTACTTCATTTTACAACCTCTCAGATGGGATGGCCTTTGTTGATTCGTCAAAGATGCATAAGATGCCTTACATCCATAACCATTCAACCCAGCATACGACACGTTCATCGAGATAATCATCAAACTCACTCTACATATAGCAGTGGATAAGGCCCACATACCCCATCCATCCGGAGTCAGATACACTTAACAACAACTCATTTCCTACGGTTAGTCCCACAATCACTCCTCTGTATGGTCTATCTGTTGACTCGGCAACTGTACCGAACTTATTCTGAATTATAGACTTTACCGTGCTTCAGTCTTTTAACAAACATTTTTAAGCCACTACGTGCCCCTTGAAGGGATCTCTCCAATAAATGGGACAAGACAAAGTCCGAAACTCTGCCATGTGTTCTACCGGTTCCCGTGATACTAGATTATAAGGCTCCCTGGTTTGATACAAATCAAATAATTTCAAGGAAAGGCCGAGGATTCATTTGATTCCACCAGTTTATAGTGCCGGATGAAGTATTGGTAGCACCTCTTCTTCCCCAGGATTGCAATGACATGAAGATGGGGAAGATCATCAAGATAACCTGCCCCGTGGGAAACCAACAGAGTAAAGTTTGAACAATTCTTGACCGGAAGTTAAAATGGAGATACCACAACAAGGTTCAGCAACACACATCTGTGCTGGGCGCTATGATGATACAGTGGTTTTATAAAAGCGTGATTGGACAAATTCTAACTTATGCTTAAATAATCTGCAGCTTGGTTGTAAGTAAAGCCATTAGTACTACATCAACGGCGAACTGACTAAATGCGGTTATAGCATACGTCATCAATGTATACGAGATTAAATAAATTCCTCAAGGAGTCAGTAAAGCTAAATAGGGTAGACATCGCTCTCATTGGGGTAAATTGTATTCAATACTTATTCTCAATTCAGAGTTATATTTTTTCCTGAAATCTATTAGTCTTTTTAAAACTAGATTACTTGTAAAAATTGGGTAAGAAACACTTCTAGGTCGTGAAACTGAAGTTTCGTAAAACATGATATTTCAGAATAATTATGTTACCTAATTGGACCCATATCAACTTCTTATACTTTTTAAATACATCTTTAGCAAAAATCTCTTTTAAAGTTATCAGCTGATAAATGTTCTTATTTTTAAAATATCTTGGGTGTTTTTAAAATAATATTTAGGTACTTTTTTTCTTATTTAAATTTCGTAAAACATATGAATACAATAAATAAATTTATTAAACATTTAAAAAAAAAAAAAAAAAAAAAAACGCAACTACTTAAGGCAAACAAGCAAAATTGAAAATATTTAAATAAATTTTAATAAAAATAGTTTTAATGTTAAATTCAACATTTTTTTGTACTACAAAATCAATAAATTTAAATAAATAATAATATTAAATACCAGAATGCAATAAAAATAATCTAATTATTTAAAACAAACAAATTGAAATAATTTATTTACTAAAAAGGAAATTCATTATAACAGGCATTAAACAATTATAAATCGAATATTAAAGTATATTCAGATTTTAATTTAAATTTATTATATTTCCAACTTTATTTCAAGAATATTAAAATACCAAGAATTATTCTTTTACTCAATTAGTTTTTTTTTTATAAGGTTAGGTTATTATTATATTGTATACAATAAATATATTTTAAAGGTTATAAACGATTATTTTATACGATTAAAGTAATATTGAACATTAAAGCCAAGAAATTAAATGTCAAAAGCAATGCACAAATCACAACATCAAAAAGGAAATCCAAAAAGATAAAAGAACGGAAATTGAAAGCGAACAACAAAAACATAATAATCGCATACTCATCAACACACACACGCACATGTCGTTACAATTACAACCAAATGTATGGGTGTTAGAGCGCGTACACGTGTGTGTATAAGAGTTGCTCATGCTTTTAATATTTCATATACATATTTACCTTGTGGGGAACTTTGACAGCCAAGTCTTACAGCAGTTTGGACGTTTTGGTGGCTGCATATGAACTTCACATTGTCTCAACTTTTCCAATGCCAATGGATCACCCGGATGACGTACCAAAGGTTTCTAAGTTTGTATGGGTGTGATGTTGATGTTGTGTGTCGTAGTTTGTTGTAGTTTATCGTTAGTTAAGTGTTTGATTTTTGTTGCAATTAATGTTGTTATTGTTGTTGTCATACGTTAATGATTAGCGAGCGCGATATGGCATGAAGATGTTTAAACAAAATTTTGAAAGAAAACAAATTATAGGAAACAAAAAGAAATTCGTTATGTTTTAAATAGTTTTGAATAATAGTTTTTCTAGAGACCAATGTAATGAAGTTAGAGTTATATACTAAATTTAAATAAATATGTGAAATTTAAATGTGAGAAAACTTAAACTTGAAGCATTCAACATTTATTTGAAAGATCATTTTCTACTTAATTTAAGGAAATATTTTAAGTCGTTAAGGAGTACCCGTATACGGTTTTGTTGGAGTAAGGTGCATATGTCTGGATTATAAGGAAATTCAAAATATGAGCGAGAGAATCCCACAAAACCACTTGGAATAGCGAAACGATTGAGTTGAACTGCAGAGATCCAATGTGTAATCTTGTAGAGAAAGTTCGAGGTTAGTGGTTCATATTCTAAGTGAACACAACTGTTTATCCTTTGCACAACTGTGTATCCTGTGTACAACTGTAAAACATTTGAAGAGCTGATTCAGACGAATGTGGAAGGCACTAAAACTGTGGAAAACATTCTTTGTCTTTATCAGGCTTTCGTCTAAATTAGATCCAAATATCTTGGGAACAATATTATTCCGCATATAACATCCCTCACGAACACAGATTGGAAAATGATTAGGAATTACTTCCAGAAAACTGAGTTGCTGACAATAATACCTTCATAGATCACTATAAATCTGTTTTCCTAACACAAATATTTTATGTAATGTAGCCAAAATAGTCCTAACGTCCTACCAACCTAACCTCACAAAATTGTTTGGAAACTTTTCTCTGATCTGATAAGAATAAATAAATTATTTATATTAGGTATTGTAAAGGGGTGGATAAGCTGTGAGATGTACGAGAAAAATGTATTTAGCGTTATACCACAGGGTGCCATTCTGTCACCTTATTAGCCTCCTAAATTGGAAACATCACGTAGAGGATAGGATCAACAAGGCGATATGTAGGAGAACTATAGGCATGAAATGGGGTCTTAGTCCTACTATGACAAATTGGCTTTATAAAAGTGTTAATTAGACCAATTCAAGCTAATGATTTAATAATCTGGTGGACTTCTTTGGACAAAAAGTGTAATATCAAACTATTACAGTACAGGAGGAAACGTTGCTAGATATTCCACCCATTGAAACATATTTAAGATATGAGGCGGCGTTTACAGCCGAACGGCTCTTTACTTCAGGCGAACTGGCCAAAAGCAGTTATAGGACACGCCATCAATGTATACAGGACATATTAGAAGGTTATACACAATCATCGGATGTGCCTGAACGCATACCAGACACAGAATATGTTGTGAACTTTGAAACACTGATCCCAGATAGAATGTCTTAGTCAAGCGGAATATTAGAACAAATACCAGTAGAGATTGACGTTCTGTATTGAAGACCCAGATACAGAAATATACCACCGTTTACCTAATCATAACACAAACTTCCAGGCAGAAATCCGAGCAATAACGGAATGTGTAAATTGGATTAAAATAAATATGGCACCCACAGGGCTTAATATATTTACCGACAGCCAGAAGGCAATTGGATAGAATTACATCTAAGACCGTATTGGATTGTAAGAAAGCTTTAACTGAATACTGTCCCAGAGATAAGGTTTACATTATATGGGTACCAGACAACTCGGGAGTAGTCGGCAACAAAAGGACGAATGTAATAGCTTTAAAGGGAAGGGAGATAGCGGTAGTTAACCTGACAAACGCAAAACCATTCGACGCAACAAAAGCTGAATTAAAAATATGGGTGAGAGAATTCTTATTGGAATAATGAAACGGTGGGTAGAACCACACAGATCGTATGGAGTGATCCTGATGAGAGCAAGACATGAAATCTCCTCAAAATGAGCAAGTCTGAGGTTAGTATGATGGTACGTATTCTAAGTGGACACACAGGATTACGAGGACATCTATACAAAGTTGGACGTGCGGATTCAGACGAATGTAGAGTATGTGGAGAGGATAGTGAAACACTGGAGCACTTTCTTTGACACTGTCAGGCATTCGTCGACGTTAGATCCAAGTATCTTGAAAGTGATGTTATTTCGGAAATAACACTCCTGACTAACACTGATTGGAAAATTCAGAGTAATTACGTCCAAGAAACTAAGTTTCTGAACACTGAAAAATAATACATTCAGGCCCATGTAGCGGTCTAGGTGTGTTTCTTCGTATTTGATATAGTATACATCATCCTATCAATCCTTTTAATGTTGAATGCATTCAATTACGCATTTAAATGAGACAATGAATTAATGATAATTTAAGAACTAAAAATGTTAACAAAATAACTAAAAATTTTAAGCCAAATAACTGTTAAATTAAAATATATTTAAATTCATTTAATCAATATATACCATTGCAAATGTTGCATTACTATCTGTATCCAATAAATCTGAAGCAGCATCTATACTGGCCTGTTCCAAATCCCGTCGTTTCTTTTTCATATTCTCCTTGTGCATGTCTGCGGCCCGATCCGTATATGTTGCATGTGGTAGAAAATGTTTGACAAGAATTTATTTGTTCCACAACAAATTTTGGAATAGTATTGTTTGTTTGATTGATTGATAGTTTGAGTGATTCATAGAGTTTTTTCACACAACACAAAAATAAATAAATAAAGTTGTAATATAGACAGTAGAGTAGAGGAGATATTTGGTAGTAGAATAGTAGTAGTAGTAGAAAACAACGAATTGACGAAAATAATAGTATTAAGTAGTAGAAATTGTAGTTAGTAGTGGTATTAGTAGTTGAATAATTGTAAAACGGATTATTAATATTTTTTTATATTACGCAGATTTTGTTAGTGTTTTAGTTGTTATTTACACAGTCACACACACACATTTATATAGAAATTTACAATACACGCACAATTAATTGAATTAATGAATTTTTTTGTTAAAAAATAAAATTGCATAAAATTAAATTTAAAAAAATATAAACATAGTGTGCAAAATAAATAATAATAAAATTTAAATGTTTTAATAATTTTGTTAGTATTTTTTGTTGTGTTTTTTTTTTTTTTTTGTATTCAGCAGCAACATTTACAGGCAGAACCAAAAATCAATGTACATTTTTTGATAAATTTTGTTTAAATTTAACATATTATTTTAAAAACAAAAACAATAAAAACATTTATGTTTTCGCAAATTAAATATAAAATGTTTATAAATAAAAACAAATTTTTCACAACATTTAATAATTATTTTGTTAAGTTTTGCCAACAAATTAAAACAAAAAATAATAACAATAAATAATTAAAGTGATTGATTGATAGATTTTGTTTGATTCGATTTGTGAATTAATGATTTTGCAAGAAAATGTTTTATTTCGTTTGATTTTAGTTTTCATTTATACAGTGGTGTGCAAAAGTGTTTTCACATTTATTAATTTGTTAGTTACAGTTATTAAAATTATTGTTGTTATTATTGTTGTTGTTGTGATTAAAGTTGTAGTTGCAGTTGTTTTTAGTCATAGTGTTGTAGTTAGCAATTGTTGCAGTTGCGGTAGTAATAGTGGCAAATATTTGTTGTTATATTTACAAACATTTCGAGTTGAGGGATGTCGCAAAATAAGAAAAAAGGGGGAAATAAAAAATACCTGTATTAGTTTAAATTCTCATCAATGTTTATTATATAGATTCTTTAATACAAAATTATTTATGTAAATAAATAATATTAATTGAAATTGGCAGTAGTGTGCAAACCAGAGTTGGTAAATGTAGTGATAGACAATTTTTAATTTGTGATACAATTTTTAATTGCGTCCAATTGTTTGTGATTTTTGTTTTGTTGCAATAATGTACACATGAGATTGTTGTAATGAGAATGAGAAAGTTTTTAATGAAAAGTTGTTATTATTTACATCTTGCAAATGTGATAACTTAAAAAAGGAAGTTAAAATTTTGATTTTAATAACATTTTTAATTTAATCAGTATATTAAGGCTTTTCATTTATTGGGTGCATAACTTAAAAATGTGGGTTTCACAGCAGATGGCTCATATATTTTGAAAGCTGTTTTTATTTTCATATCTGTCATTTATTCTCTCTTAGTTATTGAACATTATTCTGTATACAACCAAGTTTTATTTGCTTCGAAAATATAGATTATTTTTGCCAACAAAGCGTGCTTTACTTCTTTAATTTGAAAAAGGGGTCGCTGAAGCACACCGACTGCTCTCCTAAGAATATTTATGAATGTGCTCCTTCGGTTGAATCAGACACTGGAGACCAAGATCGGCCACGCTATTCAAAAAAGTTTGAATACCAAATATTGAATTCTAAGAATATTGAAGATGGTTGTCCTAAGAACTTGCAAAATCATGGCAACAACCCAAGCAATAGTTTCAAAATGTTTGCTAGCAGAGTATTTATCTGGAAGAAAGGAAATTGGATACCGTACGAATTAAAGCCGAAAGACCTTGAAAGATTTTTCATGTAGGAAATTCTGCTCGAATGCTATAAATTTTTGCACTAAATCATTACTTGAGATTGAATCTGGATGCATTCGGAAACAAGAAGTTCAATAGATCTTATGTGAAGTTCAACTTGGAAAATCGCTAACAAAGCCAAATATCTATGGAGGTAAGTTAATGCTCGGTATTTGTTGGGTCCAAAAGGATCCTATCTATTATGAGCTGCTGAAATCTAACCGGACTATCATGGGCAACCTGTGCTGAATGAAGTGGTTGGGATATATAATCCAGACCCTGCCGTGACCGACTGTTATTGGTTTCAATCAATGTAGAACGCTCTGTCTGGGATATGCTTCACTTTAGAACAGGTCATTGGAACATGATTGGGTATAAAACCGAGAAACGTTCATTGGGTATTTCAGGCTGTTATTAAAACAATAAGGTACAATAGACAACATCATGAAGAGGTTATTAGATCTGGCATTCCAGTACATCTTGCTTCCAGTACATCTTTTAGCTAAACAAATGACAATGAATACTTCTGCCAGATTAAGTTTAACTGGCAAATGTAACACTTTGTTTGGGAGGTCACTCCACAATCACTGATCTTCTGCCGAGACCCCAGAATGCCGTTAATTATTGTATAGCGCAAGTTCCGGGCCGGAACATCTTGAGGAAATTCCAATATATATCTACGAAGTCTCAAGAATTCCTCCTACCGTTAAATAGTTGTTTTCGTGAGAATATATATGAATAACAGACAACTAAAGGTATCTTCATCGATTAATTTGGGACTTAAATCTTTTTTAGACTCGATGATGATTACAGTATCCTTCAACCAGAAATATCAACGATTAAGTGGGCCTCGAATTGGCTAAGGTACTATCGGATATCTAACAGAGATGTCATAGTTTATACCGAAGGTCAAGCAGCTATTAAATCCCTAATTGGTGTGTTTTACACATCTAGAGTTGTCCATGAATGCCAGACCCTTATATGGGTCAAAGGATACGGGAATACATATGCAGTAATATTGCCGAAACTTTGGCAAGAGTTTGAACCACGCTAAGAGAACTAGAAATAGATCAGATCATAGACATTTGTTATTCGGTTATTACTGGTCATTGCAAATTTGGTAACAATGTTAGACGCATTGGTCTTCCATATTATGAAATATGCAGAAGTTGTCAGAATAAGGATGAAGATGAAACGGTAGCTCATCTTCTCTGTAACTGTCCAGCCCTGAAAATGACTTGATGTCGATCTCTAGAATCGACCTAATTCAACGATCTATCTGATCTATCGAATTTTCAATTAGAACGCGTCATTGCATTTTTGAATCTGTCGAAATGGGTGTGAACTTCAAATTCTCTTTATACTACGTCTCTATTCAACGACATGTTTGTCGGTTTTTCTCTTTTCTTTCTTTGTGTTTCTTCTATCTCGCTTTCTACTAACTCTATTTTCCTTTTCTTGCTGATATTTTTACAAAGTGATCAACTTTAGACCCAAGTAATCATAGATTGGCAACCTGTCAAAACTTAACTTAGCTGGTCGATGGATAGTGGTGACCCTAAGTGGTAGGTTTAATAACTAGTGCGGGACTGTCTCCCGGAACTGATGAGAACTATTAAGTAATATCTAGTGGTTGTATTTTACAGAATAATGTAACGAGTTATAAACAATTATTACAGATATGTACTCTGAAGTCTAAAAGGTCTGCTATTGTAGATTTTAGGGAAACATACAATTTTGTTTCGAATCTTTTTCATATAATTAAAAAATTTTGACATTTTCCTTACTCTGGTTTGAGGAGTTTTTTTGAAAAAAATATATTAATAATCTTTACAAATCAAGTTGTCTTACACAAATTAACATTTATTCCTTACGTGTTGTTAACAAAACATATATTTAAATTGTTAAATTAAAATACAATTAAGTCTTTATATGTTTTGAAAATGTTTTAAATAATATGATTATTTTGTATGTTTAATTAAATCCCTTGTTGAATGTCCCTGAATTTAAAACAAATAAAAAATTGTGTATTGTTTATTTTTAGCTTTTAGCATGTAATACAACGATGAAAGCAAAATTTTGACATTTTAACACAAATCGAATTTCTGTCATTTGTAATTTGTCATAATCTGTCATGTCTTTTTTTCAATAGCCATTGTCAATAAAGCGTATTAACTTTATTATTTCTTTTTTTTGTGGTCGTTTTATTACATTAATTCTTTTTTTATTTAACGAAATTATTGTCAACATATTTGTATGGTTAGTGTGTTAGTAATATAAACGTGAGTGTTGGTGATGAGTGGTTTTGCAAACATTTGTTGAACAAAAATCATTTGGTGTTTGATTTTTGAAATCACTTTGTATACTGTTTGCCAAAAAACAATAAGGTATTGAATTACATTTATATATAGAGATATATTGAGACATGTATGTTTACATCATGTACATTATATACAATATTTATATATAAAAGTAAGTGTGTTTTAGTAAGACATACATTTCAAAAAAAATTATATAGTTAAAGTAAACAACAATAATAAAAAAACACATATTAATTAATTAAATACAGTTAATAAGAAGCATATAAAATCTCAATTACTAGCTTTATTCAAACCTGAGCGGGACGCATAGTTCACCAAGGCGAACTCGAGCAGGGCACCAAATACGAACGTCAAACACACACCAGTCCAAACATCAATGGCCTTTGTGTATGAGACTGGCGGCAGTGAAGCATTAATACCCGATGTTTGTGTAGCCATTGTTAGGAGAGTGGTAACACCTAAACCGGAACAAAAGTAAATAATTCTAATATTAATACTCATTAAGCAAGCTAAATAAAAAAAATTTACTCAAATGTACTTAATGGTTATTTTATAAAGAAGCCTACGAAATTAAACGGGTCTTTAGTTAACTAACAGCCTTTGTGGATAGCAGATGTAAGTACTTACACTCAAGTAAAGGTAATTAGTTTTTGTTCTCAATAAATAAGTTTTAAAATCTTGAATTTATTACCAAGAGAGCGTAAGGTGTTAAACAATACGTAGTGTAAATGCTCTTAAATGGAATTGCTTAGTTGTTGAATGTGTAAGAAATTGTTTAGGTTTATTTTGTAAGGTGTTGTTTTGCTAAAGTGTGGATGGTGTGGGTCGGTCTGGTCAGCTGTTGTTGACAGCGGTCGTGCCTGTTTATCGACTTACCCAATGATACACGAGCTGGTACAGCACCTTGATCAAGCCAGAATGACACCCATGAGACAATTACCAGCATACAGCATGGGATATAAATTTGAATTAAGTAATATGAGAATTCTCGCTTGAATAGTAGATCGACTTTGAGGCAACTGTATTCACCTATGAGTATACAAGGTATAAAACATATACAAAAACAAATAAAACACAAAAATACAGGAGTGTATACAGCAACACATGGTCTTAAAATAATAACTAAATAAAAACATTAAAAAATATTCAAATAAAAATCAACTAAATTATAAAACGAAAAAATTACATCACAAAACAAATGATAGTGTTATAGAAATTATAAATGCGGAAATTATTGTAATTAAAAACTCAAAACGTAGAAAAAAGAAACTAAAAAATTGTTTATGTAACTAAATATAAAATAAATTGAAAATGAAATTAAAATAAATTTTTTCATAGGCAAGTAGAATCAACACAATATTGCATTTATTTATTTGCATCAACAATATTTAACGGAAATGAATTTAAATGGCAAAAATTACTACACAGCAGCAAAAAAAATCTTTATTACATTTCATTTCCGTTAATTTGTTGGCAATGCGTTCCATACTCTTCAAGACAAAGTTGTTGTTGTTGTTATTTTCATTTCAATTTGATATATTTTTTTTGATATTTTGCATTTCAAAATAATAATAATATTTATTATAAATTGAATTAAATTGTTTTAATATTCTCATATTTTGATTTTTATTAATGCATTTTTTGTTTGTTGCAGGCTCATTATTTACAAAATAAATATTCTCTTTTTTATATACAGTTGTAAATAAATATTTAATTAAATGTATTATTTAATTGTTTTAATGAAACAAAAATAATTTAAATTGATTTATTGCATTATTATTCCTTCGTTCATTCATTCATTAATTTATTCATTTAAGTTGTTGTATTTTATCTCATCAATGCATCTGGCAAATAATTCCAACCACAAAAATAAAAGAGCGAGAGAGCTTAGGGGAGAACGAAAAAGAGCACAAGAGTAATTAGAGTTCTAATACTAAAAGTTCAGTTTTTTGTTGTTTTTGTCATTGTAATTATAATTACTATTTACTTATTATTGTTGTTGTTTGGAGTAATTTGTTACATTTGCATTGTGATTAGAATAGTTTTAATTTTTTAAATATAACTTTTCTTTTTTTAATTTATTTTTGTTGTTGTGTTGCTAATGTGATTGCTGTTGTTATTTTTGTAACCATTTGAAATTTTACACTCATTTGTACATTATTTATTGGGTTTTTGTTTGAGTTAATGTTTTTTCCTAAATATTGTTCATTTTAATATTATTCACTATATGTTTTTATATGTAATTTATTTAAAAATAGTTTATTGTATATATTTTGTAAACCACTAAAACTAAACCTAAATAAAAGCTATTAAAAATATAAACTACTAACGTAAATCATTGCTGAAAATAAAATGAAAAAAATCATGCATTTAAACTAATTTGAGTTTTTGGTTTTTATGAGGTTTTTTCTAATAAATTTCATAAATTCAATAATGCTCTAGTTTTGATTAATTTGAGAGAAATATGTAAATTTTGTTACGATTGTATATGTATATCTATAACTAAAATTTAATTTAATAATTTTGAAATAACCAAAACCTTAAAATTCCAAAGTGATTGAAACAGAAACGCAAAGTTTTCAGAGCTAATGAAATCAAGATATTATTGATGAAAAAAATTTGGTTGATGGATCTTTAGCAACATTTTTGAATGTCCGAAGAAATAATAACACAGGCCGACAAATTTTTAACCCTGTGACCAAAGTATACTTTTCTAAAGAATTGAGCAACGCTGAATCCGAATCTGTCCTCAGAATCACAAAATACAGTTTTTGTCAATTTATTGTTATATCAAGCTTTAGGTCCTTTATTTCAAAGCTGACAGAATGGGTTTCCAGATTGCATACAACATTTTCTAAATAAAGTTGTCTTGACGTTGTTATAAAGTTTCAAAAACGGCCAAAAATTATCTTCTTTTAAACTTCAGGACACGATTTCTGAAATCGCGGATGCGATGGAGAAGGTCTAAGGTGATATACGGATTCAGCCCAATCCTAATATTTAACATTTATAAATGTTAACAAAATGTGAACATTGACAATATTGATTTTAAGGAGTTGTCAATCGTTCCTAGAGTTAAGGAAAGACCAGGCATGGAAAATTCAATCAATATTCTAGTATATAGTAGCAGTATATATAGGAGTAGTCTATAGTCTACTATATAGTTTAGTCTATTGCCTAGTCTATAGTGTAGCCTATAGGCAACAGTCTAGACTACAGTCTAGTCTGTTAAATCCTAAGTCTAGTCTATAGTCTAGTCTATAGTCTAGTCTATAGTCTAGTCTATAGTCTAGTCTATAGTCTAGTCTATAGTCTAGTCTATAGTCTAGTCTATGGTCTAGTCTATAGTCTAGTCTATAGTCTAGTCTATAGTCTAGTCTATAGTCTAGTCTATAGTCTAGTCTATAGTCTAGTCTATAGTCTAGTCTATAGTCTAGTCTATAGTCTAGTCTATAGTCTAGTCTATAGTCTAGTCTATAGTCTAGTCTATAGTCTAGTCTATAGTCTAGTCTATAGTCTAGTCTATAGTCTAGTCTATAGTCTAGTCTATATTCCTAGTCTATAGTCTAGTCTATAGTCTAGTCTAGTCTATAGTCTAGTCTATAGTCTAGTCTATAGTCTAGTCTATAGTCTAGTCTATAGTCTAGTCTATAGTCTAGTCTATAGTCTAGTCTATAGTCTAGTCTATAGTCTAGTCTATAGTCTAGTCTATAGTCTAGTCTATAGTCTAGTCTATAGTCTAGTCTATAGTCTAGTCTATAGTCTAGTCTATAGTCTAGTCTATAGTCTAGTCTATAGTCTAGTCTAGTCTATAGTCTAGTCTAGTCTATAGTCTAGTCTATGGTCTAGTCTATAGTCTAGTCTATGGTCTAGTCTATAGTCTAGTCTATAGTCTAGTCTATAGTCTAGTCTATAGTCTAGTCTATAGTCTAGTCTATAGTCTAGTCTATAGTCTAGTCTATAGTCTAGTCTATAGTCTAGTCTATAGTCTAGTCTATCTAGTCTAGTCTAGTCTAGTCTAGTCTATAGTCTAGTCTACAGTCTAGCCTATAGTCTAGTCTGTAGTCTAGTCTATAGTCTAGTCTATAGTCCAGTCTATAGTCTAGTCTATAGTCTAGTCTCTAGTCTAGTCTATAGTCTAGTCTATAATCTAGTCTATAGTCTAGCCTATAGTCTAGTCTGTAGTCTAGTCTATAGTCCAGTCTATAGTCTAGTCTATAGTCTAGTCTCTAGTCTATATTCCAGTCTATAGTCTAGTCTATGGTCTAGTCTATATTCTAGTCTTTAGTCTAGTCTATAGTCTAGTCTATGGTCTATTCTATATTCTAGTCTATAGTCTAGTCTATAGTCTAGTCTATAGTCTAGTCTATAGTCTAGTCTGTAGTCTAGTCTAGTCTATAGTCCAGTCTAGTTTATAGTCTAGTCTCTAGTCTATAGTCTAGTCTATAGTCTAGTCTATAGTCTAGTCTATAGTCTAGTCTATAGTCTAGTCTAGTCTAGTCTATAGTCTAGTCTATAGTCTAGTCTATAGTCTAGTCTATAGTCTAGTCTATAGTCTTTAGTCTAGTCAATAGTCTAGTCTATAGTCTAGTCTATAGTCTAGCCTATAGTCTAGTCTGTAGTCTAGTCTGTAGTCTAGTCTATAGTTTAGTCTATAGTCTAGCCTATAGTATAGTCTGTAGTCTAGTCTATAGTCCAGTCTATAGTCTATTCTATAGTCTTAGTATATAGCCTAGCCTTTAGTATATAGCCTAGTCAATAGTCTGGTCTATAGTCTGGTCTATAGTATAGTCTATAGTCTAGTTTGTAGTCTAGTCTATGTTATAGTCAAGCCTACTCTATAGTTTAGTCTACAGTCTGGTCTATAGTCCGGAAAATTAGTTTAGTACTTTATATAACTAAAATTACTATTTTTGTTATAATTTAGTACTGTACATATATACATATGTTTATGCTAAATCAGATCAACACTCCTTTTTAAAAGACTCTCTTATATAAGAAAATTCGTTAAGAGAATATATATGTCTTAATTCTTTACTAACGTACCTTTTAAATAAAGAATTTCAGAGCATTATAGTCCACATACTATAAAATATATCCCCGAAGTTTTGTTCGAATCGGACAATCTTAAACTATAACCTGAGAAGGTCGGGGGTCATCTTTTTCAATAGTAGTTAAATCATATCGAAATAATATTTATTTGTCGAGCTTTTTTGAAAAAACTGACAGGAATAATCCGATATGTAAAATACCGACGAAAAAACATTTTTTTTTTCAAAAATTGAGCATCTTTAGTGGAATTGGAATTTAAAAAAAAATATTGCAGTATTGTTATGTCTGATATAGACACTTTTTGAAAAAGTATGATATCACATCGTAGCAATCTATTATTAACTATTTCTTAAAATATCGAACAATAGGCTAATGATCGGTCTATGTATGAAATAAGCGGAAGTGCGGCATAATAAATAAGCAGCTGATATGTAAATTAAGCTTATTTCGAAAAGTCCATATGTATGATGTATATTTAAAGCTTTTAGTATAAAATTTTATTTAATACCTTCTAAGTGGATCTACGTTTGTACGATACTTACTTCTAAGCAAAAACATCATGCAAATTTTCTAGATTCTAATAATAAATGAATTAAATATGAACTAAAGTTTAATTTAAATAATTAATGCAGCTGACTAAGAAAAGGCAACGATGGCTATTGATTTAGTAGCATGTGAGTGTGTTTGTATCAAAAAAAGTGTAAATGAGTGTTTTAAGTTACAGTAGAATTTCGACCAAAATCAAATTGAAATTCCAATTATTTATCATTATTTATATCACTTAAGTGAGATTTCTTTCGCATGGCAACAAATTTAACGCAATCATTTTCGATTATCGAGTTTCTACTGTAGATGAGCTATATATTATTTTTAAATTGTAACAAACAACTTTTTCTTTTTTTTTTTTTTTTAATTTTTACTAGTAATTAAGAGTTGGTGATGTACAAATTATTTGCTATTTGTTTAAACAAAACGAAAGTTAAGGAAAAATTATATTTTTCGAAATAAAAAAACAGGCAGTTAAATAATGTAAGTTAAAAATTTGTAAACTTTAAAAAGCATTTAATGAAATTTAGGGAAAATGAACTAAAACTTAAATATGAAAATTAAACTAGTGACCTTAATTATAAGTCCACATTGTTAATACTTAATTAGTAATAAGTACAAATGATTAAAGTTAAAGAAAATGAAACTAACATTGAACAAAGTTATGAATAATTGTTATTGAAAATATTTCAAACAAACTTAATAATTAAAAAATTATGGACAAAAAATTAAAATAAAATTTTAACAGAATTTAACGAAAATCAACTCTTAAATAAGAGAAGATTATGAAATAGAATACATACTTATGCATCTACTTATATAATAAGTAGTATTAAAAGAGAATAAAATAAACGTACCCGTATTGGTTTTACTGTTGCAATAATCAGTCAAGAATTTTTCGAGTGTAAAGCGAGGTAGGTGTAAATTCTTTACCACTTGTACAGGATCACCTTCTTTCCACAGGAAGACAAGATCATTTGTAGTCCAGCCATCTGAAAGATTAATTATATATAAATGAGTATGACGAATTAAATATGAGAGAATGTGGAAGAGAGCGTGAGAGAGTAGTACTTACAACTGGCCATACGTAGTGAACAAATTTGACGATCCAATGGATACAATTTCAAATTCATGGGACATGCCAATGTCAGTGATATACGAATACTGTACAGAACTGAACCGTTTGGAAAAATACGTATGTAAACATTTGGCATAATGATATTGTGAAAATGACCCTCTTTCTCATTAGAGAAGAAAAGATCAGGCATCCAAACACGATTGGCTTCTGTTAATGTCAAATATTTGAGACGACCTGCAAGGTATATTAATCAGTTTAATTAGTATTGTTTAAATATTAGTTAAGATTAAATAAATACATATATTAGGATAAATTTAAAATGTCTGTAAATAACACGTTAAAGCAGAAAATTTTCACGCTAAATAATCTATGACAATAGTAAGAATCATCGTGTTAAAAATAGTTATGTTAATGTCAATTTTCTCGGGGAGTTTCGCCAGTTTTTTCCTACCGTGAGCAAAAGACTATTATGGAAGCGGACACCTTGGCCTTCGTGGTGGACAATGCGTCAAGTGTACAGGATGCTATTGTGAAAAACACTGGAGTGAAAGAGAATGATGTACTCGGAGAGAGCTTAAAGCCTTTAAACATAGGTGAGGGTTCCTCGGGCTCTCTCAATATCTGAGGCAAAGAGGATCAGATCTCTCGAGGAGTTGACAACTGAGAATAAACCTAAGAAGAAAAAGAGCTTCCCGTCTTCTAATATACAGTCGAAGACAAGCTATATCTCACTCAAAGGAACTTCAAGTTAGAATGCTGCGATTAAGGGTGACAACTAGATATTTCGAAGACGAACACGTCGGCGAAATCAACCTCCAAGGTAAGGGTATCTCTAAAGAAGACCGGAAAAACGAGGAAGGAGAAGCCAGATTGTGGAAAAGGAAAATAGCTGCTATACAGTATACAATCTACATAAAATAATGAGGCAGTAAAGTGGCTAATGAGCGTATATTGGAAATTCTTGGAAGCCAAAATGCTGAACTGGTCGTGGAAAACTGGGATGTCTTTCACATTAAAGAAGAAGCTGAGGAAACTTTACTTGTAATAGGTAACATCTTCAAAATTGTGAAGGTGCCAATTGGAAGGTCTGTTATAACAAGCCCCGACAAGGACACTTAAATAAAAACTAGAAGGAAATCACTCACAGAGCAGCGATCCTTTTTAAAATTGGAAAGGTGTCAATTAAAAAGACTGCTAGGACTGATAAGAACACCGCAGTGCACTTACTCCAAAGAGCAAGGTGGTGATCAACAACTCACCTATTATTACCGACAGTCAGAAGTCAATTAGGACGATATAAGGTGGTTAGTTTAAATCCAAGGCCGTATTAGACTGAAGAAAGCATTGGCCGAATACTCACCACAAGTAAGCTTTGTATAATATGGTTACCAGGCCACTCGAGAATAATAGGCAACGAAAAAGCGAATGAACTTTCTTTAAAGGGAAGGGAGCTCAAGGTAGTTAACCTGATGAACATAAAACCATTTCATCCAACAAATGTTGAATTAAAAAATTCGCGGGAGATTCCCATAAGGCCAGTTGAAGTATTGGAACGGTGTGTAGAATCATAAACAACTATTCTAAGTGGACACATATGATTGCAGACGGTGCATGTTCTGATAAACATAGACCATTTTGGGAGTAGAGTGAAACTCTGAAGCACTTTCTTTGTCATTGTCAGGCTTTCGTTGAAATTAGATCCACATATCTTGGGTGGGCCCATCGATTGAAAAATTCATAAAAACTATGTTAAGGAAACTGAGATTTTCTTCGGATTTGATGTGGTTGTACATTGTACTAACAACGTATTCGAACCTAATTGTTTTAAATTTCAATATCTTCTTAATTTTGATATTATTCAATAATTTCTTTTCCATTGTGCACTGGTAATAAGTGTAAATTTGTGACGTCATACGCATCGCTAAAACTTAATCTACTACTCGTCTATGTGTAAATTTGGAGCTGAAAGAGCTGAAATTTGGACAGGGGTTGGTCTCCCACAAATAGATCTACGGGATTTTTGAAAATTCGAATGTTTAGGGGGTAAAAAGGGTAAAAACGGGTAAATTCGGTAACCTCATATATCCTAAACAAGAATAGATACAAAAACAGTTTAGAGCTTATCGTCGTTCATTTAAAAAATAAGCGGACAGGTGACTGGTATTTTTTTTTTAAATCTGCCCCTATAGGGAATGAACGGGTAAAAATTGTATTTTGGCACTTTTTTTTGCACCCCATGTATCAAAAAATATTTTTAACTCCTTCATAACTTGACGAAAATAAAAATATGAATTTAGTACTTTTTTTGATATTCGGACGTTTAAGGGGTGAAAATTGTACCTATTTTTGGTACTTTTTTCATAAAACATTGTTTTTGGTTTATTAACTTATACATATGAATACATTATAACGGGCTCCCAATACGATGTTGCAACATTTTGGAATATAATTTTTATTTCGTTAATGGGGAGGAAAAAAGTACTAAAAGGGGAAAAACGGGTAATTTGATTTTATTCAAACACAATGATCCAATTTATATGAAATTTTTAGATTTAGAAACACTAAATATGCTAATCGGGTGTTATTTGGAACACCGGTACCAAGAGATATTTTTTGGTACTTTTTCATTTTCCAACTGGTACTTTTTGAGTTTTCTATGATATTGAAATCGAAACATGAAATTAATAATAAGGGGACATTTCGGTACTTTTTCGTTCTACACAGGTACTTTTTTGAGCTTTCTTTAAAATTAAACCTAGAAATACGAAATTAAGCATGCGAAAAATCCCGGGATTTTCTGGATTGACATCCCTAGTCCACACATAACCTTTTTTTATTAACAAAGTCCAAAAAATATCTGCCGTAAAACTATTCTACTTACCTTGTATGTCATCAAATTTCAAACGTTCATCCGTCCATTGTTCACGGAACGTCAGCTGTACACTGTATTCCTATTGTTGTTGTGGTTTTTGTTTTATCACAGAACAATGATGATTGATTAAATTTAAAGAAAAATAAAACGATTAGTAAAATTGTTTAAAGATAATTTCAAATAAAATTTTAAATATGTATTTCGTTTATGATTAATAGAATGGTTTTATTTTTCTAGTTGTTAATGGGATTTTTTTGGTGATAAATTAGATCGAATCATTTTAGCGTTTTTTTATTTTGCAGTTTTGGAAAAGGGGATTTAGAGCAAATTTAAGTAAGTGATTTTTCGTTTTCTTTTTTTTCGTAAATGGAGTTTGTTTATTTTAGTTTGTTATTGGAAATTTGAATTTTGAGTTTTGAAACTGATGTTGCGATTTTGTAACCGATTTTAGTTGTTTTTTCTCAAATTCCATATAAAAATGGGAAGGTTTTTGTAAGTATTGTTTTTGATAAATGAGGCTAAGAAATTTGGTGGTCTATAGAGATTATTGATTTGTTAATAATATATATATATTTTTTTAGCATGGAGGGGTTTTTTGGTCTGATTTATGTATATTTTTTTTTGGTTAAAATTAGTTTGGTTTTGAAATAATGTCGCATTTAGTTTGGTTTTTTAAAAAAGAAAATGTTTTATAGATTTTTATTTGATTGGTTGGTTAAGCATTCCAAAATAAGCGCATAGCAACAACTTTAATTAAATAAATGTTTGAATTATATAAAAAATAAGCATTTTAAAGGCATAAAGAAGCAATTGGTGTTTCATTCATTTCAATTTTAATAAAAAGCAGTTTATTTTAAATATTTCGTTTAAAGCAGTCAAATGAAAAAGAAATAAAATACAAGCACTGGAAAAGGAAATTAACATTCCATGGCTATTAATATGTATAATAAATAAACGAGCATATACGAGCACAGAAAAAGCATATAAACTGACATATAATATTTAACTTATACATACATAAATACATATTTAAAACATACATTTGTACATAGCAGTATATAGTATATTATATACAAAACATACAAGTATGTACAAATCTTATCATGCAGAAGCATAAGTTTGCAAGCTTCTCTAGAGTTTTTTTTTGTTCATTATTTTCCTGTTTTTTCTATTCCATAATTCATAGCATATTTATATGCAAAAAGTAAAAACTCATAATTTACAGTAAAAAGCATTAAATAACTAATTATTTAGTGAATAGAAAAAAATAATAAAAACATATCTTGAACAGGATTAAAAATAAAACTTTTAAAGTTTAAAGCTTAAAATAAATTATTTTAATTGAAAATTCTATGAAAATAAAATATAACTTAAAATAAAACAGGAAATATGAAAAATTGAAAAGAAATAATATGTATATAGATAGAAGAACAAAATTTTTATTTATACACAATTTTTAATACCTTAATTGAGCGCCTTAAATGTATTAATCAAATCACTGAGGAATATAATTTGTAATAGGAACCTTTAAACTGTTTGCTAGTAACATTGTAGCAAATCTCATTATATTAGGTAATAACATTGGAAATAGCACCTCCCTACCACCCACCTAGGTCAAAACGGAGTCTCATCGATTCTACTTGACAGTTCGCGCGTAGTGAACTACCACGTATACAAACCAAGTACCTCCCATACAAATACAATTCGTATCTCTAGGAAACTATAACTGTTATTAACTAACTTGAAATATTGTACGAGTAACTTGCCTATCCACATAAATATGTGGACTTGTAATAGTGATCGCATTAACCCCCATAAAAAGTAGAAACGAAAAATCTCTTTTTGAGAAAACTATAAAAAGATATTTATACCATTTCCTCCTGATTACAGAGTTTTACTTATTTACCAGACATATCCAGATACCTCGGGTCCATCAAGGACCACACTCTACTGAATTTAAGAAAGTAAATGAATTAGTAGACCAAATAATTTTGGGTGAATTTAAACCATAATAAACTCATTTTCTGTAGGAGTGAATGGTCGTTCTACATTTTCATTATGTATACCCAATATATTACAAAAACCTTTAGATAAATTGTTAATTAACTGGTAAAAAAATTCTCCATAATCAAGTCCATAGAATAGCTCATTAGTTACTTAGTCTACAGAACTTATAATATGTCAATCCATAGAATATCCCACATACTAAGCAATAGTCCAAAAACTAATCAATAGTCTAGACAATAGAGTTGTCAGTCGATTAGTCCACTGTCGAGTAACTTAGACTTGTCAGTGGAAATGTCAGTAAACTAGTCAATCGAATGGTGGATAGTCCAATGGCCAATTGTTAGTCTGACTTGTAAAAAGTCTAGTAAATAATAGTCAGTCGACTAGTCCAAATAGACTAGTCTACTGACTAATCAATAGAATTGTCAGTCGACTGGTCTAAGTAAATAAATATAGATCAATCAATACATTAGACTAGACCATAGACTTATTAAAAGATTGGTCTATGGAATAGTTAATTGCTTAATCCAATGACTAATTAATAGTCCACAGACTAGTCAATAGAAAAGTCAGTCTACTAGTCCATTCACTGATCCAAAGTTTATTAAGGATGGCTAGCTGACTATTCCAAATAAACTAGTAAATAGACTAGATGATAGAGTTGCCAGTTGACCAGTTCAAATCCTAGTAACGTAGAGTTATCCATAGGCTAGTCAATAAACGTAGATTAGTCTTAGATTTAAACTCCATTTAAATCTAAGACCGTATTGATTTGTAAGAAAGCTTTAACTAAATATGGGTGAGAGAATCCCATAAGGCCTCTTGGAATAATGAAAAGGAGGGTAGAACCACAAAGATCCTATGCGGTGACCCTGATGACAGCAAGAGGACAGTGAAACTCTGGAGAACTTTCTTTGTCACTGTCAGGCATTCGTCGAAGTTAGATCCAAGTATCTTGGAAGTGATGTTATTCCGGAAAAAACATTCCTGACTACCACTGATTGGAAAATTCTTAGCAATTACGTCCAGGAAACTGAGTATCTAAACATTGAAAAATAATACATTCATTGAACAATTTTTTTTTACAAAAAGGAGCGCACAACAGGCCCGATTGATGTACTATACATCCTCCTATCAAACTAACCCTAACCTAACCCTAAATTCCAATTGTATTTCAGAAATTACTAATTTAATTTCAGAAATTTCAACTAAATTTCAGAAAATTTATATGAAAATTCTGTTAAACATTTTTGAAATACAAATGGCAAATTCTGAAGTATAATTGAAAGTTCTGAAAAGCAATTAGAAATTTATGAAATGTATTTAGATATTTTTGAAATATAATTGGAAATTACAGAAATATAATTAGACATTTCTGAAATATAATTGGAAATGGTGTAGTTTAACGAAAAATTAATAGTCCACAGACCAATCAATACAATAGACCCTATAGAGTTTTTGGCAAGCGAACATAGTAGAAATATCACAAGAACCCAATGCGATCAAAATTAGTTAAAATAAACATTTTAAGTTGTTTGAAAGCAACTCCAGTAACGGATTTATATCATATACTTTATAACAGATTTATAACTTAACCTATAAAATAGATTAATTAATAAAATATATTTATTATTATTTTTTTAATATAAAAAATTTATTATCATGCATTAAACATTTGATACAACAAGCAAGTTTTCATGCTGTAATTAAATTATAAAAAAAAAACATAAATATAAACAAAATTAATATAACCGAAAAACAATTAAAACTAACCTAAAAGAATATGAAACATATTTCAAAGTAAATAAAACTAAATTATTAAGCTAAAAAAATAAAAAGTTTAAAATATATTGTAAATTAATATAAATTAAATTCTATTTGTAGAAAAAACAATACCTGTCATTTATCTTTCTCGGTTTCTGTTCAATAAAACTAGACAACAAAAATGATTACAGTTGACGACTTTTAGAATAAAAACAATTATTTTCTTGGGAAATATTTGTGAATGGGCTTCACATTGTCAATTAATAAAAATAAATTTTTATTGATATGTTGGTATTTATTTGACATGACATTTTTTATATTCAAAATATAATTTCATTTTATATTTTTCTTTTTCGTTCAACTTGAGTGGCATGTTTTTATTTCATTTTAGTTTTTTTCTATTTATTTACACAATTTGCAAAAAAAAAATCTTTAAATAAAATCTTAACTTAAACTTAATGAAAAAATTATAAAATTTAAACTAAATTTAAAAAAATCAAACTTAAAATTGGATGATTCAGGTGCTCCTAAACTGCTGTTATAATTTGAATATTATTTAAGTTTTTTTATCTAATGTTAATTTAAACAAGAACTTACAATTTAAGCTTATTATTTGGTTTTATACAATACGAGTACAATTTTAAGTGTCAAGGAAATAATTCTACATTGGAAGAACAAGGATCTGTTTTTGTTCTTTATACAACATATTTTCTTCAAGTGCATAAACTGTTTGTTGGACTGTGTTTTTAATATATTTTTCATGTTTTTTATCTTTACAGTATACTGTGGTTGTCTGTGTGGTAAGCATTTTTTTCTGGTCGATTTTTTATTATTTATATTTTTTGGAATTTTTTTAACAGAAATTTATTATATATTTTTATTTTATTTAAACAAAGGAAATATAACAAATAATAAACAATATATATATTTTATTTTTGACTGATTGATTTGATTTGTGGATGGATGATTTGCGTAGTGATGCTTAAATTTTTAAGAATTTTTTTATTGTAAAATTAATAGTGAATAAAATACTTAAATTTTTTATTAAAAGACATACTTAATTTTATCTATAAATAAGAATTCTTTATCCATAAAGATTTCAAAATGTTTTCGTAATCGTAACTATTACATTAAAAATAATTTAATCCACTTTTCTGATGAGATCACATAAGAATCTTAATGTCTTTAAACACTCACTTAACTATACTTAATCGACTGTGGTGCCACCTAACGGACTCAAGCATCTATCACACAAAGGCTAAAATCTTATGATAAAACCCATAGTTAAATAACCATATAAGTACATATTTATAACCATATATAACCTAGCATTTCGACAAGGAGTCAATGCATACGAAAAAGACAAAGTCTAACTATCTGCTTCGCTCTAATTAGTCTTTCATCACACATGTTCTCTTTCTAAACGAGACTGAAGACAGTCATCACTATAGTGTCCCCTTTCTAAGCGAAAGCGGAGACAGTCGTCCCTTTACTAGATAGTTCCCAAGTAATTTAGATAGTGGAGAGTTAATAATAGATATTTTTTGGTGGATGGATCTACATAAATTGAATTTCATCGCAAATATTAGTCTTTTTAAGCGAATTGTGGACATTTAAGTAAGGCCCGATCATGGCAAAATTCGGCAGGGACATCAACAAAAGTATGAAACTTAGTTATACCGCTTTTTGTTGATATACGAATATATTTAACATAATAAACTCAAAAGCCCTATTTGGGACGTTCAGTTGTATGTGGGCTAGGTGGGACAATAGAAGAACATCTACTAAACTTCATTAAAATTTCTTCAAAATTACGACCTGTAGTTTGATTACAAGGTTTACAAACCCTATTCGGTGATTCAGCTGTATGGGGGCAAAGTAAAATAATGGACCGATCTTAACCATCCTTCGTCCTTGGGACAATAGAAGATCATGTACCAAATTTCATTGAATTATCTTCAAAATTGCGACCTGTATTGCTGCGACCTTAATTGATTACAAGGATTACATGGACGAACGGATAAATGGATAAATCGACCCAGAAAATGATTCTAAGCTGATTGGTATACATTAAGGAGGGTGTAGGACCAATATCATTTTGCGTTACAAACATCAGCACAAACCCAACATACTCTTCCCACTAAAGTGGTGTAGGGTATAACAATCTTAAGCAAACATCTTCCTTGCTGTGCATTGACTCCTTTGGACTAGCTTTCTGACTGTATAATCGCTAGAGTGACGATTAACTTTCTCGTACGAAAAGCACATGTTGATGTAGACAGCTTGCTTAGAGTAACCGAAGCGGCCGAGCTGCCGGGAACATTTCAGATTTTGATAATATTTTAAAAACTAAACATTTTTCGAACAACCTAATGATCTGGAGATTATTTTTCTAGCTTTAATAATAATTTACAAGAAATTACCATTTTATTATTAAATATATTCACTTGACTTAACTGCTATGCATTAATATAATAAAGAATTCTGAAAGGAAATAAGAAAGAATACTTAAATACATGTAAATAATTAATTAAATTATTTTTTGTATAGTTTTATACACAAGTGTGTGTAGAAAGAAATAAAGAGAGAGAGAGAGTTTCAAACTGTACAATTAAATTATAAAGTGTAAACTACGCTTAAAGCTGTGATTTTTACAAAATTGTAGATAAAATTTATGTAAGCACGCCAAATTTCTTTTTGTACAATAATCCAAAATTTTCAATATTTATATAATATTTATAATATATCATATTTAGTTGAAAAGTGCGCGTTGGATCAAGTATCGAGTACTTGTAAATATTTATAGCTTGTTTTTGATAAATGTGTATTTAGTGGCACTTAAATAATTGGAAAATAAATTTCGCATAATAGTTTAGGTTTATTTATATATAAGTAAATATAAATATGTTGATAAATATTTAAAAATACTTAAATCAAAGTTCGATCATGTTAAAGTGGCACAGATCCCTGTTCAATCAAGCTTTATCAATGTTAAAAGTTTCGATTAACATAGATTACAGTATATATCTTTAAAAATAATACTATCACTTTGATTAGAGCACGATCATATGAAAACCCGTCATAATGGACCAATTCGTCCTTGGGTCAAAACAAACATATATATGTATGTGCTAAATTTCATTAAATTAATATGAAAACTGATTACAATGTTAACATTTAGGGACATAATATTCAGAAAATGATTCTGATCTAATAAAGCTTATTATGGGTGTATAACCCATAATAATTCTATGAGTTACAAATATCGATACTCCATATTATATAAATAATATACCAAATTTAAAATAATATATCTATTAAATGTAGTTGTTCTGGGGGTTATTAATATCGAATTTCATAACATAACTTCCGTCATGAATTTGAAAAGTCCTTTGTCAAGAATTCTCAATAATTTGATACATGTCAATTTGAACATACAACATACTGCAGGAGACTCTTACTACAAGTCTTCTTCATGATCTTAACTGTCGCAAAGATTTGTTAGAAAAATCCAAGATTTTGTTGATATTTTCCTGATTTATCTGATAAATGGCTAGGAAGATATTAGCCTTAATTATGTGGATTTCCTCTGGATTATACGCATAGTTAAGGTCTTTTATATCATATCACAAGAAAAGGTTTAAAGGTGTCATATAAGGTCTGCATCAGAAGTGCGGGTTGTTATGATTTATACGTATTCTTTACGTGTTACGATCCGCTATTGAAATTTTGTCTTGTATGAGACGCGCATTTTATATAATAAATATTCTTTGATAAAACTTAGACCGTTCAGCAATATGGAAATTTATTCTGTGCCCCTGTATGCTAATTGGTAGTGTACTAACTTATCAGTCTGGAGGTTGTGGGTTCGATTCTGACCAGAGCCTCTGGTCTGCTTCACTACAACAGGCGTATGATCATCGTCACACTGATGAATGAATAAAAAATTTAAATTTGTTCATATACTGTACAAATTCATAACTTATCCACTTATAAATTATATATTTATTCACGTTTTTCTTAAATCCTCCCATCAGAGATGTTAAAGTTGCTTTCCTTGCATTTTTAGACAAGGTGATCCACGGACGCTTAAAGTCGGGCATGTTCTGGGACAACTTTCCTGTGTTCTTTAATTCATTTTTTTAAAAGAATAAAATATCTTTCCAAAGTTCTGGATTCTCATGGTACAAATTTGTCATTATTGTTCGAATGCCAATAAAGAGCCTATTTTCAATAGTGGCATGATGTCAAATCGGTCCAGAAATATGAAAAAACTCAGGATTGTTTAAAGACATTTTTGTTGTAATCGAGCCTGATGTCACAAATGATTCGCTTCTTTTACCGCAACTGCAAATGGCTGGCCACAGAAGAAATATCTCGGGGAATTTTGATTGTTTTTTTGTTCGGTATTATACTTAAACATTACCTAGTCCATCAGCATAAAAATCTTGACTCCGTTGCTGTGAAAAGTCTCACAGTACATAAGTTTCATCATACATAAAGTGTATTTCTTTTATAAAATTTTACCTAAATTTATTCCCGTCTTATTTTAAGTTCTTTATTGAATTGATCTGTAACCTTTGGAACTTTATACGACTTCAATCCAGCATTAGCTTTGGCTCTGCTCACAAACGAATCAGATCATTTAACTTTAGGAGCTGCTTTTCTTATAGAAGTGTTCGACTTCTTTTGTCTTAATAACATCTGTTAGACCTTTTTTCTTTCCCGATTCAGGTTTTCTTTTAATGCTCAAGTCTTCTTTACACTGTTTAATGAAACAGTATGACGATAAACCTTCTGATCATAGCTATTTTTATGAAACTGGATTTTGACTTTTTTAAGTTTTATTTATTTTTTACATACTTTTTTCTCGGAGTCCATTGTGTCCGAAATAAATGTTGAATATTAATGATTTAGAAAAGATGGCATCTGACAAACATTTTAAAGCTAACGTGATCAAAAAAAATTATAATTTTTTGGACCAAGGATAAGTTAAAGGCCTAAAAAGTGTTGTTAAGTTTTTTTTTTGATTTAAAAAAATTTCTTCCCTAAGTGTAAATTTGTATTGTAAATTTTTTAAAAGGAAAATCGACTAGTTGGTTCAAAACGACTGATTACGGAGGTCTTTTAAGCGCCACTTTAACATAATACTAAAATATGTATTATATTAACTTAACATATTGATAACTTAGATTAATATTTTAAAACTATTCACCCATCATTTGTTACTTCAATTTTAATTTCAAATACAAAGATTTAAAGAAAATTAAATAAATCTAAGATTGCCAATTTTATAGTGTAAACAGAAACAAATACCAAATGAAATAAATGTAAAATAAATAAAAAAATTTTAAATAATAAATTCAATTATTAAAATTTACAAACCTAAATATTTCAAAAATTTGTACAGTTAAATTAATTAAAAACAAATAGAAATAAATAGTAAAAAAATAAATAAAAAAAAATAATTTAATTTTAATCCATATAGACATTTATTTAGACGTTCTTTAATACAATTGATTTTTAATTATTTTCTTTATAATGTTTGCGTTTTTAAAATTAGTTTCAAAATTGTTTCAGAATCATCATTATTATTAGAGAGAAAAGAAAAAAAATTTTGGACAAACTCAAAAGTGGTAGTAGTTCAAAACTAGACGTTTATATATAAATTTCAAACTTAAACACGCACATCTATATATTTATAGGTTAAATTTTGTTAATTATTTTGTTGTTGTCATTTTACAATAAATAATATATTATTAAATACATATTGAATTGATTGTTAATTAAGTTTTGCATTAAATAATTTGTATGTATGTTAGTAAGAATACGATTATGGCATTAAGTTGTATCATTGTGTATTTCATATATTTATTTAGTTTTTGTTTAATTTGTTTTTTATACAAATATAAATTTCTTCATCATCATCATCATCGTATTATTATATTATCACATACATACTAATAAATACATAAACATACATACATATTTTATAAGAACAATTCCATGTTTAATTATAATAAATAATATATTTTCGTTTTTATTTATAAGTATTTATATTTATAAATAATTTTATTTAGATAAAAGAACATATTTATAGTTTATATGTAAGTATATATATTTATAAATATATAAAAAATTAAATAAATATTTAAAAATAATCCACAATGAATTTAACAATATTTATATTTATTTATTTTTTTTTAATAATAAAACGTTTATAGAAATATAGATACAGACATAGACGACAGATAGAGGAGGAGATAGACAGAGAGAGAGAGAGAAACATAAAAAACACAATTTTTGGTTGGATTAAAGAAAAAATATAAACGACGACAAATAGATTTTTCACCCTACATCATATATATAGCAGCATCATGCCTAAAAGATTTTCGTTGACAACCAGGTGACAAATTGTTTAGATATTTTGGAAAACAATAAATATCTGTCAAACTGCTGTATGTATTGTCATATAAGTATGTGCTTGTCACTGTTTAAAATTTCAATGTCCGAGACCTTGACTAATATAATTTTGCATTTTAAATCCGCCTACACGATTTCTTTCACATTTTTATGTACATAAACAAATCTACATTAGGGTGGTCCCCACCGAAATACAAATGGGCAATTTCGTGTTAAGTGGCCTAACTCAAAAAATCGATTTGGATGAAATTTGCACCAAGGTTAGTACTATTTGATAGTATGCCAGACACACAGTTTTAGCTCTATCGATCAAGAACTGCCGGAATTAGAGGGGGACATTTTGGTCATACAGGATTTTTTCAAATTAGTGTAACTTGTCCTAGCAAAAATTGTCCAAAGGAGTTTAGATAACTACTTCTTCACTGTTTCAAAAGTGAAGACTCTTTACAGTTCCCAAGTAATGTATAAAGTGGGCACTTACAAATCAAACTTAAGCCAAATATTCATTGCCACTCATCAACTTCTTTGGACTAGCTTTCTGACTGCCTCTACGTTATCTAAGGCGTGACGATTGACTTCCTCGTAGGACAAGCACATGCCATCCGGGTAGTCGTTGGCTAGGGGCAACCTGGTAGGTTAAATAGGTATTTCGCGATTGTCCGGCCGAACTGCTGGAATAGTCTTGCATCATCAAGAGGTGAGTATTTGCGTTGAATCTGAATCTGACCTTAGACTTTTCCCATCGCAAAAATACATTTTTAGTAAATTTATAGATGTCTGACGTTATATATGTATGTATATGTAAATATACATATATGATATAACAATGTTTAAACCATTATTTTGAAGTCAATATATAGGATTTTCAGACGTCGTAACTAATTTATAACAAGTAAGAAGTTATAGTCAGTCGAAGCCGACCATATAATACCCTACACCGGTTATAAAAATAAAATGTGATTTAGTGTTCATAATAAAGCATTTAAGTTGAATTGTACCATGTCGCAGATATACTTTAGCCATTTTTTGTTGAATAGAATTGTGTACATTTAAGCCATATTTCGAAGGGGGCTTTGTATAGGGGCTAGGGTCAAATAAGGCCCTATCATCAAAAAATTCATCAGGGTCATGAAGGCTAGTATAGAAAACTTTGTTTAGCAGCTTTTTGTCAAGAGGGTATATTGAACATAATTATGAACTTTAAAGTCGTATTCGGAGGGTTCAGTTGTATGGGGGCAAGGTCAAATATTGGACCGATATTACCGATTTTCAACAGGATTCGTCTCTAGTACAATAGAAGATTATGTGCAAAATTTCATAGAATTATATTCAAAAATGCGACCTGTAGTTTGACTACAAGGTTTACATGGACGGGCATAGCTAAATCGACTCAGGAAATGATTCTAAGCCGATTGGTATAATTGTGCGTTACAAACATTAGTACAAACCCAATATACGCTCCCCACTAAAGTGGTGTATTGTATAAAAAGGGTGACTATAACGCTTTTATAACTTAAGGCTATAATTCATCAGGTTTGTGAGTAGTCTAGTCTGTCAGAACGCAGGTCGTGGGTTCGATTCCCAACAAGCTCGATGGAAGCCTACGTGTATTTTTTCGGATACATCCTCTTTTCTAACTAACTTACTTAAGTCTATTATATATATATACTGTTGTGATTTCTAATTTGAGAGATCGTGTAAACATTGTGGTTCCCTAGAGAACAATTTCAACAGAATCTAGATAATGAGTCAGCCTATTATAAAGTAACTAAAAGATGTCTTGACGAATTTCCATTCCAAGTGTGAAGAATTTCAAGGTTGAACCAAAAGATTTTTCATATTCTGCATCAGTAGTCTACCTGTGTTAAGTTCTTTATTCAAATAGTCGATCAAAGACGCAATTTTCGATACAATTTCCAATAACATACCCAAGAACCCATCATTACTATACAAAGTTCCGTCTGTTTGTGACAATTTCGAGGCATTTCGTCTTTATTGAGTTGGAGTTGTAAGTCTTTATTGCTGGCAAATGGTCCTCGTAGGTTCAGATTAACTAACCAAGCGGCTATGTCGATTTCGTAAATTTCAGCATTGGACAATCTGTAGACCAATCGAATTGAAAAAAATTCCCGAGCCCGTTAGCTTAGATTAAAAAAATCCGTCAACCGATCTCTTTCGAAAGATTCTTTTAAATGTTTTTTATATAATAAATAATCTGCCCGCTGTATAATTGTCTTCAGTATAATTGTCTTCAGACTTGTCTGGGGAGTTAACCTATCTTTATATCTTTTATAAAAAGGCCTAACTAATATGTTTTAGCTTTACCGCTTTCCACTAGATAAGTGCTACTATTATACGATGCAGGGCAATATTTATAGTAATCACAGTTAATGACATAAGCATCGTATTTTATTACAGCTGGATTGAACCAAATAAATCTATTTTTACTTTACCATAATTACGTATCGATGGACTTAGTACACTCACCATGATTACCATTAGTTCCAATATAAATTTACACTTTAAACAATAAAAGTTAATAGAAAAGAAAGAATAAAAGCACGCTTTAGCGTAATTTACACTGATTTTGACATTATGTTTTAGTAAAGTGACATTTCGTTGGTTTGCTTTTTTTTCTGAAATAGACTCTTTTTTTCAGAAGTCGCAACGTTTTGTTAAATTTGTTAGTAAATTATACATGAATTTTATAAAAAAAAACATTTGTTTTGTTAAAAAAAGCTGGATTGTATTTTGTGATACAGGCAGAGTTTCACGGAATGCGAAAAAAAGCTTTGGATTTTTGAAACGCAGTGAACGCCTTTTTAAAAAGTTGTTTTTTCAGTTAGTTTACCGGTTAATAGTTTATTATGTACGAAAAAAGAGTTTTTGTTAAGTTTGCGAAACTCACTCACCATTTTGTAATCGTCGATTTTTGAAATAGACCGTAGGAACATGTTGACATAGACATACGTGGGTAAATTTTCTATAAAAATCGGGGGATTTAGAAATAAAATTTTGTTTTTATACAATATTGTTAATAATTTAGTAGAGAAACTGTGTTAAAGATCCATTCCAAGTAACATATTCGATTTTAGAGAAGAATTACAATATTAGTTTTTGTTAATAAAATAATTATTTAATAAATAAATAAGTTTTTGTTTAATTTAAAATTAAGAAAAAATTATATTTAAAGTTTAAAAACCTAATATTCTTATAATTAAAAATACTTACTTATAACTAAAGGTGTTTTGTTAAGACTTAAATATATTTTAAATATTAAATTTCTATAAAATGTCTAGGTCCATATTATAACGAATTAAAGGATTTTGTGATGACATATGAACGTAATGGAAGTTGAAACCATAAAAAAAGATCAACTTAAAAGGGAAACGGAAATTAATTTTATGTAGAAAAAAATGTCTGTATGGATCTCATTAAATTAAAAATAAATAAATAAAATTTTAACATAATTTTCAAGAAACTATAATTAAAAATTAATCATTTGTTTTTAAATTGGTTTTATTAAATTGAAAAATGCATGCCACACATTTTCAATATATTTTTTTTTAATTGAATTTTAAACGTTGTTCTGTTTTTATAGGGATAATTTAAGAATTTCTGTATAAAACTTCTAAATCATATAAAAGAGAAAAACTAATTGATAAACAAATAAAAAGAAATAGAAGATTAATTTGGTTAATAATTATTTTTGTAACTAAAATTACGTCTAAAGCACATTAATTTTATTTAGTTTTTGATTTCATTTTAATTGTTAATTTATAATAAATTAATTTGAAAAGTATAAAATAATAAATTATTTGAATAAATATAATTTGAAATAAAATATGTATTATTATTATGTTTAACATCAAATCACAGTTGATTCTTTTTGATAACATTATGTATTTGCATACTCTAATTTTTTTGATATTTATATAAATATTTTGTTTTTATAATAATTAAGTTTGTTTTTTTTTTTGTTAAAGATAAAAATAATTTAATTTATTTAATTATTTAGACATATTAACACAGATTTATTTAAAAGACTGAGAGTTAAGAGTTTAGAATGAGAGTAGAAGAGAAGAATAGAGATCCAAACGACATTTTAAATTATTAAAAAAAATATATAAAGAAGAAATAAATTATATATTACAGGTACATTCTCGTTTCAATTCAAAAATAATAATAATTAGAATTATAACAAATATCCAATTTTGAAATTATAATATAATACTGCCAATAATAATCTAAATTTACCAATAAGTTTCCATTTGTTAATTTATTTAAAATTAATTCAAAACTAAATAAAACTCAAAATTCATAATATTTGTTTCCAAAGAATGTGGAATATGACAGTTAGAGTAGTAGGACTACCAACCCGGGAAAAACTTGCATTGAAAAGTAATGAGTTAAAAAGCTAATAAAACCTCTTTTCACTACATCTTCATTAGCATTTTAAGTCATTATTTTAACACGGTGATGTCATTGGAGGCAAGTACTTCCACGCTCGCTTACAAATAGGGAGTTAAAGAAGTACTTGCAATTTTTCTTACAAAGAAGTTGTTTAGTAGGTTGTGTTATTTTTTAATAATAAAAAGAGCCAGCTAGAATACGAACCAGGGATTTCGGTTTGTTAGTCAACTGTTCTACTCACTGCACCACTGCTTAGCACTTTTATTGCGCGTCAAATAATGGTTTTCACATACAAATTTTATTTTATAAGAAAGTCATTACTAGACTACTTCTAAGTAATGCGATAAGTAGTAGTCATTGAAAAGTAAGTGGTTATGGAAGTACAACCTATTACCGAGTTTTTGCTATATATAGCACAGGCCAACAAAAACAAAAATTTGAAAAAATTCGAAACTCTGAAATCTTGAAGAAGAAAGAAGATATAACAAAGGTTTAACCTTTATTTGAAAGTCGGCAGACTTTGTGCTTTCAGAAGATTTTAGACTTAAATTCTAACTTTTAGGACGCAATATCTCGAAAACGGGGACTTAATTCTTTAATAAAGTTGTGACCACTGACAGCTGTCAAAATAAAGTAATTTTAAATCTTATGATCTTGTTAAAATTTTTACTGATCTTGTTATTAACATAAGAGCGAGGAAAAAAGCTCTTCTTCTTTGCAGTTCTCCAGTGCTTTAGCATTATTTTGAAGGTTGCCATATTGCTTAGATATGGGGGATAGGATCCAATAAAGAGCGATGATCGAAGTTCGATGTTGTATTACAATACAGATCTTATTGATATTTAATATTAGATTTTAATCAATTTATGAAGAAGGTCCTGAAAGACGAACTGAGAATCGTTCTTCTTAAGATTATTATATACAAAATATGTCAATTATGACTCTAAAATTATTTTCTAAGAGGAAACCCCATAAAAATAAAATTTTCTTAAAATTACTGTCATATTCAATAGCATTCTTTGTAAGATCAATAATTTGTTTCTTAATTAAAAACTTTCTAATAAGAGTGGGCCAGGTGTTGAAATCGAAAAGAAATATGTAGCGATCGTAGCTTCGAACATTAACAAAATCCGTGAGTTTTAATGACTTTATCTTATAGATACGAATATATTTCAGTGATAGCCTGACTTTAAGGGATCGGTTGCAAGTTATGGATATATTTGTACGACTTTAATTAAAGTTAAGGGTTTTACATATTATTAGAAAATAATAAAAGTTTTGAACCAAATTATAATTTAATTCGTTCGGTTGCAAACTATAGATATATTCGCACGTCTTTAATTAAACTTAAGAGTTTTAAATATTATTGGAAAACAATAAAAGTTTTGAACCAAATAATAATTTGATTCTAAATGTTTTTCCGAATATATTTACATAGTTAGGTTATGTTTATAGGAGGATGTATAGTACATCAAATCCAAAGAAATACACCTAGGCCACTGTCGGGCCTATTGTGCGCTCCGAATATACATACATCTTTCAGATATTTACAAATATAGGTTGATTTAATTATAATATTTTTTTATTATCCAGAATATATGTATATTTTTGTGGCCCTACGACCAATATTTCGATATATTGCTAGCAGAATCCCAAAGTAAGATAAAACCAAATGATTTTGGCAACTAATTCATGTCAGCAAAGCTTGATATACTTTCGTGCACTGAAAATAATCCTTGCCTAATATATACAAAAAATGTCGTACATTGTACGAAATACTTCGTTGTTTCTTACCATGAAATTGTTTCGTAATATATATGAAATCATAAGAAACAAAGTTTACAAAAGCTTTTCGTGCTTTCGTAAAATTATAAAAAGGAAAAGGGATAAATAATATTTCGTATTATGTATGAAATTTTCACAAATATTACGAATTTTTTTTCTAAAGTGTGTGAATTCCCACACTTACGTAATATTTTATCAGTCATAAATCTTGCTCTAGAGATTCAGTATTAATGGTTGATCTGTTCGACCCAATCCTATTGGAAACCCTTATCAATCCACATATTTCTTTATAATTTAGAATTACTAAAAACTAAACTAAAAACAGAAAAAAAGAAAACAACTGAAAACTAAAATTATTGTATAATTTTTATTATATTATTTAACATTATAGAAAATTAAAAAAAAATAAAGGTGTAAACCACATCAATATATTTAGAATGTATTAAGTAAATAACAAATAATCGTTATGCGAATAGAAAATCGTATATTAAATCACAAACGGATTCTGTATTCAATATACGAACATTAATTTTCGACTAAAAATAATTGATATTTTCTTTCGTATGTTTTTTCAGTGTAAGTTAAAAACTGTTTTTTCCCTCATGTTGGTAAAATAATTAAGACTATAGATTTTAAGAATTATTTAAATATTATGTTTTTTGTAAATAAAATAATTGCTAAATTATTAAAGTTAAGTTCAAATAAATTTCAGTTCTCACATATAAATTTGAATTGTTTTAAATTTATTATTTGTTTGTTGTAATAAATATAATATTTGAATATAAATATTTATTGTATTTATTATATTATATGAACGATATTTATTATAAAATAATAGACAGAAAGATATATAATGTAAGTATATATTAAAAAGAGAGAGAGAGACAAATATATATGTAGTTTTCGTTCGTTCTTATTTACGAATATTTAAGTTGGAAAATCGAATAAAATTTTAAAAATAAACTCAAAGAAGTTTGAAAGTATTAAATAAAATGATCGATCACTGCGCATTCACAGATGAAATATTATATATTTTTGTTCCTTTTTTTTAATTTACAGTTTGTCGATTTGTTATTGCTATTATTATTATTATTATTATTATTAATCAATACTTCATACGTAACAATAATTTAAGGAAATTGTAATAAAATATTACTATTTACAATTTAATTGCTTTGAGGAAAATTGGAAAAAAATCAAAAGTTTCCAAAATTGTTTCCTACTACTTATAAGGACTTCCTTTTGCTGATTTGAACGTCTAGAGTGAAAATAGTTGTTGCTTGTTTTCTTTAGTATTTTTGAATTGGGTGGCAAAAAGGAAATCGGGGACCTTAAAAAGCCTTTTAGATTTACCATAGATGCAACAAGAGATAAGAGATAATGTATCTTGTGTGTATATACATATATTATTTTCTTAAAGTAAATCGCTTTTTTTAAGGGGGACTTGGTCTGGGTCTCTTGTTAAGGTATATATGCATTTAAAAGAGCGACAAGTTGTAAGTTAGAATAAGTAGGAAGTGGAAGCCCACACTCAAATCAGCTATTCTATTTAGTTTTATATCCTAAATAACGGGTTTTGTCTGTTTCAGATGCGATACATTATCCAACGCGCACTTACCATGGTAACATCATCGATTTTTGAAATACTTCTTACGAAAATGTTGACGCGCACAACAGCTGGACCATCTGTATGTATACAAGTAATAATTAAGACAATAGATAATACAAATACAAATAGTTAGACGTAGAAAGAAAAAAACAACACAAAAGTTAAGTAGTAGATATCTTCTTCTTCTTTGTTTTCTAATTAGTTTGAAATATTTTTCAACTAAATTAGAAAAAATTACACTAATTAATTGTAGATTGTTTATTTCAACTTTAACCTTTAACTACGGATGTAAATTTGAGAGCTGTCTCACACTTATTTTAAATCTTCTTAATTGTAATTCAGATGTATTTTGTCTGAAATTTGTATAATATTAGAGGAGATCAGTTGGTGCTGGTGTAAAAACGATCACTTATCTGCGATTTCTGTGTTTTTCTATACGTCAGAGTTGCCTATCATTTTCAAAATGTCAAAAATATCACACATCGGATTTGATGTTAGGTATTATAGAAAAATATTGAATATACATCCATTTAGGATTAATCAATTAAACAGTTGTAAAAATTCAAAAATTAATTGAGTTTTAATTTTTAGCATCAGCACACCAATTCAATATCACCTCCGTAGTTAAAGGTTAACATCCTTTGCAATAATTAAATGCTACAGATATACATACCTAAATAATTTTTTATAAATGCATTTGTTTTAATAAACCCTTAATAAATTCATTAAATATATTTACATACATTACAAGAAAACAGTGGACAGAATTGTAGCACAAAATAATAAGAGAATTCCACAAAAGAAATGATTTAGGAATTACAATTAAAATCTGCAAAAAGTTCGGATCAAGTAAGATGTAAATTTCAGGTAGCAACTAATTTTACCGTGGCACCTATCCCAACGGAAATAGGTGATCTTATATCGCCTCCAAATCGGATACCATAGAACCAAAAGCATCATCCACAGAAATCCTACATGGAACACGGCATGGACATCGAGGATACAGGGTCTAAGAATTTACATAATGTCAGACAGAGAAGCAGCGCTCAATGCCTTACTGTCGTCTGCAGTCAGGTCGAGAATTGTAATCGACTGTGTGACATCACTAAATGAATTGGATAAACACAACAAATTAACATTATGTTGGAAGTCTGGCCATGAAGGCCAGTCTAGCAATGAACGGGCGGGTTGCCCATTTTTCGATCCAGAACAATTCTTTGGTATCCCACAACGATACGCCAGAGAAAGTTGAGAGTTGTAAGTCGAATCGCATTATCAAAAGTTATCGCATAACGAAAGTAATCTTAGAATACTAACGGAATTACTCTCTGGATACTGTAGTCTTCATCCTAGGAAACGTCATATCGAATCTATATTGATCATGTAGCTGTCAAAAAATAAACCTCTGAACACATACTGTGTAATTGTCCAACACTAAGGACACGTCAAGCATAAACATTGGGTGCTGCTTTACTAGTGCCGAAAGATATAGTCAGCCTCTTACCAATCAAACCCTTTATTTTCATGCATATACATACATAGAACAACAACATGTAATGTTGACCACGCAACGATGTCAACATTGCAACAATTCATTGTCGCAATCTATTGTCCGTTGTCTAAAAGTTAGCAAACGTGACAACGGATTTTGAGCTTACCACGTTTGTTAACTTTTAGACAACGGATATGCATAAAATTTAGATTGCGACAACGAATTGTTGCAATGTTGAGAAGGTTCCGTGGTCAACATTACATGTTGTTTTTGTATGTATGTATAAACTGCACAATGGATGTTATTGAAAAATTTCGTGTCAATTTGGTACCAGACGTGTTTTTTCTTCCCTTTGTGTAGAGGTAGTTATAAATTTTGAGCCATTTATGCTATTTGACTAATGCATAGTGGGTCAGGATCGAAATATTTTGAAAAAACTGTGGCGTTTTTGAACAGCTGGCGGTGCTATGGGGAATTAAAATATTACTATATTAATAATAGACATGTGAAAACGGATTTTACAGATCATTTTACTGATAGACAAATTTCAGAGTTGGGTCATGTGTTCCTTATTTATTCCCAAAGTATTTTTCCAGCCCCGAAATATAAGAATTGCGTAATTCCCATATTTGTAGTAGGTTATGATGGACCATATGAGAAATCATAAACCGGAGGTCCCAGTATGAGGCAAGATCCTATAAATGTCTGTTTCCCAGAATAAGGGTATAACCCTGATTTCATGGACCATTAAAACGTAGACCAATTATGTAATATTTGATCACTTTATATTCAAAAATGTAGTCTGATTGCAGGGTTTACATGGGAGGAGGAACAGCTATAGTTCAATTAGTATAGAAAACGTATTACAGCCGGCTTTAATGTGTATTAAGAATCAGTATTGTAGGTTAACTACATGTATTCCTAAGAATAGTTCGAATCAGTAATGTCCTTTTTTAATCGGACAGTCGATCGCCTACGATTCATCTTTTCCTTAATAGGAAACTAATTTCATCAAAATCAATAATACACAAACGCGGACCTGACCGGATATTTTTCGAAATTATGTTTCCAACAAAAGTTTAAATAAAGAATTTTCCGATTTAAAACCAAACAAATAACAATAAATAAACGTTTCCCAAAATTTTGAACACATTACAGTTAAATCCAAATGTTTCACAATTTTTTAGCCGCCTCCATGCTGAAAATAACTTTTAAAATTAATTCGTATGTCTATTTTCTAGTGATAAACTCATATTAAGAAAGTGCTATAGTTTTGTCCACTATTTGATGAATGTATTTGTTAATGTAACGAAACAAAAGAAATAATAGAAAAAACCTTATAAGAAATCTTAAAATCTAACATCAAACCCAGAGATGCTTGTTAATATATTATCAGTATTTTTTTTTTTTTTTTTATAAATATTCACTTGATAAAATTTTCTTCATTATTAAACTTTTATAAAATGTTATGATATTTTAAAAATCAATGAAAATAAAAATCTTAAATAAATTATTAAAATCAAATGATCAAAACTTCAAAATGAAAATATTTTGAAAATACAAATTTAACACAAAATAAATCGAAACTATATATTTCAATAGACTAAAAAAACATGCTTTATTTCTTTAGTTTATTTCAAATATTGTTCTTTTAATTATTGATTTTTTTTACTAGAAAATTTAGTAAAATGAGGGATTTTATTTAAATTTTTAATTAGGAATTTCAAATGAATTGAGTTCGTTAAATATTCTATTGCATACTGGGAAACGTTTCAATTTAATGAATTTTTCAAGTGTTTTCATTGAAACTATTTTTTTCAAACTTTTAAGTATTTTTGCAAGTGTTTTCATTAAATATTTTATAAAAGTAATAAATTATTTTAATAAATTAAAATTGACAAATGAAAATTAAATAAATAAAAGCAAATATATAAAATTGTAAATATTACTTGTACTGCTGTTTTTTTAAGGGATTTAATTGGTAACTTTTTTTTCTTTAAATTAAGATTAAATTTAAAATTAATAAGTTGCAAATAATTAAAGTTTAAATTAAGGTTTAAATTATTTTTTTTCTTGTTTAACATGTAATCTATATTTTTCAATAAAAATAAAATTATAAAGGTTCATAACAATTTTTGCTTAGTTTTAATTATTATTTTTTTTTAATAAATTTAAGAAAATAACATTAACAATATAAAAAACTTGAACATTTTTATTATAATATTTTTATTTGTATCTAAATTGTGTATTTCTGATGTCTAAAGAGATTAGAGATGATTCGCCGATTAGTCGATGGGAAAAAATTAAGTATTTCTTTGTTCTTTAAATAATCTTGAATGTCTGTCAAATATAAAAACATTTTTAATTTTATTTGTAGCAAGAATCTTAAAATGTAAAATATCAACTCTGTTTTACAGTTAGTTTCTTTAAATTTAGGTCATACTTTACATAAACACTTTTATATAAGAATAAACCGACATGGCCGGTTATACTTAAATAAAGTAATTAAGAATACTAGGATATTCAACTAGTTATGAGCATAAAAATCATATTTAGGGCTCCGTTTGTATGGGGGATAGGACCGATTTCAATAGACATAGGCTTTGGTGAAATATAAGATCATGTATCAAATTTCACTGAATTATCTTCCAAAATGCGGCTTTTAGTTTGAACTAAAGATTTACATGGAGGAAAACCTTTAAATGGTATACCGATTGGTTCAATAATCTGGTGGACTTCTTAACATAATAAATGTGTTATTAAACTACTACAGGGAATTAAGCTTACATGCTGCTTGGTTATAAGTGGTGTCATGTACACTACATCAACCAAGGAAACGATGCTAGGTATTTCACCCACTGAAACATATATGTATGTATATATAAGATATGAGGCGGCACAGCCGCACGGCTTTTAAGTTTAGGAGAACTGACCAAAGGCGTTTATATGATATGATCAATGTATACTGGCTACAATAGAACTATATATTCCCAACATATGTTGGGAACTTTAAAACAGTATTCCCAAATAGAATGTTATGGTCAAACGGAATATTAGAGAAAATATCCGTAGGAATACGTTGTTAAACGGGTGGCTATAAACTGGGGAACAAAGTGGACCTGGGATTATATATTGAAGATCCCGAAGCAGTAACATAGTGACGTCTACCTAATCACAACAGTTGCTTCCAGACGAAAGTCTGAACAGTAACGGAATGCGTGAATTGGATAAGAATAAATATGGCGCGAACGGGGGTTAACATATTTACCGACAATCTGAAGGCAATTAGTGCGATATCAGGCGATAAGGTTAAATCTGAGACCGTACTGGATTGTGAAAAAGCCATAACCGAATACTCTTAAAAGATAAGCTTAGCACTCGGAAGTTATTGGCAACGAATGAGCGTATTTACTTGCTTTAAATGGAAGAGAGCTGGAGGTAGTTAACTTGCGTTATTTCTATTCTAATAAATATGGCGGCAACAGAGGTTAACATATTTACCGACAGCCAGAAGGCAATTAAGATTGAATATAAGACCGTATTGGATTTTAAAAAAGCCTTTTCCGAATACACTCAGAGGTAAGCTTTGCATCATATTAGTACCAGGCCCCTTGCTTGAAAGGCAAGGGAGCTGGAGGTAGTTAACCATTCGACGCAACGAGGGCCGAATTAAAAATATGGGTGAAAGAGTACCATAAGGCCTCTTGGAATGATAAAAAATATCATATAGGGTGACCCTAACAAAAAAAGGACGAGAAGTCTCCTCAAAATTAACAAGTCTGAGGTTAGAGTGATGATGCGTATTTCGAGTGGCACAACTACGTGTGGATTCAGACGAACGTAGAGGTGAGGACAGTGGGCACTTTCTTTGCCATTGTCAGACTTTCGTCCAAATTAGATCCAAATATCTTGGAAAACTAAGTTTCTGAACATTGGATGATAATACCTTCATTGATTACTATATAAGGTTTTTGTCTTTATCAAAAAATGTTTTCCATGAAAAGAAGCGCACAACAGGCCCGATATTTCATCGAATTTGATGTTTTATACTTTCTTCCCTATTAAGCTTGCCTAACCTAAGGTGTTTATAGGACCAATCTTTTTGTGTGCTACAAGCACCAGCCCAAATCCAATATAACCTACTCAGTATAGGATATACTAAATAGTAAAATTCTATAAAAAATTTGTGTTTTCTCGAACAGATCATTTTGAGTTGCGCCAGTCTTATAATAAAAGATATGTTTCAGAGAAAAATTTTCGATTGTGGTTCTCAAATTGTATTGGGCATGTTTTCACTAATACTATAAATATATGACGAAGAGAAGAGTTAATTTTTAAGATATTGACTATTGCAATACATTTGGATTAATCAAGTTACTAAAATCTGGTTCTTCTGAAGATCATTGAGACTCCAGATTTTTTAATTTTAAATCATATTATAAAGGAAATCTTTCGAAAGAAATCAAAATATGGATTTCCTATTGGTTACACTTTGTTAATATTTTCAATTGTTATAGTAATAGGCACCCTTCTTAAAATAAATTGGTAATCTAACTTAAACTTAAATTACTACCCTCTAACTGTATTAAATTGAACTTAGTAAAATATTTTATTTTCGAAGAAGATAACATGCCTTTTTATAAATAGTAATAAAAATTAAAAAGACATTATCGTAATTAGTGAGACATGCAGCATATTTTTCATTACTAGTATGAATACATTCACGATTTACATGAATGGTTGCGCAGCAGTGCAACAGACGGAATGAAAATTGCTAAATCAAACAATACTATTTTATGTACATACATGATTTCTTTAATTTAGCAGTCATATATACATATATATGAATAATTTATTTCTTTAGACATTGGCACTTTAATTTAAAGAAATTTTAAAAGACAAGACAAGATATATAAATGATTATTTAAAGAACTTTGAATACTTAGATTGCAGAATTATTACGATTGAAATGTTTTTTGTTTGGAAATTTCAGGGATGGATAGTTTTGTATTTGTTATTAGAAATGTTTTAGTATTTTGAATGCAAGAAAAACTCTCTATTTGAATTACAACTTGAAATGAAATGGAAATAAAAGACTACAGTTTTAATGAACATTATTAATTAATTAATTAGTTTAATATTTGCGTGTCTACTATGATAATAGGGCTGAATAATTGTTAAATGAGTTTTGACTTGAGTTTTCATTTTAATGGAATTTTAAGCAAATAACTTTTGGGTCAATTGATTTAAATACTTGTTGATAATAAATGCAATTTTTGTAGAACAAAAAAAAAAAAAAAGATCAAATCATTTCCAGGAGTAGAAGGATGGTGTGAAATAGGTATTTGTATATATTGTTCGTATATTGTAAATATTTGGGAGATAAAATAATTGATTGATAGATTGTTTTTTTTTTTGGGGTTTTCTTTTAAGGGTCAGTTTTTTATTTGATTGGTTGGTTGATTGATTGATTATTGATTATAATATTAAGAGTAATAATAGTTGTAATAGTAGTAGTAGTAATAATATTTCAATAAGATAAAGGAATTCAATTAAATAATTCAAATGGTGGGTATTGGCTAAACTTTAGTTAATCTAAAGTTTAGTGTGAGTTAAAATTAAAAAATTGTTACTACAATTAAAATTTCACTACAACTTCTACAAATTGGCAATATTATTTATTAATATTTGTATAATATCCATTTTTTTAATATTATTTAATAATGATTATTTAAAATAATTAATATTTTCTTTCAATTAATTATTTTATATATTTCTTTTCATTTTTTTTTTTTTTTGGTTTTAATCTTGTTGAATTTGTTTGTTTGTATTATAAATTCAACATGGTTGCAGCCATATTCATAATAAAAAGTTAGCCTCTCCTTATACTCTTTACTTCAGCGTATATTCCTTTGGGAGTGGCTAACTAAAATATTCATCTTTTCTTTTCGTTTTTTTTGCATTTCGTACGACACTTTTTTTTCGCTTGTGCAAGATCTGTTCAAGATTTTAGACTTAGCCACTCGTTAGCCAACAGTTTATTCAAATATTGACTGTCTTTTGACTAAAAACATCCCGGTTATAGTTAAAATCAACTCTAATTGTGATCCTTTATGATTGTTTTAATGAACGAATGAAACCTTATATTGATTAAGTTGATCCTTATTTGTTTGTTCTTTGAGGTTTAATGTCAGAATTTAGTCAAGAGTGAGCCAAGATTTGGAATTTTTTTTTTTTACTTTTGTTTTTCGATTAGCATTGTTAATGAATGAATTGTTGTTATTGTTAATAAAGCCCTAAGTCAATGATTTTATTTAATTAAAATATCTTATTTAGTGGCAAAATTTTCATTATGAATTCGGCTGTTGTTTTTATTTTTTTTTTAATTAATTTATTTTTTCTTGATTTTACATGAAGCTTTTGCTAAGCCAAGACGTACACGATGTCGTCAGTTTAATGCCATTATGTCGTTAAAAGTCCATTTGATTGATATGATTTAAACAAAATAAAAATAGCGAAAGGTAATAGATGTTGATTGAATCAGTTGTCACTATCCAAGTGAAAGATGTTCTTTTAAATGCTCTCAAAGTGAACATCGTTATTCAAGACTTAAGATCAATGGGACAGACAAACAAAATTTAAAGTTATTCAACGATACGAATCCTAGGTTTAAAGAACCATTATGACTTCTAGTCTTTTGGCAATATGAGATTCCTTTTTCTGGAGAACTAAGAGCAAAGGAAAATGAAGGTATCATGCTGTAATGTCCAAGGTCATAAAGTCCACTATGACTCTTTTAATAGAGAAATGTTTTGACATATTTGATTAGGATTTCAGAAAGAGTGACTTTATTCTTCTTTTGGCATTTGGATACTCTGAAAAACATATCCTTGATATGTAGAATTTTTACTCTGGGATACCGAAATTAAGTTTTTTGATATAATGATTATTTGTAAGACATGGACTATTCTCATGAATATTGTTACACTTTATGGTGTGTAATGAAGTCCATGGACATTGGTGTGTCTTAGCTTCCATAGACATTATCACACGCCATGACAATACTCAATTTTACATTTCTTACTATACATTTTTCAAAAAGTAACATGTTTGGGGCTTTTATGAATGTTTCGGACAAATATTTTCGCAATTTGTAGAAAAAAATCTGGTCTTAAATATTGTCTTTTAATGAGAAAATCAAGAGAATGCAGTCTCTTATGGGATTAAACATCAAGTTCTCTTTAAAGAAAACATCATTTGACACTCTATTGACATCGATACTAAATGAGTTTAAATTATAAAACGAATGTGAATTTATTTATGCAAATTTAATGGTATTTATGATCGTACGATAGTAAACAAGAGCAGTATAATCGGTTATGCCGAATCATTTCACGCATCATTAACAAATTTCTTACTTTAATAAATATTCAGATAAACCCCAGCTCAAGTTTCAACATTTTCAAGATTGTAGCAAATTTAGATAAAACCTGTTTGAACCGGTTTTTTCTTTATCTCGCCCATATGTTAACTACATTTCGATCGCATTGACACTGATTTTCACAATTTCGCTTCAGACAAACTACATAATTTTTTATAAAAATTATCCGATTCAAGGAAATATACGAAGTGGATCATCTAATGCACTGAGGGTTAGTATTCCTTATTGTATCAGATATGTTTTCGGATTGTATTTATATGATTTGTGTCGAATATTGTACCGTTAAATATTTATTTTGGAACGATTTATTAGCAATAAAGACTTAGTAGAGATAAACTATTATACATACATACACAAATATGTATGAATGTTCCCAGCAAAAATAAATCGAAGTACTTCCAAAAGAATAACATTTATCACCACTTCAAAAGTAGCACGTGAATATTTTTACCTTCTATGGAAGTGATGTTTAATGACTTCCGAAGAAGCGAAAATAAATATATTTTTTCAATGCTGAAGATATATATTTTTTGTTCTTACATTTTATTAGTTAAAAACATTATTTTTGGGCTTTTGTATTAAATGTGTCTATTTCCCTATATTATTTAGGTCGAATTAATTTTATTCTATAATGCTACAATTTCACTTCCAAATAACTTCCAAAAAAGAACATAAAAATTACTTTTTGAGTATAACTTCAGAAGTAGTGAATTTGGAATCATATAAAAAGGACATCCCTCCTATGACAAGCCTGTGTTTAAATCTACACTTCTGCAGGTCTTTTTCAGAACTTCCACAGAGTAAAATCTGCTTCTTTTTCGCTTCTTTGGGAGTTCTTTGTTTGCTGGGTTTGTATGCAATAAGATATAACTTTGAGCTGAAACTTTATCAAATTCTGAAAGAAATGCCTGTAGAATAATAATTTTAAAGAGATGCCGCTAGATTTTAAAATCTTTAACATGAAATTATAAAACACTACTATTCAAAATTTTATTCCGAAAAAGAAACCTCAATGTCTTGCCTTAGCAAAAGCTTTCAACATCAAGCATTTTGACAGCCAATGAAACAACCGTAAAAGAGTATTGCCAACGTTAAGTCGTCATCAAAATAAAAACAACAAAACGAAAGTGTGGTGAAATTATGCCGTGGTGACAATTGTTGAATTTCTTTAAAGTTTACTTAAACTTTAATTAAACTACGTTTAAACTGTCCCATAAGAAACTGACCCTTAATTTGAAAGAAAATATAAGTAAGAAATTGTTTTGATTGTGACAACTGTTTTTTTTAGATTTTTTTTTGTATTATTTGATTTATTATTTTTTTTTAATTTTTTTGGTTTGGTTTGTAATGTTTTCTGAGAAACTTACCATTTTAATGTCACTAATCGTCATAATACTTCGTACAAAAAGATTGATTCTGACTATAGCGGGACCATCTGTATGTATGTAAGTTGGTATATTTTTTGATTTTGAAAAGTTTTTTTTTTAATAATTTTTGTTTGTTTTTTTTTAATTTTTTTTTTTTGTAAAACAATGTTATATACGAGTTTGTATATAATATACATAGTATTTATGTATTTTTATATACAGCAAAATATGTATATAATATAGTATGTGGTAAGTAAGTATATAGTTTAAAATATATAAATAAAGAAAGGTGATAAGTAAGTATATTAATGTTTCAATTATAACTAATTTTGATTTTAATTAATACATAAGTATTAGATAAATGATTTATAATTTAGTAATAATAATAATAATAATAATTTTATAAATAAAACTACCTAATTTTTATGTTTGACCTAAATACTAATTTTTGTTGAGTATAATTAAATGAATATGCTAATAAGCCGTTAATATAGTTTTTCTTTTTTTTTAATTTTAATAAAAACAAATTAAAAATTGTTCTTTTGTTATATTTTAAAACATTGTTTTTTTATACTTAAAATAATTTTTTGACCAATATTTACAATATTAGTTGAATTAGATTAACAAATAAATTATAATTTAAATTAAATAGAAATTATATAAAAATATTATAAAAATTAGATTTTGCGAAAGTATTTTATTTTTAATTTTTTGGATTTTCTTAGTTACTAGTTTAAAGAATAAGCTTGGAAAATAAACGTTTTTTTAATAAATTTTCTTTTATTAAAAATTTAAGAAAAAAAAATAAGTTGTAAAATTCTTACCCGTTCCATTAATACCGGAGGGTCGTATTCTTGCATCATATTTGCCTGCACCTAAAATTTGATCTAAGACTTTTTTCTCCTTTTCTCGGAAATTTATTTTGGCATTATTAGCTCTGAAATTATGATAGGTACGAACGTATAATAAGTGTTTTTTTCTTTTTCTCAATATATTTTTGTGGTATTTTTTTGGGGTGTTTGGTGATGAGTTTTTAAAATTAAATTTGAAAAGTTTAAAAAACTATAATCGAGATTGTTCAGTAAGCTGGCGGATTAATACCCTCAAACTCTGGCCTTTTAAGCACATGCTTTTCTATGGCCGTTCCATGAATGCACATTAGAGATCATAGTAAGAAGCTCCTAGGCAAATGAACATTTTCAGTAACATTCTATCTTGATCAAAAATTTTGATATAACCCAGTAAAGATTTGTGGAGAATTAGTTTTCCAATTTTATTAATTTGAGATTTGAGTTTGTTCAGAACTTACAAAAAGTTTAATTGAAAATTTGGAAGTGATACATCGATACATAATGATCGTAACTAACTAGACTATGATCATATCTCTAAACATGAAAAGATCGGCGTGTTTAACTAATACAAAAGCCGGTTAATCTATTTCTTTTTAAAACCACAATTTTCGGTTTACATGATATAATCAAAATCTCCAAATAAAATATTATATAAGATTTTGCTTATTTTTCAGTTACTAAGCAAGATCTTGCCAGATCAGAAGTGTTTAAAAACCTTGAATTTATCGATATAATGATATTTCTGTTATAAAACTTGAGCATGAGGGTATTTTAGGGTATTTATTAGTAGTTGTTGGATAAAAAAAAAACGAAATTTTGAAAAATGTTCGAAAACTTAAAAATTTCAAAATGAACAAATGCTGCCAATTATGTGTGAGTGGTAGGTAGGTGGGTGTTTTTAATTGTTGTATTTTTTTTTTTGGAAATATTATACTGCCGCACTTATCATAAAGAAATTAAGCATATCTCGCATTGTAAATGAGTTAGTAAGAAATCAAGTGAAATTAGTTAAGTTGATATTGTGTACGAAAGTAATTAGTGTCTGTGTAGAAGAGATGTTTGAGTGGCAATTAAGCATTTAATTCTTAATTAAATGATGAATATTGTAAATTGATTGATTGTTGTTTTGTTTTCTGTTAGTACATTTTAGATATGCTTATTTATTGGTTTTGTAAATATGCAATAATTCCAAAATGTCCAATCCGACAAAAATTAAAAAAATTAATTAATTTGTATATGGTTGTTGTTTTTCCATAATTTTAAGTAACTTTATATAAAGCATAGTTTAGGGATAGTGTTTTAACTTTAAAGCACTGCAGGTGTTTTTTTTTTTTTGTTATATTAAAAATTATTCATATTATTAATTTAAATATTCTTTAAAATAAATTATAAACAATTTTCGTATAATTTTTTTAACACATGTAGCTACATTAATAAAACTATAGTGTACTTACAGTGATGCACTACATAAACTGGCAAAATAGAATATCGCCCAAAAATAATGACCGGTTCCCATTTTTTAGCTGCAACTGTTGCTGTGGTGCTGGTGATGTTTGGCGTTCAGATGAGAAAGCTTGAGTGTGTGGTTGTTTAGTTGTTTTCTTTGGTTTGAACAGCGTTTACTGAAAGTTTAAAATAAATAAATTAAATTATAATATAAAAGAAATGTTAAAGTAGGTTAGGGTTTCCTAAAAATTGGTATACGATAATTCTTGTATTATCTAAAGTAAATTTTACTTTATCTTTACAGAACTTTATAGTCTGAATCTTATTTTCTTTAATACTCCATATATTGAAATTTTTTTTAATTCCTAAAATTAATGAATACAAGAATGTAATCTGGTTTTCTTTTTAACTCAATTAAAAGTGTGAGTTCATGTCTGTGTGTACAATAGCCTGCTACTAAGTTTAATGGAAATTCTATGGATCTAGTATTAAACAAGTAGGAAAGTATAGTCGGGCATGGCCGACTATATGATACCCTACACCACTGAGTATGTTAAAAATGTGGATGATTTTTAATAATAAAGCATTTAAGTAGTTTACCTTAATTCCGAAATATTTTAACAATTTGTTAAAAAAAGTTATTTTCTAAAAGAGGGGTTATATGGGACAAGGGTAAATACACTATCGGACAAAATAAAGTGCAAAAGTGCTCATGCTACATTATTTTATCGAAAAATCTGTTAAATGATTATTGAATATGGAACTTTTTTTTAAATTCATTTAGTTTATATACAATGCTACAAAAATAACTATAAAACAAATTTATTCCACCTAAAATTTTTCTGTATAACATTTAAAATTAAAGTAAATTCACTTTTTTGTCGGACAAAATAAAGTGTAAATTTTATATATCATTATTTTAATTTTATGTATATCAAAATTTTTTATCTATTTTGGTTCTGATTTGAATATCTGGATCTACTCAAGTCATTTTTGTAATTATTTTACCATTATTATTCGCAATCGCTTTCACTTTCCCTTGCTTTCTCCCATACTATTATTTTCAAAAGAAATCCGTTTTTGTTCGCTATTTCAGCGGAATTTTGTGATCAATTGTGGTCAAATATTAATCTATTAGATTTAGGGCGATGCTCTGAGCAGGTCATTCAAATTTTTCAGTGTTTTTTTTACAATAATGTTTTTAACCTTAGTCGTGTGTTTGAAGTCATGAATCGGTTGAGGCATTAAGTCTCCCAAACCCATTTTTACGGCATTTATTTCCAAATTTTTATTAAATAAGCTCGTGAATTGCTCATTTGTTATTAGTTACTTCATTTTCACTAAGATTCTCGCTCTTAAAGTTGAATAATGTAACAATACCGATAGCCCTCCACCATAATATTTGAAACCTGGGGTATTGTTTTTTAAATTTTCACACTCATTGTCGACATTTCAAAATTTTCGGTAGAAATTGGGACTCATCTGACCAACTACGTAAATTTGATCTAAAAAATATGAAATTAAATACTAAAATCGAAAAAAAATTTTAAGCTTTTAAATATGTTGGTGAAAGATTGAAGGTATGGGTCAGTTGACTCTTCGTAAGTGTCCAATTTTTAACGTTAGGTGTGAGGAACCTAGGTGAAATTTATTTAAAAAGCTCCAATGAACACTATATGAGCATATTGCAGTGAAATCTTAAGATCAGTGCCTTCGAAATGGACTTGGGCAACTTTATATTTCGGCAAGATAATAAGCTTAAGCACTTGATAAAGTTAAAAAAATAACATTACTGTAGGAAAAATCACTGAAAATTGAAATAAGTTGCTCAGAGCACCGCCCTAAATCCAATAGATTAATTTTGGACCACAATTTATCAAAAAATTCCGATGAAATAGTGATCAAAAACGTATTTCTTTTGAAAATTATCATATGGGGATAGCAAGGGAAAGGGAAAGCGATTGCGAATAATAATGGAGAACAAAATTACCAAAATGGCTTAAATAGATACAGATATTAAAATCAGAACCAAAATAGATAAAAAATTTTGATATACAAGAAATTTAAATAATGATATATAAAATTTACACTTTATTTTGTCCGACAAAAAAGTGAATTTATTTTAATTTTAGATGTTATGCAGAAAAATTTTAAGTAGAATAATTTAGTTTTATTGTTATTTTTGTAGCATTGTATATAAACTAAATGATTTTGAAAAAAAATTCCATATTCAATAATCATTTAACCGATTTTTCGCTGAAAGAATATACATGAGTACTTTTGCACTTTATTTTGTCCGATAGTGTATAAGCCTATCCTTATAAATTTTGGTACATGGCTTTACGTATACATAAGAATTATGTATGCTGGATTTCGTGGTAATACTAGTGTTTATTAGTGAATTATTGACCTTCAAGTCATTTTCTGAAGCGGACTTTGTATGGGTGCTAGGGTCAAATAAAGGCCGATAATTACGAAAATCGGTAGTATTATTAAGACGATTTTTGTAGAGATACTACAATATTTAACATAATTATGAACTCAAAAGCCCTTTTCGGGGTGTAGGGTTGTATGGGGACTAGGTGAAATAATGGACCGATTTCAACCATATTCAATAGGCTTCGTCGTATGGTCTAAATTTCATCAAAATATCTTGAAAATTGCGACATGTACCTTGCGCACAAGGTTTACATGGACAGCCAGCCAGCTGGACAGACGAACCGACGGACATGGCTTAATCGACTCAGAAAGTGATTCTGAGTCGATCTTTATATACTTTAAGGTGAGTGTAGGACCAATATTTTTGTGCGTTACAAACATCAGCACAAACGTATAATACCATCCACATTATGTTGGTGTAGGGTATACAAATAGGAGTCCTCTTAGACATCAAAAAGCTTTTACTAATCTCGATCTTCTAAAAGTATACCAGGCAAGTCCTGGTAATAGCGTTAAGCCCAAGTTGTACGAAGTACCCCATAGGGCGGCGTGATCTTCCACACTATTTTGGCTCATTGTTGTTAATTTGATTCTTATTGAGATGGAAAATAGAGGGACAAAAGTTGTTGCTTAAGCGAACAATGTTGTGGTAGTTGTATAAGGAATATTTCCAGACAGGAATAGTCTCATCATGTGTAATACTCTGGTCAATAATTGGGCCATAAACTGTGGATTAGGGGTAAATATAGATATGTAAAATTGGAACTATTCAAGAATGCTAAATTTCTAAGAATTATACTGGACTCTAAATTATTACGGAAACTAAAGATCCAACACAGAGTTAAGAAACCAACGGTGACATACCTGTGGTAAGACCTTCTTACGTCCTCTTCTTACATTTGGATTTCTGATATGGTGGACTTCAGCTATAAATCATTTTATTGTAGTCTAACTACATAGCAATAACAACTGCCCTGAGTCCTTGAGAAACTCTGAACTATCGATCTTCATACAATGGACATCTCTGTCTGCAGTGCAGCGAGACTTAACATATTCGGATGTTGAAGGTCGAAAACTTACTGCTTAACCAATTATCTGACTATATTACCCCACACTGGGACTTTGATAGCGTTTTTAGAGTTTGAGTTACTATCAGGTATGAGTGGTGAGACAGGCGGAACTTCTTTCATTAAATTTCTAACACTACCACATCCTTCTTGGTCAGACAATGTAAAAATTATCAGTCAAGGCTGTGTCACCTGATATTGACCTTGAACATATACACAAAATTTCTACCCGAAAGTTCTTTATCTAAGTCACTCGGGGCGCGTGCTAGACCTTTTTAAGTCTACCCATTGGATAAAAAAGACCACCGTAAAATAAGGCCGTCGAGGCAGGTGTTCACGTAAAGCACATTATTATCTGACATTACCGAGGTTTGGGTCTCTACACATAGAGACTACTATTGAAAGGAAAAGGCAGATGAGCTAGCCATATCGCATTCTGCTTTGGTTATCTCGAACTCTGCTTTAGTAGGGATTCGTTGGGATTTATTAAAAGTTGTATTTTCAGGTTCTTTCTTCAAAAGGTTAAAAGTAGATGGAATAATCTGGAAAATTGTACAGTTTCCAAGCTAATATGACCTTCATTCAATGAGAAACGAACTAGTCAACTTATAACCCGAAATAGACGGAATATATCAAGATGGCTGGTAGTAATAACTGGACACTGGGTGCCAGGTAGACGACATGGGAATCAACGAATTCTGTCCAAGTTGCAAGATCAGGTATAAAGAGGAAACGGTTTTCCTGTCAAGATTTATAGATTCCTGGGTAAATACACTGTAACCAACCTTGGTAAATTATTTAATTCCATATTTATGTGTTGCAAATGGATAGAATTTTGAAATGATTTTCTAAAATAACATCCGGAAATAGCATCTACCTACATATGTTATAGCCGTAAAATTTGAGACTGTTTCTTTCACCATATAATTTGGAACTAGTCTACTGACCAAGTGAAAGAAATTATTAAGAATTAACTGAGTATGTAGTATGTATATCGGTGTGAGTGTTTCTTTTTTCGTGCCACTCAAAGAAATTACATACAATGAATTTTTAATTTGGTAAATGTATCTGAAAAGAAATATCAACATCGTCAACATCACAGAATTTTCCCCTTTTTCTATTCAGTTTTGTAACATTTTGTTGAACACGACACAAAAAGTGAAATATAAAGCTCAGTCATGTTGCTATAAACAGACTTTTTTTAAAGTGAAATTTATAGCGTTGCACTATGGGTAATATAGACAACTGGGGTAAACTAACTTTAAAAGTGAAAAAATATACTTAACTGGATTAATGCCAGTTAAAATGTATTTCCTAAATAAACAGTTCTGGAAAAATCTTAAAACGAAGCATGGAGCCGAATAAGGGCATATAAACCATTTGGGAAATTTTACAGGAGACGATAAAAACATCATAAAACTTTAAAATCGGCATTTTCCTACTTTTTTCACATATATGCATAAATATAACTCACATCTATCCCTGTGCTAAAACTCAGTACAAAATTCGAGTCACAACTTGCCAAAATTAATACTTCAAATTTTGCTAAAATGAAATAAGGGCATATATCCATATATTTTAGTTGAAAGTATATATAAATAAATGTTATTTTTATATACTTCTTAATTATTTTATTATATAAAACTTGGACAGCCTCAACATAACAGTCTAGAGCATTATTTGCTAAAGTTTCAAGGACATCCTTCATTATCCTTATAAGTAAAATTAGAAAAATCTTTAAATCGCACCTTATTGCGTTATTGTCAAAATCAGCGAACCACATTATTATCTTAGTTAATTATGAAATTGGATAGGACCTCTTTAACTAAAATAATCCGAAAATAACAAGATATAATAATTTTTTAAAATATAACTATAGTTATGGATATACGCCCTTCTTCTTGTCCACACTTTCATACTTAAATAATTCATTCAATAATAATCTTTTTTGCAATATAATTAAAAAATTAATAAATTTGAAATGTTTTCCAACCATTCTGCAAATTTGGTGCAATTAGAATTAAAATTTATACGATTTTTTACAGAAAAATACATTAAATTGCTAATATTTTTTACCCAAAAAAATAAATAGTATTTAAAAATCGTGCTTTTAAAACTATCTATTTTAGCGAAAAATTTATATATTTCAATTTATTTTTTTATGAATAGATGTAAAAAGGTTAGTTTAATATAATTATGCGAAATTGAAAAGGTGGTCTTTACGCCCTTATTCGCATCCATGCTTCAAACTTATTTCTAAACATAATACTAATCCAATCTCATTGGTCCATAGTGTCATAAATAATATGGCCTTTTACTGACTATTTCGTTGGGTTTCTTTAGTTTTTTTTATTTTTGTGAGAAAATTTTAAATTATTATGGTACACCGCATCAACAGCAACATTCAAAAGCCAAAGAATTCGTATGTACATACATATGTTTGTATGTATGTATGTATGTATGTATGTATGTATGTATGTATGTATGTATGTATGTATGTATGTATGTATGTATGTATGTATGTATGTATGTATGTATGTATGTATGTATGTATGTATGTATGTATGTATGTATGTATGTATGTATGTATGTATGTATGTATGTATGTATGTATGTATGTATGTATGTATGTATGTATGTATGTATGTATGTATGTATGTATGTATGTATGTATGTATGTATACATTTGTACACAAAAATACATAAACCAACAAATATGGAAATGGTTAAGTAACCAAAAGCCTATAACCGTATAAAGTGAAATATTCATATACATAGTTTTTTCGAACCACCAAAAAGCAGTCATATATGTAAACTTATACATTGCTATAAATACGCTATATGTATGTATGTATGTACATCAAAGCAAAACAACCCAGCAGTTTTACAGGGAATTAATATAACAATTTTAGGTAGGATAGATATTATATGTTTACTGGAATTTATTTATATACTTATTTCTAGATTATTTGTAATATAGAGAAAAAATAAATAATTGATTAAGTGTCCCTTAACATTCCAGAGAGCAGCCATACTAAATACGTCTTTAATAAACCATGAAATGTAGTTTTTTACAGCACAGAGATAACCACCCCGAACTACAGGTCAAAACATCCGTACATAACTTTACAGCAAATATGTATATAAGGATACAAGTCCCACAAATATCTCTACTACATTCATATATTCAAATTTTAAATAAATCATTTACATACGTAAGCAGTCTTAAAAGTAGTTGATAAGTTTTTGTAATGCGATTCAGATATACAGGAAACGTACAGCGTAAATTGGTTGATAGATACTTTGACATCCATGTAGTTTTGTCAGTAATTAGTTCTTACTAATCAAAAACTAAGCGGGTATAATAAGTATTTCTTTCCGTTTGGCACACATTGGTCCTAGACCAATATAGGTATGTACTCGGAGTAGGTAGGGTGAGCTAGAGATGGATCACCACAGTCTCCTTAAAATCCCATTTAGCAATTTTCGTACATGACGAATACTGGACATGTGCACCCCAAAAGGTCCTATAAAATCGCTCATAAGGCAAACTCTGAAAACTTGCTCATTGGGCCTCCGATTCCCATGGTTCCAGAGTCATTGCAATCCTCCTAACCATATCAATTTTTGTACATAGTTCTGTCAGTCCATGTACAAGCACTTTGCTCAAGTACTCGAGCTATCTAATCTCTGATCATTGCCGCCGCCGTTGCTTAACTTCCGAGTTGCAAAACCATCACTACCCTTTACAATCACACAAATGAGATGGCCTCTGTATTGTCGGCAATGGCACCTAGACATTCATTCTATACACTCACTAGAAAACCTTTGGGAAAAGATGGGGTCTTAAACCATACATTGTGCACAGAATGTACACCGCGGAGAGCGGTGGATACCAAGACTTATCTCTCCATTCTAAACAAGGTACAAAGATTACCATGTCCTGCAATTACTGGCTGTTTGAGCTCCACCCCTCAGGCTAGTCTAGAGGCGATGCTAAACATAACTCCCTTTGATATATACATCAAATGCATTTCTGCTAAATCTGCTCTACGACTTAAAGAGTCGAACGGATTGAAGCACGACAGCATTGGTCATGGCACCATCCTACAAAAGATAGGCAGGCCAATACATTCTATCTACACTGAATTTTTATAGGTCATTCAAGACCACAATACCGTCAAGGGATGATTGGGCCGCGAACACTGCCTTAGGGGACGACGTGATCTCAATATATACTGATGGCTCAAAGACTGAAAGCGGCACGGGATCGGGAATCTTTTCCGAAAAACTGAATCTTATACTGTCTCTTCGACTACCTGACATCTTCAAGGTCCTTCAGGCAGAGATATATGCCACCTATACAGCCGCGAGAAGAATCCGGGAACTAAATCTCGAAAATTCGACTATACATATATAGGTACTTGGACAGCCTTGCATCAATCATGGTTCTTAACTCTAATGTTATTAAGTCGAAATGTCTTCTCAATTGCATTCAATCAACTGACAACTGACACAACATCATGTTGAGTTGATATGAGTTCCAGGAGATATTTGACCACCTGATTTCCGTCTCACTCAAAGCCCATTTCAATTTATCTGCCGGCATCCGGAGAAATGAAATATCTGATGAATGCGCAACCAAAGGGTCGTCCCTAGACTTAACCCTTGCGTAAAAGAATATTCACACTCCACTAACGACCCTATCAAAATTGATAGATGAATGGGCTTTGAGTGAGACGGAAATCAGGTGGTCAAATATCACTACTTGTAGAATATCGAGACAGCTCTGGCCCACTCTGACAACAGATAGGATAGAACTCTCTTGTCTCTTAGTAAGAACTCGATTAGACTTCTAACTAGTATAATTACTGGGCACTGTATGATTGGACATATGTCGGAACGTATGGGCTATCCAAATTATATTTACTGTAGAAGTTGCTTGGACGAAGAAGAAGTGGAATCGGTACAACACCTTCTATGTGATTGCCCAGCCTTACAATAGCACAGACTACTTTATCTTGGTACAGCTCTTTTCCATGATCTACGAGCGAGCACGTAACCTACCTATACACTCACTATAGGTGTACGGGTGGGTAAGTTCTATCCTTTATCGTATATACTTAACACAAACTCATTTTAAACGCTTATTCCCACAGTCACTCCTCTCTGGGGTATTTGTTGACTTCGGCAACAGCACCAAACTTATCCAGAATTATAGACTTTTATAGGCTCGGCAGACTAGAGGTACTGGTATAACCTCTTCTCTCTCGGGATGAGGTATTTCCTCAAGGTATCATGCCCCGTTGGGTTTTTGCCCCGGTTTTCCATTTTTCTCATTTTGATCTTTTAAAAATAATTTTGGTTTTGCCTCTCGTATATTTACGTGCGTTCATATCCAGTTTAATCCGAAAAAAACTATTTACCAGTATAGTAATGTTTAGTTTATGTGTGATGGTTTCCATTTATATCCATATGAATGTTTGTGTTGTAAGATCGAATATTTGAATATGTTGGGTTGTGGTAGAGGTTTTTGTATGTGTTGAAATATGTTGGTATGTATGTATGAGTTTTGCATGCTAGATTGCAAAAAGAGGTGAAGGCTATTTCACAAAATTGTTTCTCTGTTGCAGTTGTACATTAAACAAATTTTTTGTTGCTTTTTATCTTTTTTTCTCTCACTCTTAAATGTCTCGAGGGTGATGAAAATGAATTCACCAAAGGAGGAAAACATAAATACATATACATACATGTGTATGTTTGTAGTTAGTCAAGAAAATTAAACTGTTAAAGGGCATCAAAATAATGCCTAACACTGGACTGGGCACTGTAAATTTTAAAAGAAAGCGGCAAAAGTTTTCTATATAAATATGATTTTCTCTTTCCGTTTGTGACGTAGCCAAATATGTTTAGTTCGTATATTTACCTAAATTTAAATATATGTATATATACATATATATGGCCCATTCACTAACGGTGTTGTATCATTGTATGTTATAATTTTTATACCCTTCACCTTCGTGAGAAGGGTATATATAAGTTTGTCATTCCGTTTGTAATTTCTATAATATAATTTTCCGACCCTATAAAGTACATATATTCTGGATCCTTATAGATAGCGGAGTCGATTAAGCCATGTCCGTCTGTCTGTCTGTCCGTCTGTCTGTCTGTGCGTCTGTCTGTCTGTTGAAATCAGTTTTTAGAGGACCCCAGATATCGGCGAGATCCGAATCTTTAATAATTCTGTTAGACATGCTTTCGAGAAGATCGCTATTTAAAATCAGTAAAATCTATCCATAAATGACGGAGATATAAGCAAAAATCCGAGACAACCTCTGAAAATTTCATTAAAAAAGAAAATTTTTTCATGCTTTGATTATTAAGCAACAACAACAACACTGCTTATTCATTGAGTATTTCGTTTCACATGTTTGGATGGCTGTGTGTTTCATTGGCATGTGTATATTGTTTTTGTTTCTTGGTGTATTCAGTTTTGTATGTTTGGATGGCTGTGTGTTTCATTGCCTTGTGTATATTGTTTTTGTTTGTTGGTGTACAGTTTCGTTTGTTGGTTTTACTGCCTTGTGTATTTTGTTTTTTGGGTGTTTATTTCGTTTAGCGTTGTTGTTGTTCATTTTGTTTTGCTATTGCTATAATAATGATATAATGGAGAAAATTAAATAGGTACATAAATTTAAATTTTATAAAATTTATATTTATACCCTACACCACTTTAGTGGGGAGGGTATATTGGTTTTGTGCTGATATTTGTAACGCACATTAATATTGGTCCTATACCCACCTTAAAGTATACCAATCGGCTCAGAATCATTTTCTGAGTCGATTTAGCTATGTCCGTCCGTCTGTCCGTCCGTCTGTCTGTCTGTCAGTCCGTCCATGTAAACTTTGTAATCAAACTACAGGTCGCAATTTTGAAGATAATTCAATGAAATTTAGTACATGATCTTCTATTCTCCCAGGAACGAAGCCTATTGAAAATGGTTAAGATATATACAATGAACCCCCCCAATAGGGCTTGTAATCAAACTACAGGTCGCGATTTTGAAGATAATTCAATGAAATTTGGTACATGATCTTCTATTGTCCCAGGGACAATATCCTTTGATAATCAAAAATGTTTGGTATTGAAAAAGTGAAAATCGCTTAAACCAAAAATGTAGAGCGTCTGTGTTTTTGTTGGATTTGCATTTTTTATGTTATTTTTAAAACAATCACCCCCCAAAACAGTCAAACAATCTAAATTAAATTTAAATAATGCAAAAGTAAATTAAAATTTAAACTCAGTCATTATTACGAAACAAAAATTTGTTGCATTTTTATATGTCAACTAAATCACATTAACTGACAAAATGTCATTTGGGAAAAACAAATTACAAACCATTAACCAACAATTGAGTATTTTAATTTCAATGTTTTTTTCTCTCTTTTTTTGTTGTTTTTAGTATTTTATTATGAATTTCCTAATTACTTTTTGACTACCGGACAATTAACTCACACACATATAGACACATTATCACAGTAAACAATTTTAGTATATAAAACGGCACGTAAATATTTCCCTTGAGATGGGGAATTAAAGCGACTATCTTTGAAAGCATTGATTTTAATAATTTTTTTACAAAAAAGGGATGTTATAAAAGAGGGATTATATGGGGGCAGGCGGTTAATATGGTCCTAAAATCAGCAATATCATTAAGACTTAAATAAAACTAAATTTTGCCGATTTTTTGGAGTGATGCAAGAACATTTAAAATATTTATGAGCTCAAAAGCCCTATTCGGGGAGTACGGTTGTATGGGAGCTATACGAAATAATGGACCGATTTTAACCACCAACCAGGCTTCGTCTTTGAAGAAGAGTATGTGCAAAATTTCATATAATTATCTTGAAAATTGCGACCTGTAGATTGCGCACAAAATTTACATGGACAGACTGACAGACGGACATATCTAAATCGACGAAAGTGATTCTGAGTCGGTTGGTATACTTGAAGGTGGGTATAGGGCCAATATTTTTGGGTGTTACAAAGATCAACATAAACCCCTCCCCACTATATAATGATATGTCAAAGCATGATAAAATATGTCCATGCAAATTTCAAACATTTTTTCACTTTAAATTTTCAAACATTTGAATTTATGTGTATTGGGTTGTAACATACAATCATATATCTATTTGTTTTTAGTGAGTGGCGGACATCTAACAAACTAACTGACAGTATGACTGAATAGTAAATGTGACAAAACCATTAGTGGCCTCTGCGGGGTTTTTGTTTGTTTGTTTCCATTTATTTATTTTTTTGTTTTTCTGAAATTGCTGCCATGACTATACAAGCAGCAGGCTTCTAAATCAGCAGCGTTTTATAAAATAAATGAAAATAATTTATATCTCATACATGCATATGCATTAATCTACATATGTGTGTATTTAGTAAAAATCCATTTATGTGTGCCGTTTATATGTACATATGTATGTGTTGCAATGAAAATATTTCTTTTATTTTCAAATGCAGCCTGCCATTTTGATTTATTTAACGATTTGTCAACCATTTGGACTGCATATTTCTTTTACTTGTTGTGTTTTGGTGAAATATATTTTATAAAATTGTTCCATTCATCCATACAATCAATTGTCATGCAAATTGTAGTTATTTGTTTTTTTTATTTATTGTAAATTTTGCATAGAAAATTAGTTTAAATTCATGTCCATAAAATGTGAATTTGTTTGCCACAAAAATATTTAGATTCCTACATACAAATGCATATTCAAATAGCTATGGTTTTTTAAGGATTTCAAAATATGTAATTTATTTAATTGAAAATAATTTTCTAGAATTTTTTTAAATACATGTATGTTTATACATTGTCATGGTTTTCGGCATTATAGTTTATGAATTTAGTTAACCAAGGTGAAATAAATCCACATGTATGTATGTACATAAATAAATAATTTTAAAATAAAACTCTTAGTAAAAAAAGTAGGAATTTAAAGTTTTTAAGGTCAATTATTTGTATGATTCTTTAAAACCATATACATACAGAACCATGGACTGGTCATTATCAATCTATTTTTCTTCTCTCTATAACTTCGAAGAGTTACATGTATGTATATAGAAGAATTGCGTTACTGACTGTGATGATCAGCCTAAATAGCAGAATCTGCACAAATGATATAGGTATTTTCTTTTGGTTATGTGAATCCACTAAGGAAATTCGATTTATAATTCGGTTATTCGGTTACCCCATGTCTCAAAACAATTACAAATAATTGTAATTGGCAAAATTTTAATTACAATTACAAGTAAAGAATTTTTTTATGTAATTTTTGGTAATATTTAATATATAAACCGAAAATTACACATACCAACTTCTAATCAGTTATAATTAAAAAAAAATACATCAAATGTATACAAATCATATACGATGAAAGATACTTTCTAAAAATAAGCATTTTTTTAAAACAAACATCTTAAACTTTAACTCAAGCACAAAAAATGATCTTATTTTTTGTTTATCACTGTAATCACATATGACTAAAATACAACTTATATTAATGATGTTTCTCTTATTTTTAAATCATACAAACTTATCAAATCTCATTTTATCACATTTTGTTCCCTTAATTTATCATATTAAAAGTGCTTTGAATACTAAAACCCACTTACTTAAAATAAAGAAAAACGAGAAAAAATAAAGATAAATAAAAAAAACTATAAAAATTTTTAATATGGAAAAAATCGCATGCTGGAAAAATCCAGCTTAATGGCACACATAACACTTGACTTTATTTCATTCAGTTAAAATGAGAAAAAAAACATAGATAAACTAACACAAACATAAAGCCCCTCTTAAAACTCACAAGTACATGTACACACTCAGGCTCACAGATACACTCATATACAGTGACATACATATATAGATAGATACATGCAATTCGAAATATAAAAACGAATATATGATGAAAGTACGTATACGCACTGTGTACTTTACAATAGTAAAAAAATGATGTATGTATGTATTTATAAAATAACAAAAACAACAACAAGATGATAAATAGAAAAAAAAACTGAAAGTTGAGTAAAAAATCCAATCAACATATAACAAGCTAAAAGAAAATCAGAACAAATATTATGTAGAGATATAGATAAAAATGTATATGCATGAGAAAGATAACATACATACACTGAATTGAATACATATGTACATACATATTTACATATCTATACTACATAGTAAAATGTATACTTGCATTTGTGAAATAACCCAATAGTTCAACAAGAGTCAAAGAATTAGTTCGTATGTATTGTGTCATTTGTCTCGAGTGTACTCTTTATAATGCAGAGCCAGGACAATCGAAACTTTGGTGATTCTTAGTAATGTGGATTTAATATTATTCGTCACTTAAATATAAACTTATAATCTTAAAAATTCGTTTAAAATGTAGTTATATAATCAATAGTCAATTTGTAATCGAACTGTTGTGTGACTTGAAAGAGTCAATGGACTTCCACACAACCACCCCGTACTGCAGGGATATAATACGAGCACATGCACAAACACTAAAAGCTGTGTTTGTGTTGCAAGTAAGTACGAGCACCGGAAACCCACTTGTACGACTGTGTACAATATAACACATATACGAACTCGTACGTGTATGACGATTGAGCATGGCTTACATAAAAGCAAAAATATAGTATAAGAGCAGAGATGGAAAAATAAGTAGATTTGTAAAATGTTGAAGCCTCTGCTGCTTTAAGCGTAAAAAAATATAATTTCAAAAACAAAAAATAGCCTATAGTTCTTTCCAGAGATAGGGAAAGACACTATGAAAATTTCAAGAAAATCGATTCATCCGTCTATAAAGTCCAAACAAACATACATACATAGAGGGAAAAAGAAATATTCACGCCTGGTACCAAATTGGTGTCAATTTACAATTTAATAACATCCAGGATAACATCCGTTGTCAAAGTATATAGAAAAGTACGACAACACTATGTAATGTTGACAACGCAACAATTCGTTGTCGAAATCTAAATTTTATACACATCCGTTTTCTAAATGAATGTCGTACGTATGTAAATATATACTTTGATAATGGATGGTATTGAAAAATTATAAGCTGTTTGGTGTCAATTTGGTACCAGGCGTGTATATTTATTTTTCCCTCTGTGTACATACATAAAAATACACATTCATTTTTATATTTATACATATATAGATTTCTAAACTTAAAGTTTAGAATGAGCAAGTACGATGTTAGTTTGTTGCTACTTATTCGTGGTGGACTTACAGGGTACGGCACCACTATAGAAAATTGGACGAACGGATTCAGGATGATGAAACTCTCGAACGTCAAAATTAGATCCAAATATCTTAGGAGCGAAGTTATTGGAGACATTATAACCTTCAAGAATATAAGCTTCTAAACATCGGATGATAATAATTATAGAGCACTATATACAATTTCTCCCTCCAATAATTTCCAGGAAGTGGAACGGGCAGAACAAGCAGAATAAAGCCAAAAAAAGAATTAGTTTCTACTACAATTTCTAAGCGATTTTTACACTAAAAGCACGAGAGGCTTCAACATCTTACAAATCTACTTAATTTTCCATCTCTACTCTTATACTATATTTTTGCTTTTATGTAAGCCATGCTCAATCGTCATACTCGTACGAGTTCGTGTATGTGTTATATTGTACATAGTCGTACAAGTAGGTTTCCGGTTCTCGTATTTACTTGCAACAAAAACATAGTTATAACAAGTAAGAGTGTTATATTCGGCTGTGCCGAATCTCATATACCCACCATCAAACCGTATGCCGTAAAAGGAATGCTCCCCTATAAACATCAGTGTGATATTTGGAATATGGCTTAAGTCAATTAAGGACCGAGCTCTTTTGAACTAACAAAATATTAATTTTTAAAAATCAAATATTTTAGTTCAATTTTTAAACCGCGAGCGTATGAGTAATTTTCTGAAAGGACCTTTATATGCGTCAATTATAAACCGATACTCATAAAATTGTGTACATAGATTTCGTTTGTATAGAACTTGTTTATGCCAAATTTTTAAATAAGGAAAACTCGTATTTTAATAACTAAAACTCTTTCCTGAAGGGAACTTTTTATAGGGGCTAGGGTCAGTTATAGATCAGTCCTCATTAAATTCGGAATGAGGAATTATGTTCCTAAGTAAACATTTTTTTATGTCGATTTTCATCGCTGTACTAGTAATTTTCTGAAATTTCTTCATCAAATTTTGTAAAGAGGATCTTATATGAGGGGTATGGTTAATTGTTGACCTATCCTCATAAGCTTTTGTAGACCGATTTTGGTTCATATAAAACTTGTTTACGTTGAATATCATCGCTGTACTCGCATTTATATGCCAGTAATTAGCGTTAATGTAATTTTATAAAGGAGGCTTATATGGGGGGTAGGCTGAATTACCGACACATTCCGTATGAAATTCGGAACGAATTTCATAACCGTATTTCGTTTAAGTAATTTTCTGAAGGAGACCTTATATGGGGGGTAGGGTCAATTATGGACCGATCCACATACAATTTGGTAGAGAGAATTTGGATCGCGAGGAACTTAATACTTGTATCACGTTTTATCGCTATACTCGTATTTTTAACCAGTAATGAGCGTTAAAGTAATTTTCTGAAGGGGACCTTGTCTGGGTGGTAGGGTAAATTATGGACCGATCGTCCCTAAATTTGGTGGAGAGCTTTTGGTTCGCATTAAACTTATGTGTGTCAAATTTCGTCACTACATTCATATTTATAATCCAGTAATGAGCATTATAGTCATTTGCAGAGGGGGACCTTATATGGGGTAAAGGTCATTTAAGGGCCGATCCAAAAAAAATTGGTACAGAGGTTTTGGCTCGTAAGAAACTTACGTGTGTCGCATTTCATCGCTTTACTGAAGGGGACCCAATAGGGTCAAGTATGGACCTATCCACATAAAAGTTGGTAAAGAGATTTTGGCTCGCGAGGAACTTAATTGTGCCAGTAATGAGTGTTAAAGTCATTTTCAGAAGAGGACCTTATATGAGGGGTAGGGTCATTTATGGGCCGATCCTAAAAAAAATTGGTTAAAAGGTTTTGGTTCGTAAGAAACTTACTTGTACCGAATTTCATCGCCATACTCGATTTTTTAGGCCAGTAATGTGTGTTAAAGTCATTTTCTGAAGTGGACCTTATATGGGGGGTAGTGCCATTTATGGGCCGATCCTAAAAAAAATTGGTAGAGAGGTTTTGGTTCGTAGGAAACTTATTTATGTCGAATTTCATCGCTATACTCATACTTCTAAAGCAGTTATAGCTGTTAAAGCTGTTTTTTGAAGGTCCACTTGTATGGGCGCTATCCGTAAAAGTAGACCGATATTGCCCATTTTCAATACCAAACAAAGCTTAGCAATAGAGAATATTTGTTCAAAATTTCAACTGTTTAGCTCTTCTCGTGTGGTCCCTATCATGATTTCAACAGACAGACGGACGGACGGACATGGCTACATCGTCTTAGAATTTAATAAGGACCCGGACTATATATACTTTTATGGGTCTATGACCAATATTTCGATGTGTTACAAACGGAATGACAAAATCAATATACTCCCATGGTGGGTATAAAAATTAAAAAAGTACCAAAAATATCACTCTTATAAATTTTTATTCCATTATGAATCTATATGTATGTGTGATTATTTGTTTCTAGGTGCAATATTTGCAGAAAGTTCAAAAAGTACCACTTAAATAATGAAAAAGTACCAAGAATCTGCATGTTTAATTTCATAGTTCAAGAAATACAAGTTAATAAACTGATTGTTAAATTTTAAGTTACTTGGTTCAATATTATAGAAAATAATTTTAGGTTTTTTGGTTGAATATTATAGAAAATTCAAAAAGTACCTTTTAAAAAACGTAAATGTGCAAATATAATATTTTTCTATAACATTGAAAATAAAAATGAAAGTCAACATAAATATATATGTTTCTACACAGAGGGAAAAGGAAATATACACGCCTGGTACCAAATTGACACCAAAGTGTTTATAATTTTTCAATAACATCCGTTGTCAAAGTATATATATACGTACGACAATACTATGTAATGTTGATAACACAACGATGTCAACATTGCAACAATTCGTTGTCGAAATCTAAATTTTATACACATCCGTTGTCTAAATGTTAACAAATGTGGTAAGCTCACTATTGACAATGGATTGTTTGTAAATAGTGAGCTTACCACGTTTGTGAACATTTAGACAACGGATATAAAATTTAAATTTCGACAACGAATTGTTGCAATGTTGTCAACATTACATAGTGTTGTCGTACGTATGTATATACTTTAACAATGCATGGTATTGAAGAATTATAAACAGTTTGGAGTCAATTTGGTACCAGTCGTGTATATTTATTTTTCCCTCTGTGTAGGTTCAATAATATGAAAAAGTACCAAAAAATAGTCCTTGGTATCAAAGATACAAATAACATCCCATTAGCATATTTAGTGTTACTAAATAAACCAATTTTCTAAATTTTATCAAAATTGACTCAATGAGTTTGAATAATAATAATATCAAATTTCCCATTTTTATCCCTTAACCCATCGTTAAGTCATTTAATAAGACTGAATGTTTTATGAAAAAAGTACCAGATAGGTAAAATTTCCGAATATCCAAAATGTGTATCAGTTTTAGTGCATTAGAACTAACTGCAATCTCCGGGTAATGTCGGGTACAAAATGTTGCTGCATATATTTTGGCGCCTGTTTTACAATGTCATTCATTTCATGCTGGCTTTAATTTCTTTTATAGCCTGGTTTCTTCTCTATGTATTTATGAAATACAAAAAAAAAATATATATATATTTTAATCATCACCATTATTATTTTTCTTCATTTTTCTTTTCTCAGCATTGTGGTTGCCTCAATAGTGAGCACCACCATCATAATTCCTTTATTTATTTGTTCGTACACGCAAAAAAGAAAAGAAAACTTTTGTGAGTTTTTTTTTCAGTCATTTATTTTCTCTTTGTTTCGCTCAAACACAATCCACAGCATACAATTGAAGTCCTTGTAGTTGCTGCAGAATAGCATATATTGCGTTGCACGCTGCATATTATACTAGTTATGTGCCTGTGCTATGTTATGGTAAATGTACAATGTTTTTATAATTTCATGTAAACGACTAGAATGGAATTGAGTAGAAATATGTTAAAAATTTGTTAACTGACCTTAACACTTGCATGAGCAAATAATTTTTAAATTTTTCTATGTATTTATTCGTATGCAAATATGTATACAAAACGTGTACCCTGGAGGCGTATACTTGATTTCATTTTTATGTTTTTGCTAGAATTTTGCACAAATTATGGTCTTTTCTTCATTTTGAGTTAGATTTGTATTTTTGGCTTTTGTTTAAATAAAGCAAATTTTGAGAATGTAAACGGAATTGAGGTCAATAAATTAAAAGTTATAACTATTATAAATTCTATAAATCTAACAGCATGAATGCATTTGAAGTGTGTCACAGTCGATGTTAAAAAAATCAAATAGAAATTTGCATCTAGCACTATAATGTACAACACTTTGTGATTAGTGTTCTAGACTAAAAAAATGTTTTTTTTTTTTCGGTGTTTAGAGTACAATCCTGTTAAAAAAACTTACTTGACAAGTCCTTTAAATTATAGTGGCATACCTAAAAAGATAAAAAGGAAATAACTTGATTAATATTTACAATAATAATATAGTCTGTTAAATTACACAGAAATCTGAAAAAACTATAAATTTTCTATTACAACCCTCGCTACCCTAACTTAAATTAATTACATAAAAAATTTTGTTTGTTAAAATTGATTAAACATGTTTTTAATGTTTCAGTTTTATACGTTCAATATCACGTGATTAAATTCGCATTCAGTAAGAAGCTTTAGTTTCATTCATTTAGCTTCCAGATTATATAAAATTTCGAAAGTACTATTTGAAAAAAAGTACTATAAAATACCTCTAATAGATTATCATTTAATCAAAAGTTTTATGTTTCTGTGTTTAATATTATTATATAATTCAAAAAATATAATTTTAATGAATGAAAAAGTATCAAAAGTCCCTTTCAGTAGATTCACATTCACATTCCCTACATTTTAAATTTTATTTTCAATATCTAAGTTCAATATCGTAAAAATATCAAAAAGTACCATCGGAAAAAACGAAAAAAGTACAAAAATCTCTCTCAATAAATTCTCATTTAATAAGGACCGTGTGTAAGAAATCTAAAAGGTATCATTTGAAGAATAGAAATATACCAAATAGTTCCCACTTACAGAAAAGTACCATTTATGAGATAAAAAGGTACTAAAAAGTTCTCTCTCAAAGAATATTATTCAATGAGGACCGTGTATGTTTAATAATCATGTGTTTTGAATTCATATTATAAAACATACAGAGTATCATTTGAAGAAAGAAAAAAGTACCAAAAGTGGATAAAATTCTACCTTAGTGGAAAGTACTAATAAAAATAGTACAAAAATATACTTTTTTGAGAATTAAGTTTACAAAATGTTCCGTATTTAAATCTATATATCACAGATAAAACTCAAACGATTCAAATCTGCATTCATTTGTTCCAGAAAAATTGTGCTTTCAAAATGGTACTAAACAATTTACTCGAATTCGGTTCTATATAGGCCTTAGTACTCGAATTCCAAAATAATATAAGAATAGCTTATTTTGTGTGAGTAAATAAACTACTTTTTCAAATTTTATAAACATTTTGAATAAAATTAAATTTCCCTTTTTTCCCCAGTGAAATAGCAAAAATTTTGTTTCAATAAATATTACAGAGTTAGTCCGTAATTTAATAGGAATACTTCAATAAATCGAAAAAGTTTTCACATTAGCTAAAAAAGTACCAAAAATACAGTTTTCTCCTTTTACACCCAAAACGGACTGAATTTTAAAAAAGTACAAAACTGGTGTCTCCTAATTTTGGGAGATATATTCAAAATATTTACAAAAAATTTATTTTGTTTATTAGTTAAAAAGCTATAAAGGGCCAAAAAAGGTACCAAAATCACCTTTTAGTGGACCCCTTAAAAGGACGAATTTCAAAAAAGTACCAGACACCCATCTGCTTATTTTAAGAGTAGATACATTTGCATTTAAAATGTTTCTTGTGTCACTAATATTGTGTATGATAATTAAGAAAACCTGTTTTACCCGTTTTTCCCCTTTTTTACCCTGAAATGTACAAATTTCCGAAAATCCCTCCTTAGTGGATCTACATAACGAAAAACACATCTTCTGTCAAAATTTCATGATTCTAGAGGTTCAGCCGTTTGGGCTGTGCGATGATGAATTAGTCAGTCAGTAACGCTATTCTTTCATATATGTATATAGATTACAATAGTTCAAATTACAAAACTAGATTTTATTATTTTATAATGGAAAAATATCTTTTCAGAGAATACAAATTTTAAAAAATACACACACATACAGATAAAACAACAAAATAATTCCATTTATAGTATGTGTGGCACAATACAAGTTAAAGTAAAATAACAAATTCATTCGACAATACAATGCCACTCTAACTGGTTTGTATAAGAGCCACAGCATTTACATTATATCCAAAACCAATATGAATGTAACCACAACACATCGCATCACATCATGCAACACTGCAGCCTGCCACTATTTTTGCACCAATCACGTGCAGCCAAAAAGAATAAATTGGATTAATTTAATTGTATGTATTTTTTGTTTGTAGCTGTCGTTTATCTTTCTATGTTCCTTTTGATTTGTTACAGTGTTGTCGGAGTCGTTAAATTGAATGGTGGTGGCTGCATCTACTCCTTTGTTCGTTTATATTGTTATATTTCAATAATTTGTTACAACTTCACTTTCAATTGGTTCCCATTTGTTTGATTTGAAAAGTTTCTTTTTATTATTGAATCATTAAATATTTAATTGGAGTGGTAGTTAAACTCCATAAGAATTATCTAATAAAGCAGGATATTGTTACACTGAAAATGTTTGAGTGTTTCTACTTATATAATATCTTTGTTAAGAAAATATAATGAATCTGGAAAATTTGAACAAAAATGTAAAACAAATATCCTTGAGCGAATACAAACCGAACCATTTGAGGCTTACATCGAAATTAGTTTTTAATATCTTGGTTGCGATGTTATTCTAGAAATTACATTCCTCCGGAACTCTAATTGGAAAATTCTAAGTAACTACGAAAAGAATGTTCAAAAATTCGTTCAGAATTTCTATAGAGATTTATGTATTTGAAGAATTTGTTCAGAAATTTTTGATTTTTCCGAATTTTCTCAGTTAAAGAGTTGCGTGTTCTTTACAGCCATTCAAATTCCGTAACGCGTTGGTACGATTTCGACAAAAATGTTCAGTGGGTAAGTAAATGTAAGGAATACATATACAGCAAAAACTCGGTAAGGACTTCTACTAACACAACCACTTACTTTTCAATGGCTGCAATATACAGTCTGCAGAAAGAAACTAGATTTTCTGTGTTAAAACTATTATTTGACGCACAAGAAAATAACCAAGCAGTAACTGACTATTTGTAAGTATTTAAGTAGTTAAGTTATTTAAGTAGTTATTTGTAAGCGAGCGCGGTAAGTACTTGCCTCCAATGTTATCACCGTGTTAAAGTAATGAGTTAAAATGCTGGTGAATTAGTAGTGAAAAGTATCCTAATTAGCTTTTTAATAAAGGAATGCACATGACAACAATAATGCGACAATTGTTAAAAAAAAACAAGTAGAAAAGTATAGTCGACTATATGATACCCTACACCACTGAGTATGTTAAAAATGTGGATTATTTTTAATAATAAAGCATTTTAGTAGCTTACCTTAATTCTGAAATATTTTAACAATTTGTTGAAAAAAGTGATTAGAGTTATGTATGATACTAGTGTTTATAAGTGAATTATTAAATGGGAGCTAGGGTCAAATAAAGTCCGATAATTACGAAAATCGGTAGTATTATTAAGACGTATATAGTTTTGCCGATTTTTGTAGAGATACTACAATATTAACATAATTATGAACTCAAAAGCCCTTTTCGAGTAGTAGGGTTGTATGGGGACTAGGTGAAATAATGGACCGATGTCAACCATTTTCAATAGGCTTCGTCGTTGGGCCACAAAAAACACGTATGGTCCAAATTTCATCAAAATATCTTGAAAATTGCGACCTGTACCTTGCGCACAAGGTTTACATAGACAGCCAGCCGGACAGACGGACGGAAGGACATGGCTTAATCGACTCACAAAGTGATTCTGAGTCGATCTATATACTTGGTGGGTGTAGGACCAATATTTTTGTGCGTTACAAACATCAGCACAAACGTATAATACCCTCCCTACTATGGTGGTGTAGGGTATAAATATCGTATAAATTTTAGGCAGGCCCGTTGAATATCAACAACAAACTCAAAGAAAACTAGTTAGAATGTATAGTCAGACCAGGCCGACCATATGATACTCTACACTAGTGATTATGTTAAAAATGTACGATAATTTTTTAATAATAAAGCATTAGTTTTGATTTTTACCATAATTCAGAAATACTTCTAATAATTTGTTGACAAAAAACATATTTCCTAAGAAAGGAGGCAAGGGATTATATGGACTTACCGTTATAAATATAAGCAGAGGGATATACGTCTACATTAAAGTTATTTATGCAGAATTTCATCGTGATATTAGCATTTATAAGTGAATTTTGACATTCAAGTCATTTTCTGAAGAGGACTTTGTATGAGGACTAGGTCAAATGAATCCTGATCATTACAAAAATTGGCAGTATCTTTTGAACGTATATAAAACCAAGTTTTGTCGATTTTTGGAGAGATACAAGAAAGAAATTTATGAGTTCAAAAGTCCTATTCGTGGGGTACGGTTGTAATTCGTTTCGTCCATGGATCAAAAGAAGAGTATGTGCCAAATTTCATCAAATTATCTAGAAAATTGCGACATGTAGCGTGCGCAGAAGGTTATATATTATACGGACACATAGACTGACAGACGGACGGTCACAGTTAATCGATTCGGAAAGTGATTCTTAGCCGATTGGTATACTCTAAGGACCAATATTTGTGGATGTTACAAACATCATCACAAACGCACAATACCCTCCCCACTATAGTGGTGTAGGGTTTAAAAATCCAATGAGATACTCTATAACGAAAACTTATACTTTTATCATCAATAAAAAGCCAACATAAATTTATAGTTTCTTTTTAATTATGCCCCAGTGGCAAGTTTTATTGATTGTTCCCCAAAATAGTTGGTAAGCAACGATGGCGTAAATTGACCAGTGTAAGTTAGTTTACAGTAGTTGGTTTACAGCATGGTAACATTAGAATTATTGTTAAATGCAAGATTTTTGCTGAAACTAAAATAAAATTTGGAAACAAATTAATATAATTTTCTATAGTTTTTGTAGACTTACACAAATTTTTATACTTGAGCAGATTTTTCATTATTAAGTACATGACATGCAAGATTATGCATTTTGTTACAAAATTACATTAGCTAAGATGTATATAAATATATATATTTATATATGATTAAAATTATGTAACTGTTTTTTTTTTTTTTTTGCACTTTACCTTAAATTTTAGGCCAATGTGTGTTGGCTTTCTTTTTTACACTTCAAATTTGCATAAATATTCTTCTCAAGCTAAAAATAAATGAAACACATAATTAAATTACAACTGTCATTGACAGAAATGAACGGAATACATTTAATGTCCTTGTTAAAAATTTAAAAGTTGAATTAAAAATTGTTAAATAAATCAAGGGCAGTTTAGTGGCTCATGTCTATTAAATTGCATTTTTAAATGTTCAAAAATTACACGAAGTCAAGGTCATTAGAAATATGCTGTGTATAAAAGGCTATATCTCCGAAATATTGGTTAAAAGCCTGAAAATGGGTAATATAATAAACATTTCCATTTAGAAAAACTTGCATTCGAAAATGTGCAAAACTGGTAAAAATACGATGGGATCTGGATAGAAATTGAGTCGTATTTATCCAAAATATTCGCAGATTAGAATTGTTTGTGCCAAAGAGGAATCTAATTTTATAAAACATCAATAGGGAGTGTTGACAGACTTTATGTCCAATGACCCAAATTTTGAAACCGATGTCTTTTTTGCACCAATATTAGTCCTATTAGATAGTAGTTTAGATACAATTTCAATCAACAAGATCGGTCAATAACTTTCTGTATTATAGTGGGTCAAAGTTTGACATTTTAGCCAAACATGTGTTTCTTCTTATCTATGTAACTTATTACCTATTGTTCTTAGCAAAAATTGTTCCAAATAGTTTAGACCGCTATTTTTTCAATCTTACGGAAAAAATATTTAAAAAAATGTTTGGACTTTTTTTTTGCAAATTTATGTATTAAGTTGGGACAACATTTACAGAGTATCCTAGAGCTTTTAACAAAAATTCAATAATAAATTCAAATATTTTTAATTACGAATACAATACGATACGAAAACAAAAGAATTTGATTTACTTCTCTTTCAAATATTTTCTTACAAAATAACATTACACTTTTTAGTCAAAGTTCCAAATTTAAACGAAAAAAAATCAATTAAATTCTTTTTGCAATCAAGACCTAACTTGAACTTTATACAATTTACCAGACAATGAAACATAATTTATGTACGAATGAAGTGTTTGTTTGGCAAACAAATTTGAAAAATCTATTTTTTTCCACTCTAAAGACAAAAGATCCAGTCTCAATTGATTTTACGATGCGTATCATTGTACCCCCACAAAAAAGTGTGGGAGTAGATATAATGTCACCGTTACTGCAACAACCACTAGCTACAAAATTGCTGAAAAATTGTTGATTGCAAACAATTTTCGTAAACAATATATTCTCGGCTTAACATGCAACATTGTTAATACAATGAGAACCATATACACAAATACATACTTATTACTGTGGCAAGTAAAGGATATGTGTATGTGGGTGTAAATAGGAGGCCTTAATAGTGGCAACTGCAGGTACTTTTTGTGTAATACACGTATGGTTCGTTTTTAATTTCTTTCTTTTTTTTCGATGTTTCAGAGGCAAAAATAATGGCTAAAAGACAATTACATTATACTTTTACTTACTATTACATACAAACTTTGTATGTATTAAAAATTAAATTCTTTATTGTATGTATCGTTCTGTGTGTGTGCGTGTGTTTCTGCTCAACTTTGCAACCCGAGATACTGAAATGTAATTTCATGCTACACAAGTTTTTAATTAAATTTCGAATGTGCTTTTAAAACATTATAATGCCAGAAATAAGGGGGTTGTGCGGCAGGTTGGATATTGAAAAACAATTTCTGTAAAAAGGGCATAAATGCAACAAAACCTTCAAGCCACAAACGCACTCACATATAAAACATGTAAAAACAAAACCTACATAAATGGACCACAGAGAGGAGATGATACAAAGGCGCAGAGTAAAAGTAGTAAATAGTAGGCAACCGAGTCAATCTTTTAATGTAACCAGATTTTAAGTTGTCTTTTTCATAAAATCCATTTATAACATTCCCAGAATCATCATCCACTTCAGGGAATATATTGTGTACACACACATACATACATATTTATTTTTAAATGTGAGAGGGAGTTTTAATATTGTGAGTCCTACGGGTCCTTATGCATATGGATGTGTGAACATAAACATAATCAAATATGTTCATTTGCTGTATTGGTCACATTAAAGATATTGTAGAATGAAATTTTTTATATATTTTTAATGGGATAGCTCAAAATTGCAAAGTTTTTTGTACTTAAGTAAAGAAATATGTAATAATTTAAGTAAATAATACATATTGGGAATTTCATGGCAAGTGACCCATCTCAAAAAATCGATTTTGACGAAATTTGCACTGTTGGATAGTAGGTCAGACACAAATTTTCAGCTCTATTGCTCAAGAACTGCCGGACTTAGAGGTGGTCAAATTGGGACATTTTGGTCATAGAGCGTTTTATTCCAATGAGTGCAATTTTTACCTATTGCTCTTACCGAAAATAGATAGCTATTTCTTCATTCAAAATCTCATTTTCGTGCAAATTACAGATAGCGACTATTGAATATAGTCCCTCGATATAGTACATACATACATATGTATGTATATACATCACATTAAATTTGTATCAGTTCCATAATTTGTTCTAAAACGCAAGATTATAACCTGTACATAAAATGATATTTATAACTTTCAATACTCCGCACAGTGGTTCACATACTCAATCTAGCCGAAATGAAGACATGACTCGCTTTTGTAAATCCGTATCGAAAAAAAACTTTATAGACTACATAAAACTTTATAGAACTACATTAAATTTGTATCAGTTCCATAATTTGTTCTAAAACGCAAGATTCTAACCTGTACATAAAATGATATTAATAATTTAATGGATATATTTAACGGATATTAATGGATATAAAAAAAGGGCAAAATCTGTTGAATGGGCGTGGCATATAATTGAATGATAATAAATAATGTATACATTTTTATGTATACTGGCTATGGTTAATGTTCTTCGCTAATCTGTAGTAGCTTTGAGTAGTATAGGAAGCCACGCCCACTATGATTGGTCTCGCTATTTTGTTCCCAATTAGTTCAATTAATAGTAATCTTACTCATTTCTAGGTGCCACGTCCATTATTTTTGGTTCTCCCATTTAGGTTCTAAATATTTTTATTGACAGTAGAGTTATTCGTATACAAATTTAAGGATACTTGCCGTTATAGTTTCCAAAATACACGACATTTAGTTTTAACTTGTTATGAGAGGTACCATGGCCACTATTGTTGGTTTGCCCACTTTTTACAAATATGTATGTATACGAATATCAGAGTTTTCCTTACAAATTTTGGGAACCCTAACTGTTATGATTTCTTAGAAAAACGAATATTTGATTTGATATTGTGGCACCTTCCGCCCACTTCATATTTCATAACAAAACTTGTGTTATAATGCCTTCCAGATATAATTTAAACTGTAAATGAAATAAAAATTGTTCAGGCAAAAACCGGCAGCTAGATTTAGTATCATTTAAAAGTAATATATTCATAAAAAACGATAACAGGTCTTAAGTCCGATAAATTCACATTTAAAATTATAACCCTATTTAGATTTTGAACAAAACTTTTCACTTTTTAAATAAGTTTACCTTATTTAAAAAATTTTTATCAATAAAATTTTTTCAAATTCCTTTTAACAATATTACAAATCCCATTAATCAAATGCTTTGTCGATAGAATAAAGTCTCATTAAATATCTTACAAAAAAAATGTAGAAAAATAAATATTTACCCAAACACTTAAATAAATCTAATGATCAATATTTATGAGTAAATACAAAGGAAATTAATATGAATATTTTATTATTTTACGATGAATAAGAGTGCTCCTAATAATGCTTAATTTAAAGAAAGAAAAAAATAACAAAAAAGCTTAAAAACAAATAACGAAAAAATATAGTATTGACAGAATAATAAAACTAAAATAACAACAAAAAGAATGTAGAGTAAAATGCAACAACATCAGAAAAAAAAACACAAAACCCAAACAACGACATATAAAAATAAAATTGCAATCAAGTCATCATCATAATAATAATAACGAACGAACGATGAGGCATTACCAGCTCAACAAGCATTTTTAAGAAGCACTTAAGTATTTGGCAACAACTACGTAACCGAAACTGAAACAAATCGAACCCACAGCGACGCAAAACTACTTTATTCACAGAAACACCAACAAATTTACACATTAATACTGCCAATGTACAATGTAAAGTAGGACGGCGATGAAGACGTCAACAAGGAAATAAAAGAGGATGAAACAAGAAAAGTGTCAATTGACAATGAAATCGAGAAAAATGATGTGCTTCTTATAAGGTACAACTAACCATAAAATGACTGAATCATATGCTGCCTGCCAATCCACCTTAAGATGGGTGAAAGAGCAAAATGTGTCTGATTGTGTGTGCACTGAAGACATACTTTGTTGCATTAACAGAATCTATTAATAGAACATTGCCTTCCATCGATAAATTAAAGCCGACTACGAGATACTCTAAATAAAAATCTTAAACAGCATAATGTCTATAGACGGCTGGACCGATTTTATTGAGATTTGCACATAGTATGTCTGGAAGAAATTATAGGCTACTGTTTATATCAAAATTTTAAGTATGTGAGATGCCACGCCACGATGTATAAAATAAGTATTAAAAGTAGTGCATCTATGAAACTGCTACAGCTAGATTCCTCAAATTTTATCAAGTAGAAATTTGTAACCGCTTCTGGCCTATAGGCTAGGTTATAAAATATTGTTAAATGAAAATTAAATTAAATTAAAATTTTATATGAACAATTTGGGACATTTGAATATGGGCGTGGCACCTCCCATATAAATTAAAAACAAAAATTCGTATATCTGGGAAACCATCTGAACTAAAATTCTCAAATTTTGCACGCAGAACGTAGAAATTAATATGAAAAATGTGGGGGAAATAGCCGGACTAGCAATTGGGGGCATGGTAGCTCCCATATGAATTAAATACGAAAATTCGAATATCTAAAAAACTATTTAAGATAGAATCCACAAATTTTGCACGAAGAATTTTAACATTCAAGTTAACTTTTGGGTATGAAATTGGCTAATTAGTAACAGAAGGCGTGGCACCTCCCATATGAATTAAATACAATTAGGGACCATGGTACCTATAAAAATTAAATATAAAAATTTGTATATCTCGAAAACTATTCGAATTAGAATACTCAAATTTTGCATGAACAACTTTGACATTCGTGTAAATATTAGGGTAATAAATAGGTGGATTAGCTTTAGAGGGCATGACACCTCCCAAATAAATTAAATACAAAAATTCGTTTATCTGAAAAAGTATTAGATATAGAATCCTCAAATTTTGCAAGGAAACTAGCATTAGGGGCCGTGGTACCCATAAGAATTAAAAATTTCTATATCTGAGAAACTATTGGAGATAGAATTCTCAAATTGCACGAACAACTTCGGCATCCATGTTAATATTTGGGTAGTAAATTTGCGGATTAGCAATAGAGGGCGTGGCACCTCCCATATGAATTAAATACAAAAATTCGTATATCTGGAAAACCTTTATAGCTAGAATCTTTAAATTTTGAACGAACAACTTTGAAATCCATAAAAACAAATTAGCCAAAACAAGGAAGGACTGGCAATAGGAGTCGCGGCACCCATACGAATTAAATACAAAAATTTGTACATCTGTGTAACTAAATATTAGAACTAGAATCTTGCACGAACAACATTGACATCCATGTGAATATTTGGATAATAAATTGGTGGATTACATAGAAACATGAGCATTGATAGAGACTAAAATCAGTGTATATAAAAAACACTTTACGATTTTGAAGATTCTAGCTATAATAGTTTTTTAGTTATACATTTTTTACATTTTGGGGAAGCCACGTAAATTATTGCAAGCTCGCCAATTTTTCCAAACGTTAATTTAGATTTTAATGTAACCTATGAAAAATTTTAATAATGAAATAGTTTCCCAGATGTACGAAATTTTGTATTTAATTCATATGGGGATTTTTTGTATATTTTATTCATATGGGAAGAGCAACGCCTCCCCCATTGGTAGTCTGCCAATTTATTACACAAAATGTTTACATGGATGCTAAAATTCTTCGTACAATGGTTCTAACTCTAATAGTTTGCCAGATAAGATAATTTTTGTATATAATTCATATGGGGTGCCACGCCCCCTACTGATAACAATCATATTGATAGTAAAGTGGTTCCGACAAAATTTGAGATTTGACCCTATCAGTATTTCTTAGATATACTGATTTAAGATTTTCTTAATATGAAAGGTGCCACGCCCACTATAGCCATTCAAAATTTCAGAAAAATTGGTCCAGCCGTTAGCTGTCTATAAAGTCCAAACATACAAACACACATTCTTTTTTATATATAGATGGGGGATGCCACGCCCCATATTGCTAGTCCTCCAATTTTTTCACCAAATGTCAAAATTGTCCATTAAAAATTTCAGGACTCTAGTTGTACCATGTTCCGAGATATTCGACTTTTAAAGAAGTGGGCGTGGCACCTCTCCCACTTGCAATTTCAAAATAAAAAGTAGCCTATAGTTCCTTTCAGATATAGGGGAACATAAACTGAAAATTTCAAGAAGATCGCTTTAGTGGTTTAGCCTCCTATAAGGTACAAACAAATAAAAAAACATACATTGATTTTTATATACATATATAGATAATGAGTGAGTATGATTTTTTCCCTTATTTGAAAAATCATAAAGTTTCAATGGTTTAATACTTTACTTATAGAGAGTACAAGTAGTACAATAAGCTCACGTATATCAAAGATCTATAAACGTTGCTGGATATTCCCTCAATCGAAGCTCATGTACGAGACGTACACGTAGTCGAATGAATACTAGAGACAGAAATGGTTGGAAATTGCGTAATAATTAGAACATTAGAACTAACAGAAACCAAGATATATTATCATCTTCCAGGCGGAAACTATCCTATCCAGATTTAAAATCGTGGACATTTAAATTCTCCTCGACCACTCCCAGAGAAGCACCCTCAGGGGAAGTCCAAGATTAGTTTTATGATACGTATACTGACTGGTCGCTTAGAATAACGGGAATAGCTTGTATATAAGATTGGACATAACCGAATTTATCTTTATATATAATAATATTGATACTTTTAACATCCCAAATTAAAAGCAAAGCAAAAAAATCGTAAGTATATAACTGCAATATTTATATGGATCATATACTTAAACTATTGTTTTTACAATTTTGTTTGTAATATTTTTTTATTATATATTTTTGCTCTATTTTATTTTATACAATTTTATTTGTTGTTGACAAAGTCAAGAATACTAAGTGGGTCATAAGTAGTATTCTGTCTACATATGCTCAAACTTAAACACAACAACAATATATATAATATATTTACATATGTATGTATATGTAAGTATATATAAATATTGAGAAAATATATAGAAAAAAAAAACAACTTTTATGGCTAAAACTATAGAAGCTACTTGAAGAAGATGAAATATCAACAACTATAAAAAACAACAACAACAACAATATTACAACAGTAGCAGCAGCTACTACTACAACAAGAACAAAATATTTATTTATTTGTGTATTATATTTATATTGGTCTTTAGATAAAAAAAACAAAACTTTTCCTTCTTTATTTTTTTGTTTATAATACTTGTAATAAATTGTTTCCAAAAAGAAATGAACACCATGACGTATACTTGTTATCGAATCTTATTTTTATTATTTACAATAAAAAATACTTATACGTCCCATATGTCTTTAATTATTGAGAGGGGGATTGGATGTAACTGTTTTCCAATAAACAATGAATATAATCAAAGAAATTTTATTATAAAATCTTAAGGATTTATAAGAAAATTAGATTTTTGCTTTTCAATTATTTTTTGATGGAATCTTTGTAGTAATTTGATTTTGTTTTTAAACTAATATAATAATAAATATTTTGATAATTTTTTATGTATTAAACATTATTTCAAAAATTTTTATTTTGCTAAAAAAAATTTTAGAACATAAATATTGCAGAATTATTTTTTTACGCAATTCCACCAAAATAATAATAAAATATTTTTTCATTATTATTTTTGTTGACAATTTAATTGCTTCCATTTGGTTTAATATTCACATTTATTTATATGTATTTTAAAAATTTCAACTAATAATTTATTTTTAAAATATATATGACAGGATGTTAAATTCCTAGAAATTTATTCTCGTAAGTATTTTCATAGAAAAAATAATATTGTAGTCGACGTTTTAAAGTTCCTTTAAATAAACATATAACTTTTTAACATTTTCTTAATGCATACAATGTAATAGTAAAACACTCTCACTGTTCCCTTTTCGCTCTACAGCAGCAATCACTTTAATGTCAATAACACTTATTTCCGCTTATGAAAAAGTAGAAAATAAATACAACAAACAAAAAACGAATGAACAGAGCGAAAAAATAATAAACTTGTAACAATATTGACATTTTCATTTTTTATTTTCGAAAATGTCAGAGTTCAAAATAAATAAATTGTGAGAAAATGAAGGATGAAATTTTGTTTGCTTCTACAACAAAAACATTTTTGCCGATATTTTACCTTCAAAATAGTAAAGTGCCGATTTCTCGATTTTTGCTTAAAAATGCCGATTTTTTACCCAATCGAACAAATTAACGAATTTATTATAACTTTACATAAGCAAAAATTACATGGAGCTTTTAAAACAATTGGGAAAGAAAAATTTACAGTACGGTAGAACACAATTTGCTCCATCACCAATGTCAATTGGATCGATTATGAAAAGGAAACACAATTTATGTATGAAAATCCTGAATAGGTTCTAAAAGTCTAATCTAAGGGTGCTAAAATTTTTAAGAAATTTTTTATGGTTCGAAAATAAATTTACACATTTTTGTGGAAAAGTTAAAAAATTTGGAGAAAATTTCCCATTATAAAAATGTACTCAGCAAAATCTTTACCTATCCGATTTTTGTTCGACGATAACCAATAACAAATGTGATAACCCCACTTTCCTGGATTTAAAATCGACTTTGCAGTAATTTTCTGTGTTAATTAGTCTATTCTATTTGATCGTGCAATTTGGAATTTAAAAAACAATATTTTTTCAAAAAACTTCTAATATTGACTAGGATTAGAACCATTAACTAATTCCATATTAGACACACGCTCTAGGCAATTGGTTACAAATCCTATTGTAAAAATTAATTAATATTGTTGATAACGATCACTCACTGTCAAGTGATGTATGAAATAACTACATCATGTATGTATGAAGTATGAAATAACTACCTACATCACTCATAACCAAAATTTGAAAATTTTTTACAGGGTAAATATATAGTAATCCACAAATAATTATACATTTACATTTTTCTGCAAAAGTGATACAAATTCTAATAGATTTTATTCCAGTAAACCAAAGTTTCGGTGTACCCTTACAAAGAGTTCTTTTATTAGACCTAATCTGAATAAAAATTCCCTGAGTTATGCATGTATGTAAAAACAATATTGTGATTTTTGAATTTATTTGTGTTATGTTTCTTTGGTACAAAATAGTGTTTCTTTCAATTGTCGATTTATTGCCGATTTTTAAAACGTAAGTGCTGATAAATGACGATTTTTTGGGAAAAAATTGCCGATATTTCTACAAATTTATCTGGCAGCCCTGCTTGCAGGTAGTTTTAATACAAAATAAATTGGTATTTGCAATTTTAATAAATATTTATTTTACACGAGAGAGAAATTTAAATATACAAGATAAAAATTTATAAATATTTAAATGTTAAAGTCTAATAAAATTTTACAGTTTTAATAATAAAGTATTACAGGCAAATAACTTTTAAAAAGGCTAGAAATAACTAAAAACAAATAATATATAGTCGGTAAAGTTAGAATATATATATCAGCTTCAAGTATATAGACCAATTCTAATTTTATAACATTTTTTTTAAAACATGTTAGGTTAGGTTGATAGGAGGATGTATAGTACATCAAATCCGAAGAAATACACCTAGGCCACTATCGGGCCTGTTGGGCGCTCATTTTCATGAAAAAAAAAATTGTTCACTGAGTATATTATTTTCCAGTGTTCAGAAACTCAGTTTCCTGGACGTTATTGCTAAGAATTTTTCAATCAGTGTTAGTCAGGAATGTTATTTCCGGAATAAGATCACTTCCAAGATACTTGGATCTAACTTCGACGAATGCTTGACAGTGGCAAAGAAAGTTCTCCGAGTTTTACTGTCCTCTCCACATGCTCTACATTCGTCTGAATTCGCACGGCCAATTTTGTATAGATGTGCCCGTAATTCTGTGTGTCCACTCAGAATACGTACCATCATACTAACTTCAGACTTGCTCATTTTGTGGAGATTTCTCGTCTTGTTCTTATCATTGTCACCCCATAGGATCTTTGTGGTTCTACCCACCATTTTATTATTCTAAGAGGCCTTATGGGATTCTCTCACCCATATTTTTGCCGACTACTCCCGAGTGTCCTGGTACCCATATGATGTAGACCTTACCTCTGGGAGAGTATTCAGTTAAAACTTTCTTACAATCCAATACGGTCTTAGATTTAACTCTATCACCTGATATCGCCCTAATTGCCTTCTGGAGAGTATTCAGTTAAAGCTTTCTTACAATCCAATACGGTCTTAGATTTAACTCTATCACCTGATATCGCCCTAATTGCCTTCTGGCTGTCGGTGAATATATTAAGGGCCGTGGGCGCCATATTTATTCTAATCCAATTTACACATTCCGTTATTGCTCGGACTTCTGCCTGGAAGCTTGTGTTCTGATTAGGCAAACGGTGGTATATTTCTGTTTCTGGGTCTTCAATATAGAATCCCAGGCTCACTTAATCCCCCAATTTTGAGCCATCCGTATAACACCGGATTCCTACTGGTATTTACTCTAATGTTCCGCTTGACCAAGACATTCTATCTTTCATCAGCGTTTCAAAGTTTCCGACACATTCTGTGTCTGGCATGCGATCAGGCACGTCCGATGATTGTGTATAACCTTCTGTCTGTCTTTGTGTCTATGTAAAACACGCTCAAGTTATAACTAAGCAAAGGAAATCAATTCACCAAAAATATTTGTTATTGTCCTTAGCAGTTTGGTAGTGATAATCAGCAAAATCGGTTCACAACGTAAAAAGTTATGAGTAAAAATTTTAGAATACCTCGAAAAAAACAATTGATTCAATATTTCCCATTTCCCCCATACAAAGGTATATATTCCCGGAAATTAGTTTATCGTTAATAACTCCCTCGAATATATCGGTGTCAACACAAATTTGTGTACATGCAAATATAATATGAACAGAAATCATACTACCAACGTAGATCTGTGTCGGTCCACAATTGGTCATGGCTCTCATATAAGGTACTCTTCCGAAAAACACTTAAACGTACATATTTCATTGTCAAATAAAGCTATCTTGATAAAATTCAACACAAATATGATAGGCCCGTAATTGGTCATGCTCCTATATAAGGTCCACATCCGAAAATCACTTAAACGCATATATTTCATTGAATTATAAAACTATAGCGATAAAATTCGACCTGAATATGTTTTGTATACATATATAAATAATTCTACCAATTTCTTTCCGGATTGCTCCATTATTGGTCATAGCTTCCATATAAGGCCCACTTCAGAAAACCACTTAACACCACTTGATTGGTTATTAAATATTTATATGCGGATAAAATTCGACATGAGTATGAACTGTGTATAGATCAATCATTCTATTAAAATGTTTTCGAATTGGTCTTTTAATATAATTTTTTCTGGCTCTTATCAAAATTAGTTCCACATATGCCTAAATGTTAGTACACTCACTACGGGGGGTATTTAAGTTTCAGAATAGCTAATATTGCACTCTAACTTGTTTTTTTTAAATCTACATGTTTAAGTTGTTCCAATCAATATTTAATTGCAGTTAATATTTTATAGCAGTTAAAAACAATTACAATTTTTCAATAAAATCATTTTATCAAAACGTACATTTTATAGTATTTATCACAGTCTGCAGATTTTATTGTTTTATATTTTACGACAATTGTATTTGATGGCAATTGCCATTAAACTTTATGATTTGTATTGATATTGTAGTTGTTTGTGTTATTAATATTTAATTTATAGTCTAAATACGTGATATTATTTAACAAATTTTGTAAAGTTTAAATATCCTTACACGTACATACAAATTTGTATGTGTATGTTTTAGCAAACCGGAAATATGCCTTAGAAAGTGATGACATGATGAACTTAGTACGCGGAAGAATGAGGGAAACACAAGAGAAAAAGTAGAACCCATATATTTCGATGATTCCATTAAAGACCACAAAACATTCCAATCGAGGACTATTGTTACAACATGAACACAAAATAATAGTAAATTAATACAATTACAATGTAATGACAATGAAAAAGGCATATACATACATACATACTATAAATACATACATATGTATGTATGTAAGTGTTCTAAATTAAATAAACAACTAAATTTTTCTAAAACAAATTGACAACTGACAATTTTTCGGCAGAATTTAATTGATGTCAGTGATATATTTGTGTATAATATATATATGTATGTATAATCTATGTGGTTTTAAACTTTTGCCAAAAAACATAATGTTCGCAATTTTTTTTTCAAAAATAAACAAAAATAAAACAAATTTTCAGAAAAAAAATTAGCTAGAAAACAAAATGACATTCTTTGCATGATATTTCTGAAAAGACAACAATATTTTTCGCAAAAACAATAAATTTAATAAATAAACAAAATGAACATTCAAAATTAAAAAAAGTATTTTTTGCAAAAATATGAAATTAAAAGCAATAAAAATGCTTAATGATTTTTATTTATACAAACAAACGAATTTAATATTTCAATATAAAACATAGTTGCCATTTTTATTAAGAAAACAATATTATAAAATCAAGATCATGCAAAAAAAAAGGAAAAAATGTCGAGACACCAAAAAAAATTATTGCCACAAGAAAGAAAATTAATAATAAAACAACGCCTTAACACACATCAGGTGCCAAGTTTTATTTCGTTTGCCATATTTATTCTTACGTATGCATATTTGATCACAATTTTATTTTGTATACAAACATTTTAATTTATATATTTTTTATATTAGACATTTACATTTTTCATATTTCGTCTACTCTATCAAAAAAAAGTTTGTGTCATTCAACCGCCTAATGTCTTTTGATTTTTTTATACATGACATTTTTGTTACTTGGTGTGAAAAGAAAACAAATGTTTAATTAATTAGTTTTATAAAAATAAACTACCGAAATATGTTATCCATTAACTATTTCAAGATCAAAACATTTTGTTTTGTAAACAAATGACACAGTCATCATTTGCATCGAAACCATATTTGCAGTGTTTTTTTAATATATTCAACTCATAAAGTCTTCCAGCGTTATAACGCGTTATATTTACAAATGAAGGTCCCCTTATTTGGGGTTAGGATCGATTACTCGGCCGACAAAATTTGAAAAAGTTGAAATTCTAATACCAATCTATACTTTTCTAAAGGATTGATCTGCGTTGAGTCTAAATCTGACTCTCAGATTTTCTCCATCAAATCGTGTCCTGAAGTTTGAAAAAACGCAATTTTTAGACCTTTTGAGACTTTAAGACAACTTTATTGCTATGTTTACGGGCGTCATATTAGAGTTCCTTTCGGACTCTAATGTGCTTTCAACAGATGGACGGATATGGCTAAATCGTGTGAGAATTTAATATGATCCCATAATATATACAGTTTACAAAATATCTCAATTTTTCAAAGACACGAACCTTTAGGAACCTATATTAACATTGGAATTATATATATCTAGGTTCAGTATTAAAGAAAAGAAGAAAAAAATACCAAACAGTTCCCACTATAGATTATAAAAAAATCAAGTGGGAAAGTATAGTTGGGCTTATATAAAACTAAGTAGTGCCGATATTATTTAAAAAGCTCAAATCGGAAGGAACGTTTGTATGAAGGCTAGATTAAATAATGGATCGATGTCAACCATTTTCAATAGGCTTTGTCCTTGGTCTAAAGAACGCATATAATCCAAATTTTGTACCATGAGCACATGGCTTAATCTACTCAGAAAGTGGTCGGTGTAGGTCCTATATTTTTATATATATCCCTACTATGGTGGTGTAAATTATAATTAAAAGTTGTTAAAATTTCTTAACGGTAAATCTATAAGTTTTTGATAACTCAGACCTACGATTAAAAAACTTTTTAAATAATTTCCACTAATCCCAGTGTTATTCGGTGTGCTGATTCCGAATATGGAAATAAAAAAGTCGTATCACCCACCAATTTTCCACATTTTCATCTTTTAGTAATTTTACAGAAGTTGCGAATAGTGACCGGCAGAGACGGTCTTATACTTTAAGTTATAGAAAAGGATTCTGGAAAATTTTAGCGCGATATGACCACGTTATCTGATGGCACCACAGCTCTGAAAGGGGAAAACGATTTTTATAAAAATGTTGGCACTAAATTTATTTTTTTTTTTCCTTCAGACGGCAGATTAAAAACTCCAGTTTCAAACTTTTACCAATTATGTTAATCAAATTTTAAAATTTTGTGAAAATCTCCATGTGAATTATGGACAATAAAGAAGGGAATAAAATAGTAAAGATATTAGGTCGATATTAGCGGTACCTGTGATTTGAATTTTCAGGATTTTGGAGTAAACAAATTTTTGTTAAAATTTTTAGAAAACAGGTTTTATTCTTTACTGTTATGCATTTTATATAAAACATTTTCAGATTATACAATTTAAGATAATATTAAATATATATCTGAAGTTTTAGTAAAATCGAATAATGTTAACCCATAAACTGTGAAGGTCAAACTCAAGATATGCAATATTGGAAATTTTTCTAGAAACCATAGTGAAATATTATTTTGTTTTCATTAGATTTAAATGAAACTTAGGAAAAACATATAATTAAGACCAGTATTTACAAAGACATCGAAAAATCGAAATAAACCCTTAAACGTAACTATATTTTTATAGTTATATAGGTTAGGTTGATAGAAGGAAGAAATACACCTAGGCCACTATCGGGCCTATAATTTTATAAAATTAATTAATTATATAAAATATCCGTAATATGTGAACAAAATATTCGATTCCATTATGCGAGAAAAGGGTGGGTGATAGAGAAAAACAGATATCAGATTCGGTTGCAGCAGCTAAAAATACAGTAAAATTTGTTTTAAAAGTTTTCACAAACCTTTAATTCGTTGGCCTGTGTAATTGACTAGGTTGTGTTTACAAACGATTATTTTGGGTCTTTTATTCTTTATAGAGAAATGCTTTTGAAAATAGGGCTGCTTGTTTTTGGTAATAAGATTGCTAATTTTAGTCAGCGGAGTAAATTTGGTTTGTCGACATTTGGTTTGATGCAATACAGCAGAATCAATCAATGAAAAAGTTTTTTTTATATATTAATTGATACATTTTTTAACAATTTAGCTAAAAATACGTTGACACATTGTAACATGTAAAATTATCTTGTCACAATTATTTTGTATGTATTACCAGCTAAAAATTTCCCACAGGGATACTACCGTGAATAAATACCATTAATTGCTGTTAAAATAAAAATATTTTTAGAAAACGTACGTATGTATTAATTTCATTTTCATATTAAATATTCAACATATTTATATAAATTTATCTATTTTTCGAAGTACACATGCAATCATGTGGTTATTTTTATATGACCATAATTTACATAAACAAAAATTTGAACGAGTATTTAAATGCAATAAAGCACTGTGCACAAAATGCAATTCTTAGTTTTTAAATAAATGTGCATAAACAAACCACTAGATACAATCGCAATGTATGTTGTTTACTCGACAAAAATATATGTAATTTGTTTGCATGCTTGTACACAATCTGGTTTGTAAATTTTATTTTTATTTTATTCTAATATTATTTAGTTGTCTTAATACATGCAAAACAAATGGAACAATTTAAAAATTAAACGGTGGAAGGAGTTTCAACATTTAATCAAATCAGATAAGATCAGATTAACATTGCCATAGGGACTAACTTTCTCTATTTAGATATTCTGCAACCGATGACAGACCACTAGTTAAAATTAGGATAAATATTAATTGATAAGTCTAATCAAACAGAAAACCTTTTTTTGTCAGTTGAATATATTAAGTGTCATCAGTTATGTCATCTGTTCAAAAGTCTCGAAAAGTTTTAGTTCAAACTGCCAAAAAAATCACTAAATTATTTAAGAGACATATTAATTTTTCTCTTATTACCAACTATAAACCAACAAATGGAAAACTTATAATTAAATAGAACTTAAGTTGATTGCTCTACTCTCACCTGTACTTAGTTCTAAACAAATATATTTACTGGATACAAACATTTAACATTTTATTGTTTGTTTTATATAAATAAAAGCCTCATTTAACGCCGCTGATTAAATTATAATGACGGGTTTAACTATCCTAAACATTTAGTGAATTACAGTGAAAATAAGTACTGAAGCTTTCGTGTTAAATTCATATAAATGGTTCCCTTAAATGTGTTGTTTTAGATATTCACATGTATAGAAATAAAAATAAACCTGTAAACATACATATGTATATAAATATGTATGTCTTTTATAATAAATACATATATGTACCTAATATTTTCAAATAACGTTTAATGTCAACCCTAAGTAAACATTTAAATTTGATATGAATTTTTAAGTTTAGATAACTTTAATTATACGGAGTGAATATTTATAAAATATACACAAAATATGTGCGTAATTAATTTATTCTTAATATTTGTTACGTTTGACCGATTTTGCTAATGTTTATACCCAACATTTCTAATACATCGCAATATCGGTCGAAGTTCCCTAAATGTATTAATATATATTCTGCCTCATCTTCCTGGAATGATCTAATCATGACTGTCTGTTTATTGGTCTGTCTGTTGAAGGCATGATAGGGAACAAACGTGAAGAACTTCACCTATTCTTTTGGAAAGTGGCCTCTGGAATACATTTAAAACAGTCAGAAATAGTTTTATTATAGTGGTTTTATTATGATATTATTAAAAAAATTCAAAAATTTAGTTTTACAAACCAGAAATCATACTATAAATTTCGGGCCTCATCGCCCCTACTTAGAAAATGTTTTTAACGTTCGCGACTGACTTAAAAATATCTGTATAACGATGAAACTTGTCATAGACAGGTTTCATAGGTATCACAAACTTTCTACCAAAGCGGTTCATAATTGATCTTATAGTCTATATAACCAATTTTATAGACACACTAAATTAACCAATATCTTATAATCTATAGAGTTCGGGCCATAATTTACCCAAGATTCCATAAAAACCCCTCTTTCGAAAATTACCCGGATGTTTAAATTAATATCAATGCATAATTCAACATAAATCCAATAAATGGCAATTGTTAGTACAAAATGCCAAATGCCAGAATGGACCTATGTTATAGGGCCCGAATGGGGTCGTATTCCAAAACTCACAAATTTACGTTATTAACAGACTCACTGACTGATGCATCCACGCACAAGACTAAACGGTTGAAGTTAATGAACTGAAATTAGGACAGGTGATTAGTCACACGCCAAATAAATCCACTTAGATGGGGGTAAAAAGGCTAAAAACAGGTAAATTCGGTAACCTCATATCTTCTAAATTAGAAAAGCTACAACAAGCATTAAATAAGTGTCGTTGTTCACTTGAAAAATAATTGGACAGGTTTATGGTGGTACGTTTTTGAAATTTTTCCATTTTAGGGAGTAAAACGATGAATATTGACTTTTTCAGTAACCCATATATTTCATAAACCAGTTAACATACAGATACAATTCGTAACTTATCAACAAAAAAAAAATACAAATTGAGTACTTTTGGGATATCCGGACGTTGACGATACCACTGCTATATTGAAATTTATATGACTTCAATAGGGAGAAAAAAGTACCAAATGGGGATCAAAACGTGAAGTTTTACTTTATTCAAATTCATTGAGTCAATTTTGATTAAATTTGAAAAATTGGTAAATTTAATAACACTAACCCCCATTTTCACAATGTCTAGTTATTTTTTAACTTTAAGATCTATTGACAGTTCTTATAAAAAATTGTCTTAACTGGAAGAATAACTACCAGTTAAACGAAAAATACTTTGGAAAATACTTTGGAAAAATGTTACCAGATTTATGAATCTGGGCCTAATGCCTACAACAGTACAGTATTTCCTGAGGACAGACTTTATAAGTTTTACTCAGCGGAAAATTATTTTATGTTTGAATTTTGCTCATTCTTAATTCCAAAGTTGTCTATTCATCGGAATGTTAGTATTTTTGGAAAATTGTATTCCTGTAGAACCCATATATCTTGTATTTCAGAATACAATTCGATTACAAACGAATTGAGGAATACTCTTTAAAATATTAATATATAGCATTGTGTTAGGTAAAAAGATTAAAAAAAAGTCGAAACCCTGATACCAAAAATGCATTTCTAAGCTAATGTTAAAATAACTCGCCGCTCAATTGTTAAAAAATGGTCTCTGGGTTAAAAATTGTGTCCTAATTAATGAAAAGCCGTCCTCGTATATTAATATAATCATGGGACCTCATTTTGCAAAATCGACAAGGAGAATATAAAAGTCAATACGGAGAAACGCCGAAAATGGTTCTTCTACTCACATCTCTATTAAGAAAAGCTCTTCTCAAGATGAACAATATGTCGAAATTTATAACATTTCATAATTATCTGAAAAATATACAATTCTGGTCTAAGTAATGTGACCTACATACATACATATGTAACTAAAAAGGATATATGTACATTAATTTTGTATAATACTTTATGCATCACTCTGTTGCCACAAAAATATTTTTCACCCACCTTTATGAGGGAAATATATGAATTTCGTAATCACCACAAACATAAATGAAATACTAAAAATTCTTGGGTAGTTAAAAGGTATTTAAAGGAATTTTCTATTCTCACATGACCTCAGCTCAAACCACCCACTTTTCTAATCACTACCATCGCCATTCATACCACTAGCAGCAATAATACATTTCTGTGTACAAAAATTTTCTACCACAAACTGCAAAATTGTGGTTTTCAAATGAAATAGACTGTACACAAATCAAAATTAAATAGAATTGAAAATCAAATTTAAAGACCTCATCGCACTACTGGTACTAATACTTTCTGGCTGGTTGGTTGATGTCTTTTAAAATAAATGATGTCACTGGCAAAGGAATATAAATTAAATGTAACATATTGCCTATAAATAATTCGTGTATTAAATGTGTTGTAGTTTCAAATACTTAATTTAAATGTAATATAAGTGACATAAATTTAACCACACATTTTGTCATGCATGATGGGAATTTTGTGATTTTTGTTTTATATTCAAGAACCAGCAGTATTTAATAGTTGATACTAAAACTATGAGTACTTACCTTAATTAAACGCTTTTTAATTGCCCTCTATAATTTCGATTTAATTTCTTTTATTTACACCGCTGACAGATGCTGCTGCTACTGATTCTGTGGATGATGTAGACGTTGTTGTATTTGCTGTTGCTGTAGATGTTGGTGACATTGATGATGACAATGTTACAATTATTTTTATTCTTGTAGGTAATTTTGTTTTTTTGTTTATTAAATTCTCCCCTCTTAGTTTTATTTGAATTTAAAAATTCTTGTTAAAAATGTTAATTACACTTGTACGAGAACGAATAGTAGTAGAAAGTAGTTGATTTGTTTCACTACTTTTTTTTATAACAATTTCAATGTTGTACAACGAACGTTGATGGAGATTATTTTTGCACGACTTTTAATTGAATTGTTTGATTTTAATTACTTGTTGTTGTATAGTCTGGGGAAACATTATTATAGTAGTAATTTTTATTGTTGCTGTAGTTTCAAATATACATTTTGATTAAATTAAAGACATTTATTAAGAGAATGATTTTTATGTTATACACAATAATTGGTATTATATTTTATTATGATATAAGGAAGAAAATCACACTTTTTAAATCAAGTATAAGAATTAAATCTTTTGTCCACTTTGATTAAATTTACGAAAAATTTATTTTAAAAATTCCGTAAATTTCAAAAAATATGAATCCATAATAAATCCCCATATTCATTTGATATTTAAGTGAAATAAGAAAAAAGTCGACTTTCCAAATATTTATATTTTATGAGAAGATCATTTAAAATTTTGAAATTGTCGACTTTTCGAAAATTTTTTGTTATTTGACTTCTTGGGACTTTTGTGACTGTTCTCTTTTAGAATTCTCTTTTTTCTAAGTTGATTGTTCCCAAAAAAAAAGCCGCAAGAACCCAAAAATCTGATTTTCAAATATCTTATCAGCACCCTTGAAGAATGATGCAAAATTAAAACCTCGGACAAAGCCCTCAAAATCGAGTGTAACATGAATTTTGTTTCTTGGACCAACACTCATTGGATGAACCCTACTTATGCAGTGCATTGTGTTGGAACAACTTAACCTAACCTATGTTGGAACAAGGAAAATATGTTGTGGGAGGGAGTATAGAGGGAGCAGTGCTTATACACATTAAATTTAAATATTTTCACATCTAAAGTGAGGGAGAATACTTCTGCAGGAAGTTTGTTCCACATAATACGAACAATGCTGCTAAAGAATTAATGAAGAAATGGGTATGTCATATACGATAGACGTGTGTAATGTAAAAATATACTAGTGTCGGGAACAACTTCCCAAAATTTAGAGGAACACACTCCATTGTAGTATCGATGGAACCCCACGTTGCGACGGTGTTCCAGTCAATAGATTTGGATAACCTACTGTCACCCTCTCCTTTACTCGTTCGAGTAGCTCCAAAATAGACTTCGAATCTCTGACCCATATCGGTTGGATAAAAGTGGTGTAAATAATAAGAAGATCAGATGGAGTGATGTATGACTTAAAGCTTTTTAAAAAACCAACACTCTTTGATGTTTCTTACGACACTTGAAAAATGTGTTTAGTCCAGCGGACATTGTACTGTATTTTCTTGCCCAGAACATCAATATTATCTGCCTTGCGTTCATGTGTTAGAAATCAACATTGAGTCATGCGGGAGTTAAAATCGACACTGTTAACATGACTCCAATTAGAGATTGTTGTCAAGACGTAATTGAGCATTTCATCTATATTATACCTCATTGCCCGAATCTAGAGGGCTTAACCTATAATTAAATCAATAAGAGAGTTAAAAGTTTGACATAGAAATTTATTAATGAAAATAAGAAATAGGGGAGGAGTTAATCTTGAACTCGTTTAATGAGATACCATCTAAAACAACTCATATAGTACGATCTCTGAGAAAGTTCGAAATAAATCGAGGGAAATTATTACCGACACCATATGCAATTAGTTTTGATATGTGTAAGTGCCAGAGATAGAAGCCGATGCAAAATGATCGGCGGCGGCGGCGCAACCATTTTATTACAGAAAATATCGGCGGCGGCTAAATTGTCGGCTCAATTTAACTTTTCTTCAGAAACTGACCTTATAAAATGGACATTATTATAGTAGTTATCACTATTTTAATATTAGTACAATATTGTGTGACAACTCAAATGTGTTTTTGTGGGTTTGATGGGCATATGATTGAATTTTGAGATCCATTTCGGAAAGATTGCAGAACATTTTTTTGAACATATTGTACTGAGATCAAAATGTTCAATCGCTAGTAGGGAACTGATGCCCTTTTCAATAAAAATATTTTTAATTTTCCCGTATTTATAGTACATTAATACCTATCGTTTGAGAGGCATTGTTAGAAAAAAGTGGTAAACGGGCCACTCTATTATACACCCTACTATTGCATTATAAAAAAGTCAACGTTAAATATTATAAAATATAAAATAACTTTTGTTTGCAATTTGCTTACATTTATGTCTATAGTTTTTTAATTTTAGTCCAGTTCTTTACTTTCACATCCTTTTGTAAAAATTCGAATTAATTTAATCAAATTTATGTTTTTGAGTTTCCTTTTTAGGTTTTTTTTTATTTTAATTTTTTTTCTTTATTTCTTTATACATAAATTTTCTCTAAAATTATTGTGTACACTTGATTATTTTTTTTTGTTTTTGTCAACATTTTGTTTTATTTCATTGTGTATAAGTGTGTGAGTTTAGCTTCATGAACATAACAATGTTAGTTTCCGGTCATTTACTCGTACATCCGTTTTATATTAATACTGGTCGAAATGAATGACACAGTATCCTAGATTTTATATATAAGTGTGTTGTTTTCTTTTTATTAAGTTTCAACTACAAACTCTGAAAAGCATTTATTTTTAGTTATTTTTCTTAATAAAGTTTATCTTGTTTTTTTTTCGTGTCACGAAAGAAAAGAGAGCAAACCAAAACAAATAAAAGTTTTTTTTTCAACAGTCTATATTTTTTCTCAGACAAATAGATTAAATTTATTTTTTCTTTCTTTTTTCAGTTCAAAAGGAAAAAATAAATAATAATAATAATATGCTATTGTTAATATAATTAAGGGGATGCTGCAAGCAATTTAATTTTTTTATTCAACAAGAAGCCCATAGTAAGACAACAGAGAAGTTGTTTAAACTGTAGCCTGCTTTTAGGTATATTTCAGCAATTATTATTAAATACAAACTTGTTTCTTAAAAGAAAAAAAAGACTCGTCTGTTTTTTATTTGAGTTCATTTCTTGCCTTTTTCCTTTACGTAGTGAGTCTCAGTGGATTTCTTTTACTCTGTTAAATTGTGGTGGTAGTATATTTGTAGAATATAACCAAAAAGGAAATGCTAAAAAAGGAACTATAAAACATTTCTTTTTCAGTTTTTTTTTTTATTTTCGTAAGATTTGTTTTTGTTAAGCTCTTTTTTTTTGGTTGTTGTTCTTGTTGTAGTGATGCTATGAAGATTTTCTCTCAGAGTTTATTTTTTCTTATTTTCTTGTTAATGTAGACCTCTTTTTTAATATTTTCTTTAGTTATGCTATTCTTAGTTTTCTGAGTTTTTTTATCTTTTTCCTTTATTTCGTTAATTTTATTTCGAGGCTGTGCCTTTTTTAGGTTTATGTTTTACTAATGTATGTGTGCAAAACTAAATTAATAATTCGTTAATTAGAAATTTATAAATGTTTATTTAATTGCAATAACTTGTATGTTAGGAAATGTTATAGCTTTTTCAATTAATAAATGTTTCTAGATGGAATCCTGTGGTAGATGTTAGTAACACAAGTACTAACAAAAGTACTCTGGACGTCCATTAATAGCAATTATATATTTTCAGGCTCATTTGTAATAACAAAAATTTTAATTATTGGACAACACTTGTCTGTCCTTTAGTATCCTGATAATACCTACAAGAAAGTATTGAAATTTTCCATAAGTATTCTTTAATGTGAAGAATTTTATTGGGGTCACTTTTAACTTTAAATTTGGGCAATTTTTTAATTATTTTGGAGCTAATTTTCGTTAAGAAATCGGGCATTTATTTCATAATGCAAAATTGCCCCAAAATCGGGGCCATTTTTCTTAAATGAAAAACCCTTCAGACGGCAGTTTCAAAGCACCAGTTTTATACTTTTAACAATTTTGTATTAAAATTTCGAGAAAATTTTCATGTGACTTATGGACAATAAAGAAGAGAATAAAATAGTAAAGAACTTAGGCCGATATCTGTCACTGATTAACGGTACCTTCGATTTGTATTTGGGGATTTGGGAGAAAACTGTTTTTGATAACACCATACAACAGCCATTTTCGCACATGAAACAAGTAAGAAAATATGATACCCTACATGAATATTAAATGTGATTTATTTTTCATAATAATTCATTGTTCCGATACATTTAAGCAATTTATGGATGGAAAACTAATTTTCGTATAGGGGCTATATAATAGACCGAATTTAACCATTGTTGTTCATTTTGTTTTGGTATTGCTATAATAATTATATAGTCACTATGGTGAAGGGTATATAAGATTCGGCACAGCCGAATATAGCACTCTTACTTGTTTTTTTTTGTTTTTTTTTTGCAACCGATTTAACTGAAACTCAAAAAATCGATTTGGATGAAATTTTCGGAGAGTTGAAGGAAATTGTCTAAGCTTTCATTTGAGCAAAACAATCAATTTTGAAAAAAAATGGGGGGAAAAGTAAATGGTACATGTTGAAAAATCGTATTCTTGAACAAAAAAGGGCCCATTTTGAAAAAGAATTGTTTTTGTTTTTAATTAATTTTTTCTAAGACCAATAGATGAAAAGTTACACTCAATTGCTAAACACCCTGTATGACCAAAATGTCCAACTTTGACCCCCTCTAACTCCGGCAGTTCTTGACCGATTGAGGTGAAAATTTGTGTCTCATAAACGGATTTTAAAATATATTCAGCAGGTTTTGGAACATAAAAAATGTTTCAAAATCATTATTTTGGCAACAGATATGCAGATGAGGAAGTTGGAATTTTAACAAATTAATTAAGCCAATATTATTACAGAACCAAAAACTTTCATAATGTTACGCATATCAAACGACCTTCATCAATAAAAAATATTTGTGGAAAATTTCAGCATTCTATATATTTTCTTTTCGACTTTATAGTCAGACAGGGAGTCAGAAGGAAAGATCGTCTTGAAATTTATAAGGATTCAGAATATTTATACAACCGGAATGAAAAATCAATATACACTCATTATGAAAAAAATTAAAACAATATCTATAGTAAATTATATACATTAATACATGGTGAAGATTGCATAGATTCCAAGCAAAATTTTCAGTTTTGACACTCTTAAAGTAAATGACCATTTTATATTCAAAACTAACATACGCATTCTCAATGATTGATATCAAAAAATAATATGGTCATTAACTTATTAAGGTGTTTTTTTTTCTGTGGGTGGTTTCGCATAATTTTTGACAATAATACAAAGACTACATATAAAATAATATTTGCAAAAAATTTGGCACTAAAATATATACCTACAATGTATATATTCCATTTCAGTATAACATATACTTAAAAAATTTATTTGTTTATCTTAATTTTTGGACAATGATTATAGGAATGTGTATTCCTAAACAAACATTTATCATTTATTCTATTGTCTAATGAAACAAAAACAACATACACACACATTTATTTTGAATATAAACAATTTATTTCTTGCAGTGCCAACTTTTTAAAAGTGTTTATTAATAAAAAATAATATACATTTGTAGCTTAATTTATTGTTATTTATTTTCAAATTTTTCTTTTGAAACCAATTAAAATATTAGAGAAATATTAGAGATTTTCGTAGTGCTGATAACACCGTCCGACATCAAAATTAGACACGAAATGAAAAACAAAAAACACAGTTTTTCTCCATTAAATTTATAGTTTTAGACGTAAGTATATTATCCGGTTTGTGTCTAACGAATTTTTTATCCTTTTGTCGGACGGTGTAATCTAATATACAATCAATGTTAAATTTGCCATTTTTAAAAGCATAAATGTTTTTAATTTTTTTTAAATTTTACAAAACTCAAGTAAGAAGATTTTGTATGAATTTTATCATACCCATGATTACAAAAATGTTTCCCTTTCTATTATTTGTATTCCTAAAGCACTTAAGGGCCAATATACTTGAGAAAATTACTTGTAGAAAATATAATGAGAAGCGTAGAATCGAGGAAACTTATATAAAAATAGAGGGCATTCAAAGGAAATAATTGTAAATTAATACACTAATACTAATCCCAAACACAGTGTTAAAAGAATTTATTACACTTCGTGTTGGTTAAGAACACTTTAAAACACAATATCTCAAATAACTGTGCTGAATCCTTCGGAAATGTATATTTGGGTATCTGAATTTCGACTTTTTTATATAAATTTGTTAACCTCTTTAATCTTTTTTAAATTGTATCAAAATCTGTCGATATTTACAGAAAAAACAGAAAATGTGCTTTAATTATCAAATTAATTGTATCGAGCATGTTTTGCACCTATCAACAAAAGATAATAACAATTATGAAATTTGAAAAAAATATTTTTTTCCAATTAAAAAAGTAATAATAAAAACGATCAGTAATAAAACTAAAATTTAAAATGAATTAATTCATTAATTGAATAAATTAAATATTTGATAAAATAAAACTTAAATTTTAATTAGTTTTTTAATCAAATGAACTAAATGTTTGGTTAAAAATTTATTAAAAATCAATTAAGTCGATGATTGAAACAATCAAAGCATTAATTGGATGCTCACATCTTTAAAGCACGTTTAAAGGCTGGAAAAACTTGATCAGCAAATTAAATAACTACAATTTATTCAATAAAAAGTTTAATCAAATTTGTAAACTAAGGTTTAAAAGAATGTGATAATCAAGGCAAATAAAAAATTGTGTAAATAAAAATTAGAGATGGAGAAAAACAAGGTATGTAATTGAAAATAAACTACCCATAAATTGTGTCTGTGTTCCTTGAACTGCAAACTAAATTACTCTATGGTAATTTACAGTTATAAGGAAAGGAATTCTTATAGAACTGGGTGCAAACTGTAGAATATCGAGATTTTGATCGACTGTTGCAATTTTCCTTGATCTTTAGAAGTTGTACCTGTCAGATTTTATATCTGATGGTCATTGTATTCTTATTATGGTAGTGCTCTAGAAGAGGGTCCCTTTGCATATTTTAACCTATTATTAAGCTAACATAATTAACAATAATTTGCATATTTTAAACTATTATTAAGCTAACATAATTAACAATAATTCGGCTAAGTCGTATCTTATTTATGTTAAATTGAAGTTAATTTTAGAAGGGAGTTTATGGCGGCTTGAGTTAATTATAGATCAATATCTACACTATTTTAAATAGTGAATAAATGTGATATGTGATTTTTGTGAATAAACTACAATAGGTGTAGGGATATGTCCAATTATGAATCGATTTTAATGGAATTGAGAGGTTTTGGTTCTTATGAAATTTGTTTATTTATAAATAAGCTAGGTATGAGCGTTAAAGTCATTTCCAGAAAAGGATTTAATGGAGCTATGATCAAATGGGTACACAAACTAAATTGTAAAATATGCATATGAAACTAGATTCCATTTATAGCTATTCTGCATACACCGATTTTTATAATCAGCTCTTATCTTCTATATATATAAAATTTAATGTGTGTTTGTAAGTTTATATGTTTGTATGTTTGGATATTTGAAGTTTATAGACTACTAAACGGCTGAACTGATTTTCTTGAAATTTTCACAGTGTAGTCCAGCATGTCTGGAAGTGGTTATAGGCTACTTTTTATTTTGAAATTTCAAGAAGGCGAGGAGCCGCGCCCCTATTAAGGAAATATTAATTCAGTATATCTGAAACAATATAACATTTAGAGTCCTGAAATTTTGTCGGAGCCACTTTAGTGTCAATATGAATATTTAGGACAAAAGGTAGACGGACTAGCATTAGGGGGCGTGGCACCTCCCATATAAATTAAATACAAAAATTAAAAATTTAACATCCATTTAAACATTTTGGGTAATAAATTGGCGGACTACCCATGAGGGGAGCGGCACCTCCCATATTAATTAAATACAAAAATTCGTTTATCTGGGAAACTAATGGAATAAAATTCTTCAAATTTTGCACGAAGAACTTAAATATTGATCTGAACATTTTGGAGGAAATAAAGCGGACTTTCATCTGGGCGGGCTTGATGTCCCCATATGAATTAAATAGAAAAAATTGTATTTCTGAGAAGCTATTAGAGCTAGAATCTTCAAATTTTACTTGAAGAATTTTGACATTCATCTGAGCATTTAGAATATTACGGGCGGACTTTTAATGGGCAACTGTGCACCTCCCATATGAATTAAATATAAAATTTCGTTTATCTGGAAAACTAACAGAACTTAATTCTTAAAATTTTGCACAAATTATTTTAATATTCATCTGAACATTTTGGGGAAAAAGTGCGGGCTTTCATCTGGGGGAGCTTGAAGCCCCCACTGAGAGACTATTAGAGCTAGAATCTACACATTTTACATGAAGAACTTTGACATTAGAGAATAACGGGCGGACTTTCAATGGGTGGCTTGGTACCACATATATGAATTAATTACAAAATTTCGTGTATCTTGGAAACTCTTATATTCCTAAAATTTTTTATAGATAGATAGAAATTGGCGATAGATAGAAACAGGCAAAGTTGCAATAATTTGCTTGACATCTCTCATGTGTAACATATTGTAAATCTGGAAAACTATTGTAGTTAGAGTCTTCAAAATCGTTAAGTGGGTTTTTTATTTATATGTACATATTGCTATAAAAGGACTTACAATTTCAAACGAATATTTTAAATATTTATATGTTTTTATGTTTTATATATTGTACGACGCTAATATTGGTATCAAATGAAAGCTGGGAATCTGTACATTCTATCTGTATTATATATTTGACTCTTTTAGATAAAAAGTCGAAAAAGAAATTATATGTGAAAAAGGTCTCGAAATAAAACTTGTTAACTACTTTTTTGTGATAAATGTACTTTAAGCTTCCATTAATTTTTTAATCCCGATGAATTGAAATAAATTATATTATTTTGAAGCTGAGGTTCTAAGCTTCTTTGACATTAATATTAACATCAAATTTTTTATAAAAATTTGAAATTTCATCTTTTGAAATCGTATGTCCTTTAAACTTTACAGTCTTTTTACAGGGGCTTAAGAGCTGATTATGAAAAACTGAGTACACATAGTTAAAACTAATGGTAACAGTTTCCTGTACACATAGGTACAGGATATATAAATAAATAAATATATAAATTTGGAATTTCATCTTTTGAAATCGTATGTCCTTTTTAAATTTTAAAGACCTTTTACAGGTGCATAAGAGCTGATTATGAAAAACTGAGTACACATTGTTAATACTAATGGTCCACAGTTTCCTGTACATATAGGCTTTTTCTTGTGTGAAAATGACTGTTGCACAGTGCTATCGATATTTTAACTGTGCTCCGGTTAGCCACTTGTATGGTGGCTGCATGAAATCCTAGACCGAACATATCTGATCACTGGGGAGAATTTGGGGAACATTTTATTTTCTTATCCTTAAACTAAGTAAAAGTAAAATAATTTTTCGCATAAAAATAAAAAATAAAAATATCTGGTAAACTTCGTTTACCAGATATTTGTCATACCTTAAAATGTTTAAATTGTTTATACTTCTTTAGGAAAGAAATATGCTATCTCCAAAATTCGCCTGGAACTTACAAAACAAAATATATTTTCACACGTTTGTTATTACACTTGTGTTTATTACTTCAATTTTATTAAACTCAAAGCTTTTTGCAAAATTTTTATAATAATTTTCGTAAATTTTAAAAACACATTCTTATTTCCACTTAAAATCGAAAAATTTTATATAAAAAATCAAATAACCTTTATTATTTTGTATAATTATTTCGGGTAGTTCTTTAAATGTCCTTTAAACAATTGTTCTTTCTTTTAGTTTTCCCGCACTCTATAATATTTCAATTGGAAAAAAATTAAAAATATTATTTTTTTATGTGAGTTCTTATAACTCTTAACGTCTTGTTCTAACGAGTTTGCGATGCGTAATAAATTTCACAGCAGCAGCCTCTTTTTTGAAGTTTACAACCAACAATAACAACATGAACAGCAATAACTATAGCAATAAAAAAAATAAAAACAACAGCAACATCGTTGACGAAGATGACGACAACGATGAGTAGAAAACCCAACAGGATTTTATGGCTTGAAATCTCTGTAAAGTATGCTACACTAAAAAACACATCAAGAACAATAACAACAACGACAAAAAGAAACATAAAAACTTTTAGCACTGGCAAACACACACGCACACACAGACACTGTTTGAGCAAAGAAAACTGTCAATCACACACAATTACTTTGCTCGTATTACTTGTTTTTGTATTTCCTCTTTTAGAACACGATTCCCATTTATTTTTTACTCGTTTCCTTTTATATCCTTTTTTATTTTTATTCCCGTTTTTATTTCGTTTTTTTCTATTTTTACATTTCAGGCATTTTGTTTTGCTCTCTTTGCTGTATTAAACTCTTCGTTTTTACTCTCTTTAGATTTAGTTTTTCTTTTTTTGTTAAATATGCTCACGTATTTATTTTACTTTATATAGACGTACTTATGGGTATATATTATATATATTTTTTTGTTCCAAGTATTGGTGTTATTTTTATGTTAAACAGGATCAGGGTGTGGTGAGTACATGTATTCATTAAAACTTATGCCATCGAAAAAATACCAAAAATAAGCTTTAGATTTTCTTTTTTTCTTAACAAATTTTCTTGGTATAAGGATTTACTTTGGTATACTACATTTTTTTCTAGCTTCTTGCAAATAGATGTTAACAAAAGGATGTGATTTTTTTCCTATTTTTTCCTGTCTGATTTATTTTATTTTCAATAATTGCTAGTTTTTAAGAAAGAATATTTAACAAATATTAATTATTTTTGCATACTTTTTGATCATTTTCCATTAATTTATTAAATAATGTTGAAAAGATTAGAAATTATTCTTCATTTTAAAAATTAATTTTTTTCACTATAGGATTTTTTTCTTTTTGCACAAACTTTTACACTTAAACACTTGAGCCGTTTAATTAACAACCGTACACGTCAACTGTCTCCACCTGACTGAAAATCAATGTGCAGCATATAAAATTATTTGGTTCTTTGCTCACAGCATCCAAATACTAAAAAAGCATGAACAAACAATGGCAAAAAGTTTTCTTTTAGTACTAAATAATAAAAGTTAAATTTACTCTCTTTCTCTTTCTGACTGGCAAATACCGTTACATTCACAGACACACACACACTTACTCATTTATATAGAATCCTTTTCATTGTTTATCTTAAAAGCTTTATTTGTTTTGAACCTATTTATGGATTCTCACTCTCTATTTTTATCATCAAACTCTTGTGCTCTTTTTCATATTTTTAAAATTATTCTTTATAAACATATGATGCATTATTTGATTAATATTTATTTAAATGCAAATGTTGTGTTTTATTTTTGTTCTTTTACTGCGCCTTCTCTTCTCTTTAAATTTGCATAAGTTTTAAAAGCTTTCGTTTTTTTTTCTATATAAATGTAAAAATGTTGGACAGAGTTTGTTTGTATGTCCCTTCGTTCTTTCGTTGTAGGTTCAGTGTTTCTTTTCATCTTTCCCCTCATCTCGTAATTAATTATGATGTTACATTATCATTATATATTCTCAATTATCATTTAATAAGCTTAACATTTAATAAAATTTATACATACACATACATACATATGTATGTATTTACGTGAAGATTTTAAGCTTTTTTTACTGTTATTTAAAAAATACTGTGTTTCTGTATGTTCTATATGTGTGTGTATGTAACTCACTTATACAAAAGTTAATTTCACACATGTACCGTTATATTTGTACCTGTGTTTGCATATACATATGTATGTTTCCTTTTACACTGCAGCTAATTATTATGCGTAAGTGTGCCTTTTATGTCAAGGGAGTTTTGACATTTGTATTCATTTTTAATAGAAAGAAATTTTAATTTCATATTTAAATAATTAACCCGACTATTTAAATTATAAATGAAGGTTATTTGCTTCTTTTGAAGTCTATGTTTATAAAAAAATGTTTTGCTTCCTTCTTTCTAAATGTCACTATGGCAACGAGCATCATTTGAATGGAATCATGAACATACAAAGGCATTAAGTTTATAATGAAAGTTAATTGAAAATGTCATATGAGTTTTATTTAACAAATGAAAGTGCATGCCTTGATTTGAAATGTTATAAACTACAAAAATAATCCGTGTATCCTGTTCGATATCTCTGATAGGAAGGAGTATACTCTTATGCCGAAGTTTCATCTAAGGATTACCATTGATAACCCATACTAACGCTTGTATTTATAAAAAAAATCTTATTTTGCTTTTAATGCACTCAATAGTTAAAGCACACTTTAGCCTTAAAAACCATTAATAAAATTGTGATATTCATAAACAAATAATAAACGTATATTAACTATTGTGCTGATTTATGTTTAAGTTGGCAGCACTGTACAATATGGCTGTCATTTTATGTGTTAGTGTTGCGTACAATTAGGATAAAATATTCGTTGATTCGGTTTTCTTAATTTCATATTTTTGTTTATAATAGATTTTTGACAATAAAAACAAACTTTTAAGAAAAACAAGTAAGAGTGTTATATTCGGCTATGCCGAATCTTATATACCCACCATCAAACCTCGTTTGACTCGAATGAAACTTACTTATGTCGAATTTTATCTATATACTCGTATTTTTAGGCCAGTTATAAGCGTTAAAGTAATTTTCTGAAGGGGACCTTATATAGGGGGGTAGGGTCAATTATGGGTCGATCCTCATAAAATTTGGTAGACAGAATTTGGTTCGTATTAAATTTATTTGTGTCAAATTTCAACGCTACACTCGTATTTTTAATTGATTAATGAGCGTTGCAGTCATTTTCTGAAGGGGACCTTATATGGGGGGTAGGGTCAATCATGGACCGATCAACATACAATTTTTTAGATAGATTTTGACTCGTATTGAACTTACTTATGTCGAATTTCATCTATATACTAGTATTTTTAAGCCAATAATGAGCGTTAAAGTCATTTTCTGAAGGGGACCTTATATAGCGGGTAGGGTCAATTATGGACCGATCCTCATAAAATTTTGCATAGTGATTTTGGATCACAAGAAACTTATTTATGTCGAATTTTATTGCTATATTCGTATTTTTAAACAAGTTATGGCTATTAAAGCTGCTTTTCGAGGGGCCACTTGTATAGGGGCTATCCGAAAACGTGGACCGATATTGCCCATTTTCAATACCAAACAAACCTTACCTATAAGAAATATTTATGTGAAATTTCAACCCTCTAGCTCTTTCAATTCGGACTCTATCGTGCTTTCAACAGACAGACAGACGGACGGACAGACGGACAGACATGGCTAGATCGTCTTAGAATTTAATGAGGACCTAGAATATATATACTTTTGTGGGTCTATGACCAATATTTCGATGTGTTACAAACGGAATGACAAAATCAATATACCCCCCATCTTTTTTGATGGTGGGTATAATAAATATATATATGGTAGATTTTATTTTAAAAGAAACCATAATTAGTTTTCGCAATCAACCTAAAATTACCGGAAAAATCTTTATCTGAGAAAAAAATTGTTAAAAATCAACTTATTGTTGGATTAAAGAAGGGTCGAGCCTACAATAAAATTCTTCTAATTGTCAATGGTTTATTGAAGGTGTTTTAAGCTATTTCACGTTTATAAATACGATTTTCCTAAATTTTGCCTAAAATTGTTTAATAAACCTAAAATAAGTTTTTATAAATACAGCCGTAAGTGTTTACGTTATAGTTGAGAGCCTTATTTATAATTAGCTTACTCTTAATGCTTCGCTACCTTTATTTAAATAAAACCGAAATTTGACTAACAAATACCTGAGTATGGTCTTAATTTGGGTTTGTAATCGGAGTTTCAAAAAGTATACTATTTAGTGTAACTAAATCTGCCACTTTGTAAACTTTAATCAAAATTGTCTCAATGAGATTGAATAACTTTAAAGTTCGCCTTTTTGTGTCCCTTTGGGTGCTTTTTTCTCTCGCTAGCGCTGCAACAAATTTATTTCCCAAAAATTGCAACATTCAATAAGTTTTTGTAAAAAGTACCAAAAATAAGTACGATTATATCCCTTAAAGGTTTTTAATAAGGTACGAATCTATATAAATAATTTCCTTAATTATTTGTTCCCCTTTTTTGTCTATACAGAGCTTTTTGAAACATGGCACAGATATAGTAAAATGCCTAGGTCAAATAATAACGTAGCCGAATTTTTGATTTTTGGTCCAGAGATGGGCTAGAAAGCTAAAACTTGACATAGATATAGTAAAATACCTAGGTCAAATCCTAACGTAGCCGGATGTTTGTGGGCGGATAATTAGGAAAAAAAGGGCTTGGTAAAATTCAACCTTTTAACATTTTAGCATACATTAAAGTCTCATAAAGACACAGGAAGCTGAAAATTGCCTTGCATATAGTCCTAATAATGAAGCAACGCCTTACTAGAATTAGAATTGAGATGAAAAGATGCGTGGCAAAATTGTGTTTTTTTACATTTCAGCTAATTTTGAAGTCCTATAAAAACCAATGAAGTTAATAATTCCATGCATATTAAACATTTAGAATTCAAACTTTTCCACCAAGGACGGAGAATTTACAGGAAAAATGGGCGTTGAAACTTTATGTTTTTTACATTTTAAATAATTTAGAAGGTCCTCAATGACCTAGAAATATAAAAATTGAACACTGAACGGGATTTTTGAAATCCGCGGAGATGTAAAAGAAGACTGGTAAGTGAAAGGATGTTGTACATCCGGTGCTTTTAAGCGATTTTTCTAACTTGATTATGCGGGCAAATTCAATTGATGCAAATCTGATTAAAAAAGCGGCACTCAGTTACACACTTAATACTGTTGATAAATTATAAAAAAATACTTTTGTATCACTCTGGCCCATAGTGCAATGTTCGTCTATTGAAATCCATAAAGTCAGGCAACTATTTCCACAAAATTTCATTGATACCAGACTACAGCTTCTACTGCGCTTATGACAGCCGGCTTATTTCGTTTTCAACATTAAATCATATATACCATAATGTTTTTACTCTTTTGAAAATTTTAAAATGGCTACAAAATATTTAAAGGTTAAGTTTGAACTTAATTAAATTTGGTGGGAATAATACTCTGACCACATTCTGACCACCAATTTTTTCAAGTTTTATTGATATTTATTATCTATTACACTATCTGAAGTTATGGGTAGTCGGACATTGCACTATTAGCCATTGAGTGATTCTGAAATAATTATAAATAACGCAAAAATTATGACAAAATTGTTATCAATGCGATCTATATTAAATATTAGTGCAATGGAATAATAATGCTAAAAAACCCATTACCAGACATCTGTCCGATCCGGTTTTGGTCTCAATCAAATTGTTTAATGCCTGCAATTCCGAAATATTTAGAAATAGAAAAATTTTAAGATATTATAAATATTTTCAATAACTTAATAACTGGGATGTTGTTATGGGCCCCAAAAGGTCCATGAACCCCCATTTAGGAACTTTTGATTTAGACTATATAACAAGTAAATTTATAATTTCACCTATCAAAATTACTTAACGATTTCTTTTGTACACAACAAAAAATCTCTTACAAATTTTAGTTCTTCTTTTTTTGTAGTCTGCATGTCTACGATAAATTCGAAATAATGCCAAGTGTTCCACTTAAATATCTTAATAATCATTTTCAAATACATTATTTATTTTATCTCCTTCAAGGATGTATTAAAAAATAATATTAAAGCAGCAGCTAAATTTACAATACTACAGCAAATATTTATCAAAATATTTACAAATCCTTTTAAGTACTTTCTGTTTATTTTATCATCTCGTTTTACTTAGTTTTTTTTCTTCTGTTTCATTTTATGTTGCGATTTTACTACTTAAATGTTATTTAATACCCAAAAATACGACTATTTATATTATAAACCAAACCCAACCAACCATCCAACACCAACTCACTCACAGTTTACTACACTGAATTTGTTTGACCATGGCCATTCATTGTCCTTTAACCAACGGCAAATGTTCATAAATATTCGTAACAACAACAGCAATAATAACAACAAAATATATATAAAAACAAGTAAGAAATTATAGTCGGGCGAGGCCGACTATATAATACCCTACACCTTTGACAAAAATATAATGTGATTTAGTTGCCATAATAAAGCATTTAAGTTGAATTGTACCTTGCATTAGATATACATACTTAAGCCGTTTATTGTTGAATAAAATTGTGGACATTTAAGTGAAATTTTGATGGGGGCTTTTCATAGGGGCTAGGGTCATGTGAGAACCTATTATTATGGAATTCGTGGGGGTCATCAAGTCCTGTATACAACTTGGTTATTGCAGCTTTTTATCGAGATATGAGTATATTAAACATAATTATGAACTTAAAAGCCCTATTCGGCGGGTTCAGTTGTATGGGGGCTAGGTGAAATAATGGACCGATGTAAACCATTTTCAACAGACTTCATCTACGGTACCAAAAGATCAAATTACATTGAATTATCTCCAAAATTGCGACCTGTAGTTTGATTACAAGTTTTAAAAGCCCTATTCGGGGGTTCAGTTGTATGGGGGCTAGGTGAAATAATGGACCGATGTTAACCATTTTCAATAGGCTTCGTCTACGATACCATAAAAGATCATGTGCCAAATTTCATTGAATTATCTCCAAAATTGCGACCTGTAGTTTGATTACAAAGATTACAAGCCCTTTTGGGGGGTTCAGTTGTATGGGGGCTAGGTTAATGGACCGATCTTAACCATTTTTAATAGGCTTCGTCCCTGGCGCAATAGAAGATCATGTACCAAATTTCATTGAATTATCTTCAAAATTGCGACCTGTAGTTTGATTACAAGGTTTACATGGACGGACGGACAGACGGACAGACGGACGGACATAGCTAAATCGACTCAGAAAATGATTCTGAGCCGATTGGTATACTTTAAGGTGGGTATAGGACCAATATTATTGTGCGTTACAAACATCAGCACAAACCCAATATACCCTCCCCACTAAAGTGGTGTAGGGTATAAAAAGAATATTAAAAATACTTACCACATATTTATAATAAAGTTGGAGCAGAAAAATGTTTATTTTTCATTGTTAAGAAAAAGTGAAATTGGAATGGTTTTGGCTTGGCTTGGAAATATCTATGTAATAAAATGAAAGCAGGAAAAATCTGTAACCACCACCCCGTTTATTTTCGGTTAAGATGAATCCTGTTGTTTTCAAGTAGACACGTTCGTAAGAAGAAGGAACAAGAGACAATAATGATGAGTGGCTAAATAACCTACAGAGCAACAATTAATTTTCAAAATCTCCAATAGAATATATACAAACACACAGATGTATAAAGAAATACCAATACTAAGACACTCGGATAGATACAGATACACATACATACGTACAGCTCAGACACCAATAACAATAAAATAAATAATGAACAAAACCAAAACAACAACAATGAACAGCAAGGATTCTCAATGTGACCAACATAAAAGCTCTCAAGAGATTTTTTTTGCCTAAATAGCACAACTTTCATAATTTATCCATAACTGTTATAAGTTTGCCTATTAAAAATCTCAATGATTTTGTGTCAATCGCCAAAAGAGTTCCTTTGTGTCCTTTTTATACCCACCATCAAAAAAGATGGTGGTATATTGATTTTGTCATTCCGTTTGTAACACATAGAAATATTGATCATAGACCCACAAAAGTATATACATATATTCTGGGTCCTTGTTAAATTCTAAGACGATCTAGCCATGCCTGTCCGTCCGTCTGTCTGTTGAAAGCAAGATAGAGTCCGAACGGAAAGAGCTAGAGGGTTGAGGGTGGCCCCACGAAAACAGCATTAACAGTCATAACTGTTTTAAAAATGCGAGTATAGTGATGAAATTCGACATAAATAAGTTTTATATGAGCCAAATTCTCTCTACCAAATTTTATCAGGATCGCGTCATAAATTACCCTACCCCTCATATATGGTCCCCTCCAAAAACTGACTTTAACGCCCATTACTGGCTTAAAAATACGAGTCTAGCGAAATTCGATAAAAGTAAGTTTCTCACTGTCAAATATCAATCTACCGAATTTTATGAGGATCGGTCCATAATTTACCTACCCCCCATATGAGGTACCCTTCAGAAAATTACTTTAACGCTCATTACTATCTTAATAATAAGAGTATAGCACAAATTTCTGTACCGAAATTTATTAGAACCGGTCCATAATTGACCCTACGCCCCATATAAGACCCCCTTCAGAAAATGACTTTAACGCACATTACTGGCTTAAAAATGCGAGTATAGCAATGAAAGTCGATATACAGAAGAAAGTTTCTTACAGGCCAAAATTCTCTACTGAATTTTATAATTGACCGCCAATATACGTTCATGGTTTAAAAGTTGGACAAAAAATTTTTGTTTTTAGAAGTGAGAATTTTGTTAATCTGAAAGCGATGTGTCCATAATTGACCTAAGCCCTATATAAAATATCAACCTAATGTTTATAGCGGAGAATTCCATTTACAGCATACGGTTTGATGGTGGGTATATAAGATTCGGCATAGTCGAATATAACACTCTTACTTGTTATACCCTTCACCTTCGTGAGAAGGGTATATACAAGTTTGTCATTCCGTTTGTAATTTCTATAATATAATTTTCCGACCCTATAAAGTATATATATATATATATATATATATATATATATATATATATATATATATATATATATATATATATATATATATATATATATATATATATATATATATATATTCTGGGTCCTTATAGACAGCGGAGTCGATTTAGCCATGTCCGTTTGTCTCTCAGTGTGTATGTTGAAATCAGTTTTCAGAAGACCCCAGATATCTGCGAGATCCGAATCTTCCATAATTCTATCAGACATACCATAGGGAAGAAAGCAGTTAAAAATCAACAAAATCGGTCCATAAATCCCGTAGATATGAGCAAAAATCCGAGACAACTTCTGAAAATTTCATCAAAGATTTAGATATTTTATTCATGCTCAGACAGAAACTGTAAACAACAACAAAACATATAATCATGTATATATTTACGTTTGATACGTTTTCGTTCTTCAAAAGGTACTTTTTGAATTTTCTATAATATTGAAGTTGGAGACATAAAATTAAGTAAATAGAGCCTGGAGTAAGTGACAAACTATTTTTTGGTACTTTTTCGTTATTCAAGGTACTTTTTGAATTTTGTATAATATTGAACCTAGAAACATGAAATTAAGTATGTAGAGCCCGGATTAAGTGACAACACATAAAAGGGGACTTTTTGGTACTTTTTCGTTCTACAAAAGGTACTTTTTGAATTTTCTACAATATTGAACCTTTAATAGTGAGAACATGTAAAGTGGGACTTTTTGGTACTCTAAGTTAATAGAAATCTGGAGGAAACGATTTTTTCTACATTTTTCTTTAATAATTAACACATTCTTTGGTTTTTATGCACATAGGCAACACCCTGATTGATTGAAAATCTATAAAAGGGGACTTTCTGATACTTTTTCGTTTTACAACCGGTATTTTTGATTTTTTGTAATAATTTTTTGTACTGGCTATTCTCTTTAACACATCATGGTGAAGGGAATATAAGATTCGGCACAGCCGAATATAGGACTCTTATTTTTTAAATTTAATTTTAAATCGTCTATTAAAAAAACCAACCTTGGGCCCTTGTGAATATTAGAACTGAAAAGTTTTAGGACGGCCAAAGTTTGGCATATTCTTACCAGATTAAAGTTAAAGTCTAAAAATAAAACGCATTACCTAAAAAACAAAAAATAACACTTTACCTTAAACTAAAATTCAACTAAAAACAGAAATGTTAACTATAGACTAGACTATGGACTAGACTACAGACAAGACTAGACTGTAGACAAGACTATAGACTAGACTATAGACTAGACTATAGACTAGACTATAGACTAGACTGTAGACTAGACTATAGACTAGACTATAGACCAGACTATAGACTACACTATAGACTATAGACTACACTACAGACTAGACTATAGACTAGACTATAGACTAGACTATAGACTAGACTATAGACTAGACTATAGACTAGACTATAGACTAGACTATAGACTAGACTATAGACTAGACTATAGACTAGACTATAGACTAGACTATAGACTAGACTATAGACTAGACTATAGACTAGACTATAGACTAGACTATAGACTAGACTATAGACTAGACTATAGACTAGACTATAGACTACACTATAGACTACACTATAGACTAGACTATAGACTAGACTATAGACTAGACTATAGACTAGACTATAGACTAGACTATATACTAGACTATAGACTAGACTATAGACTAGACTATAGACTAGACTATAGACTAGACTATAGACTAGACTATAGACTAGACTATAGACTAGACTATAGACTAGACTATAGACTAGACTATAGACTAGACTATAGACTAGACTATAGACTAGACTATAGACTAGACTATAGACTAGACTATAGACTAGACTATAGACTAGACTAGACTAGACTAGACTATAGACTAGACTATAGACTAGACTATAGACTAGACTAGACTACAGACTAGACTAGACGTGTTTATTGATGTTTATATATACATATTATATGTAAGAAAATTTCATTTTTATAACAACAATAGTTTTAATTTTATTTAGTTTTTTGTCTCTCCTGTAAAATTTTGAAAAGTGTTGTTACGTCCTTTTGCATTTCAGGTGACGATATAGTCTATGATTCGTGAAAAAAGAGAATAAGTAAATATCACAAAATATGTGAAATATTCGATATTTATTACAAATAGTCTACTTGGGGAAAATGCCAGAAATCTCCAAATGCTGTTTAAAATTATTAAAATTTTCCGCTAACCGCTAAAACACATTTTTTCCCGCAATTGGCATTTTAAAAATTTCAGATTTTTCAATTCTGGCATGGTCATGAATATTTTCGGACAGTCTATGCATCTAAAAAGTTCTAATTTTTCGTTACTACTTTATGTGTAATTTACTTGTATGACATTACCATTTGTTCCCATAATACCCGATATGCTCCATTTGGTATTTATATAAAAAGGTGAAGTTATAATTATTGCAGGTTTTGGTTTTCACCATAGCTGTTGGAGGTTTGCATTGGAGTCCATTTTACCCTTATGAGGGGCTTTAGTTTTTTTAAGATAAATATTATTCTATGGTAAGAGAGAAGATCATTTAAGAGATATCTTTTAATACTAATACATTCAAATATTATTGATATTAAACATGTTGGTCACATTTAGATCATTTACCACATGCCAAATAACTACGCTGCTGCTCCAGTGTCAAAGCAATGTTATTAAATCATTTTCATAGATTCACCAGAAATTCTACACATTTATTTAGGAGGAAGAATTGGTGGACTAAGTAACTGCAGATGGTTGGGGTGATTGTGAAAACAAAGTGGGTGGCAAGAACTTGTGGCAAAAGTAATGATGGTTGTATGTATCTAGTTAAAGAACAATATTTCAATTTTATGAGAATTTGAGTATCTTCATATTAAATGATGGCAAACAGAAAAAAAAAATATTCCAAAAAACCCAGGTCCATTTGATTTGCAAGGAAAGAATATGAGATTAAAAGGAATTTTTCTTTGTCACAAGAGTTTTTGTTTTTTTTTTTTTTTTGTTCTTTATGCCTGACACACAATATTTTAAGATTTATTTTATATTTTTTGGCCTTTTGTTGTGGCTTAAATGATTCTCTATCGATTGAATATCTCGGTCTATTGTTTGTAATTGTTTACAATTTATGTTGTTGATACTTGTAGACCGTGCAGACGATTTTTTCTTTCGGATGAATTTGAGAATATTAATGAAATGTTATCAAAATCATCATCATCATTGTTGTCATAAAACATTTTGTACTCATAATTATGTGTTTTTTGGGGGTATGTGAGAGTATAAAAAGATTTAATACTATTGTGTTGTTTTTGTGCTAAAAGAAAAAGGTCAATAACATTTTTCTTAGATACATATAACCATACCCTCAACCCCTACCAACCAAACTCTAATAATTCCATTGAAAACAATATAATCTCAAGGAAAATTGTTGAGAACTGGGAAAGAAGGATATAGAAACATTTTAAGCAATTTATTAGCTTAACAAAACAGTTACAAACAGGATTTAATCTATAACGGGTTGTTAAAACAAAACCGTTAGAAAAACAAAATCCTAACAAGAAAACATTTTATTTACAACCCATTTTTTATGTTCATCCTAAATAACCATACAAAATAAAATTGTCCTTTTTATCTCAATAAATTATTTATGGCGTGATTTTATCCCAACCTGGATTTAAAATTAAGTTTCTCATTTTTTTATGATTAATCGTGTCACGTAAAATCGGTGTTAAGGCCAAGTTGGCAGAAAATAGAACAAAATTGACTTAGATGGATTAACATAATGGTCATTAGAGATTTTTTTTTTGGGATGAGAATGTATTAAATATATTTGTTTTGAATATGCAATATATTTAATTTTTATGTAATTTGACATAATTACAACCAAGGCCGTTATGTTAAATAAATAATCAATATATCGACACCATATATTCAAAAACAGCTAACTCAATCTTTTGCCAAAGTAAGTTTTTGATGATTCCTCAATGCATTCCCGACATCTGGTATACATTTGGAATCATTATTCTTTTTGTATTTGTATAATAAGGAACAACATTTTTCAATATCATTATTATAATGACCAAAAACGTTCTATCTCTTTTATGTTAAATTTCAATTGCAACTTTTAAAATTATATGATTTGAAATGAATATAAATTAAATTTAAATAACTCAACATTTATACCTAAAATGATTTTAAATTTTGTTTGATTTCTTACAAACATATGGCAGTTAAATGACCCAAATATATATTTTAGTTGGAAAATGGGCAGCAAATTTAAAGAAAAAAAACACTTTAAAAGTTAAAAATGGAGGAAAGACCAACATTCATTCGGTTGTTTCCTTTTTATTATTATTTTTTTTTTTATTTTGATAACATGGTGCCATCAATATAAAATTTATCTTTACTGGCAACTACAAAGGACTACAACGGTTGTCGTTATCATCATCATTGGAATATCCTTAAAATAGTACAAGGAAAATACATATTAGCAGCAGCAGAAGTAAAAATAAAACGTAACGAAATGAAATGAGAGAAATAAACAAAATAAACATCATTATTAACAACATTATCATAAACATCTTGTGTTTACAAGTAAACGCAAATAAAAAGTGCGAAATACACCCACATACATATAGTATGTATGTATTACAGACAAACATTTACACGAATACGCAAACAAATATACATACATACTTACTATGCATGTAAGAATCTTAAATAGGGAAAGACTCAGCGTCGGTAGTAGTGGTAGTAATTTAAATAAATTCTATTCAATTTTCAGTAACGGCATCAACTTCCTTTTTATGTATGTTCCTTGTAGTTGTGGTAGTAGTAGTAGTAGAGAGGAACTTCCGTTTTAACGCAAATATGTAATTTAAATCAAGTCTTTGAGTAGATGGCTGTGATGCTGGAAATTCAACAAGATGGGCGAATTGGGAATTTAAGTTTAATATACGAGGTTATTTTCATACTAGCATTACCCAGTGTGCTTCGCTACCATCATCGTAATTAAATAATATAAACATAATCCAGAGTAGGTTTTCATTCAATCAGGAGGTTCAATATTATACAAAATTTCAGTTTTTACGATAAAGTACCAAAAAGTCCACTGTTATAAGCTCTCACTTAATTAGAATCCAATGTATTTGTCAGATTTTATGTTTTTATGTTTTATTACAGGAAAATCAAAAGAGAACCAAAAAGTTTACTCTTGTAAACTTCTGATTTTATGTTTCTAGGTTTAATATTGCAAAAATAACCAGGAACTGGGATGCTGCGTGTATAATTTTATGTTTATAGGTGCACTATTATAAAAAAATCAAAAATTACCAGTTGAAGAACGCAAAAGTACCAAAATGTTTACTCTTATAATTTCTCTTTTCATCAGGATCCTATATGTCTGGTTATATGTATGTTTCTAATCAATTCAGTTGAATAACGAAAAATTACCAAAAAGTCCCTTTTTATTGATTCTCACTTATTCAAGACTATGCATGTTTAATTTCAATATTCTAGCTCCAATATTATATAAATTTTTTCATAATTTAGACATTTTTTGGTTCATATAAAAGATGTTTACATCGAATATCATTTACTGACACTTTCCGCATTAAATTCGGTAGGAAGATTTCATATAAAAGTTTCTTAGGTTTTGGCTCATAAGAAACTTACTTATGTCAAATTACATCTCCACACTCGTACTTTTAAGCCAGTAATGAGCGTTAAAGTAATTATCTGGAGGGGGCCTTATATGGAAGTAGGGTCAATTATGGACCGATCCACGTAAAATTTGCTTGAGAGGATTCTGCTCGTAAGAGACTTACTTATGTCAAATTTTATCTCTACACGCGTACTTTTAAGCCAGTAATAAGCGTTAAAGTAATTATCTAGAGGGGACCTTATATGGAGGTAGGGTCAATTATGGACCGATCCACGTAAAATTTGATAGAGAGGATTTTGCTCGTAAGAGACGTACTTATGTCAAATTTCATTGCTTTACTCGTATTTTTAAGCCAGTAATGAGCGTTAAAGTCGTTTTTTAAGGGGACCTTATATGGGGGGTAGGGTCAATAATGAGCAATCTACATAAAATTTGATAGAGAGATTTTGGATCGCATGGAACTTATGTGTGTCGAATTTCATCGCTATACTCGTAATTTTAAAACAGTAATGAGCATTAAAGTCACTTTCTGAAGGGGACTATATATAAGGGGTAGGGTCAATTATTGACCGATCCACATCAAATTTAGTAGAGAGATTTTGATTCTTATGAAATTTATGTGTGTTCAATTTCATCGCTATATTCGTATTTTTAGGCCGGTAATGAGCGTTAAAGTAATTTTCTGAAGGGGACCTTATAAGGAGAGGTAGGGTCAATTGTTGACCGATCCATGTAAAACTTGGTAGAGAGATTTTGACTAGCATGAAACTTATGTGTGTCGAATTTCATCGCTATATTCTTATTTTTAAGCCAGTAATGAACGTTATAGTGATTTTCCGAAGGGGGCCTTGTATGGGGGGTAGGGTCAATTATGGACCGATCCTCATAAAATTTGGTAGGGAGATTTTGGCTCATATAAAACTTTTTTATGTCGAATTTCATTGCTATACTCGTACTTTTAAAACAGATATGCCCGTTAAAGCTGTTTTTCGGGGGTTTACTTGTATGGGGGCTATCCGAAAACGTCGAGCAATATTGTCCATTTTCAATACCAAATAAACCTTATATATAGAGAATATTTTCAACCTTCTAGCTCACTCCGTTCGGATTCTATCGTGCTTTCAACAGACAGACGGACGGACATGGCCAGATCGTCTTAGAATGTAATAAGGACCCAGAATATATATACTTTTGTGGGTCTATGACCAATATTTCGATGTGTTACAAACGAAATGAAAAAATCAATATACCCCCCATCTTTTTTGATGGTGGGTATAAAAAACCAAAATCTACTAGTTGAAGAAGGCAATAGTACTAGTACTTTTCGTTGAATAAAGAAAAAGTACCAAAAAGTCCCTCATTTACGCCAGTCTCTACATGCTTAATTTTATGTTTCTAAATTAAATATTATAGAAAACTCAAGAGGTACCAGTTGAAGAACGAAAAAGTACTTAAAAGTCTCCCTTCATACATTCTCATTTACTCCAGTCTCTACATGCTAAATTTCTTGTTTCTAAGTTAAATATTCTAGAAAACACAAGAAATAACAGTAGAAGGACAAAACCCAAAAAAATAGTCCCTGGTGCTGGAATTAGAAATTAACATATTTAGTTTTACCTATTTTTAAAATTTTATCAAAATTGGTGCAATAAGATTCAATAAAATCAAATTTCTCCTTTTTACCCCTTTTTGGTACCATTTTATTTCAAACGTTACAATATCATAGTGGGAGCCCTTCAAGTCAATAAATAGAATAGAACGTTTTATGAAAAAAGTACCAAAAACTGTCACCCCTTAAAGTCCGAATATGCAAAAAGTACTAAACTTGTATTCCCATTTTCTCAATAAGTTACGAATGAATTAAAAATTTTATTTCTTTTTTCACTGGTTTAAATGATACATACATAAAGTTTAAAAAAGTACCAAAATTATAGTTTTTACCTCTTTACTCCCTAAATGGGTCGAATTTCAAAAAAGTACCAGACACCTGTCCTCTTATTTATTAAATGAACAACGATATGTATTCAAATTTTGTTGTATTGTTTTTAATTTAGGCGATATGTGACTACCGAATTTACCCTTTTTGCGCCCTAAACAAATTTTTAAAAATCCAGTCTTACAGAATCTATTTCGCGGGAGACCAATCTCCTGTCTAAATTTCAGTTCTTTAGCTTCAATCGCTTAGGCTGTGCAATGATGAAAAAGTCAGTAACGTTAGAATTTTATATACATATGTGTATATATAGATATCAAGCTTTATTTTGGTTCCATAATTCTCAAACCACCCTCACATTTAAAGAAACGCGAAATAAATATAAAAATTCAGTCAAAGTGTTAGAAGGAGGTTGGCTGGCTGTTGATTTTCCCAACATAAATAAGCGTGTATACATATAACACAGCCTACATACATAGTTTATGCTGCATATTTTTAGGGGAGTTTTAAATCTAACGAAAAAGTTTTAAAGGCCAGATTTTAAATAGAATTTTACTTTGCCGGTAATCACAAACAAAGATTTTGAAAAATAAAATTGTTTTACAAGTTTTCCAAGCATTGATTCTATTCAAAACCCCTCAAAATAGTCGATTTTTAGTCGTAGGTGAAGTTGAAATATATTTGAAGACAAAATTTTGAAAATTTAAAATAAAATTTAGATATTTTAGTTTCTTAAATTAAAGTATTTTATTTTTATTCATACCAAATTATAGACAAATTTACAACTTTAAAATGTCTGTACAGTATTTCCTGTTAAACTAATATTATGACAATTTTCTTTTTCTGAAATTTAAAATGCCTTGAAAAATTAAATCGAAAATAGACTCTGGAAACTTTTCCAAATGCTAAGAGGTGTCTGGCAAAATGCTTGGGGGTGGCTACAGAGAAAATGATGATGATTATTATCATTGCTTTCGACGCTGATGTTAATGTTGTTTGTATTTTTTTTTCATTCTCTATTCTATATCTAAGGGTGTGTGTAACACTTAAGAAATAACAATTTTACAATTTACTTTGAATCGTTTACTTTAGAATGTTATTCTCGTTTTGCTTGCATCAAAAAATAGAAGGAAAAAATAATTCTACAAAAATATTGGTTGTTGATTTTTCTAGGAAATTTTTCTATCGTTTTTTTTTTTTTTTTTGTATTTTACTCTTTAAATCTAGATGTAATTGGCATATGCCAAAGTAAATCGTTCTATCGACTTGTTTTATTCATGCTCATCAACGTCATTGTCGTAGTCATTATTATCTTTTTATACCTTAAAGTTCTAAAGAATAGAAAAATTCAATAAAATAAAAAATTAGGAAATTGTTTGAACTATAACAAATATTTGTTTTTGTTAATTTTTGCTATATGTACAACTTGCTTAAATATCGTCATATGTTTGCAATAGTTATGAAGAGGAAAAACGTATGTGGGTTTAACTTAATGATTCCAAACTTGCAAGGACATGCGGCCTAAGTTTTCAAACATTACAGATAATGATATGATTAAAAAAAATCAATGAGATATAATATATACAAGTTCTATGATCGTATCATATTTCTGAGTCCATGAGACCAACTTTCTATAAATATCAATGTATTATATATAACTTACAACAGTGTAGTTGGGAGGATATAATGGGTTTGTGCCGAAAGTTGTATCGCATTTATTGGTCCTACAACCCCTAAAAGTATACTTTTGGAATAAATTTCTGAGTCCATTTTTAATTGAAATTGATTGAATTGCAATTTGAACTTAGTAATAAATATCTTTTGTCTACATCTTCTGTTTTCTCCATATATATTCATAAAATTTCCACAATTTCACTCAAACATTTTCTTTTACATATAAAATAAATGCATTTCCGGTTCAGAGTTTTTATAGCAACCAGTAACATTCAATAACATTATAAATAATATATAAACAAAGTAAATAAAAAAAGCTTATTTACATTAAGTATGTGGGTATATGTGCCAGAAGAAAATTAACGTATTCTTTTTATACCCACCATCAAAAAAGATGGGGGGTATATTGATTTCGTCATTCCGTTTGTAACACATCGAAATATTGGTCATTGACCCACAAAAGTATATATATTCTGGGTCCTCATTAAATTCTCAGACGATCTAGCCATGTCTGTCCGTCCGTCCGTCGTCCGTCTGTCTGTCTGTCTGTTGAAAACACGATAGAGTCCCAATGGAAAGAGCTAGAGCGTTAAAATTTCACATAAATATTTCTTATAGGTAAGGTATTTAAATGGGCAATATCGGTCTACGTTTTCGGTTAGCCCCCATACAAGTGGCCCCTCGAAAAGCAGCTTTAACAGCCATAACTTGTTTAAAAATACGAATATAGCGATGAAATTCGACATAAGTAAGTTTCATAATCTATCTAAAAAATTTTATGAGGATCGGTCCATGATTGACCCTACCCCCCATATAAGGTTCCTTCAGAAAATGACTGCAACGCTCATTAATGGCTTAAAAATACGAGTGTACCGATGAAATTCGACACAAATAAATTTAATACGAACCAAATTCTGTCTACCAAATTTTATGAGGATCGACCCATAATTGAGCCTACCCCCCTATATAAGGTCCCCTTCAGAAAATTACTTTAACGCTTATAACTGGCCTAAAAAATACGAGTATATAGATGAAATTCGACATAAGTAAGTTTCATTCGAGTCAAATGAGGTTTGATGGTGGGTATATAAGATTCGGCATGGCCGAATATAACACTCTTGCTTGTTCATCTCCACATTCTCCCTTTGTCTATAATTAAAATTGATTGATTTTGAATAGACTGTTTTGGTTTTGCACATCGTAAATTAATTTTACTTCCAGATTTATTACTTGTTTGTTTATGTTTACAATCAAGCTGTTCCATAAAATAGACCATAATTGTAAAAAGTGTGTGTGTGAAAAATGCAATTAAAATTCTCAGCAGGAAAAAGGTTCAGGATTTGTTTTCTATGTAACTTAAGAACATTTTCAACGATTTAATTAATACAATTTATTATATGAAAAATTTTAAATAAAGTTTAAAATTTCAACATATTTTCAATCAAGTTCTCAATATATAATTTCTTTTGGAAGTGAATTAAGATTATTAAAATCTTTATATTAATAATAACTCGTATAGATAGATAATTTTCATGAAAAATTAATAAGTTTAAAGACTAATAACACCAACTATCACTATTATCACTAACTGTACTCTCTTACAAATAGGCACAAAGAAAAATATGGTTGTGGTAATCATAATCTAAGAGCAACATATTACGGTTACAATTATGGTTTATGATCATTATTAGTATCAAAAAATATCATATTATGATCATTATTAAAGTAATAAGATATCATATATATGATGAAATATAGTAATCATAATATATTTTTATTAATTATAATGTGATGTTGTAGCATTATAGTAACCATAGCATCAAGTAACCATATTATGGTTTCATATAATCATATAATAGTTTCAAGTAATCATATTATTGTTGCAAGTAATGGTTTCAAGTAATCACATTAAACATAATATGGTTAATCTAATGTGTTCGGCATAAATTGTAATTATTTTTTTAGTTTTCCTTTAAACAAACACAAAACTTTCAAGCACTGGTATTCCCTGTGCTTGAAAGTTATTATATCCACACTTTCATGTCAATATTAAGATAATTTACATTTTTTTTAAATTATTAATTTTTTAATGTACCATATTTTATGTATTTTATATTTCTTTTAAATTTTATAATGTTCTCAAATTTATAATTGTCATAAATATACAAATGTTTACTGTAACTAAAATATTAATAAAATTCAATAAAAATAACAATTGTTTAGTTATGACAACAAAATTTTGTTACAAAAAACAAAGAATAGTTGACCTAACCATGCCGAACTATGTTTTTTCTCCGCGTGTGTGATCTCATGTTTCTTAATCGTACTTACATAACCATTGCATAATTTATTAATTGTGTGCTAGGTGATGGGTTTCACACAGAAATCAATATATGTATGTACAATTGTTGAATAGTCCCCATATACACCAACACTCTTTATACTCTTAAAGTATACCAATCAGCTTAGAATTATTTTCTGATTCGATATAGCTACATATGTCGTCCGTCCATGTAATCCTTGTAATCAATCTACATATCGCAATTTTGAAGATAATTCAATGAAATTTGGTATATGATCTTCTATTGTCCCTATTGAAAATAGTTAAGATCGGTCCATTCTTTCAGCTAGCCTCAATAGCACTCAGTCCCCGAATAGGGCTTGTAACCTTGTAATCAAACTACATGTCGCAATTTTGAAGATAATTCAATAAAATTTGGTACATGATCTTCTATTGCCCTAGGGGTGAAGCCTATTGAAAATGGTAAAAATCTCAGCTCCCTAATAGGTCTTTTGTGCTCACAATTCTGTTTAATATACTCATATTTCGACAAAAAGAGGCACAACTAATTTTGATACTTGCCTTGATGATCTTGCCAAACTTTGTAATGATCGGCTGGATCACTGGATCATAGCCCACATACGAAAACCACTCCAGAAAATAAATTAATTGCCCACAATTCGCTTAGAAAGCTGTCGCGATGAAATTCAGCCCCGATATAAAGCCTCTTTCAGAAAATTAGTTTTTCATCTTATTCTCTTAACTGGTGTATGGTAGGGCCACTTCCGACTGTAATTTCTTACTAGTTGGATTTAGAAAATGTGTGGACAGAAAGTACTGCCAAATTGCATACAGCATATATATAGTTGTAAGGATTGAACAACGGATCTGATGAACTGGTTGAAGAGGATAGTACTAGGTTGTGATGCCACCTTCTATCATTACTAAAGACATAATGGAAAGACACATTGAACTTAGCTAGTAAATAGAATCCGAGAGTAGAGATCTGCCCAATAGATACCCCGGGGAGATCTTGGAAACTTGGGAAGACTTGATGAATATAAGAAAATCTTTCGAAAAGCCAAACGAGACTCTTTTAGATAGCGTAAATGAGAAAGGATATAGACCTGTATGCTATGTAGGCTTATAAACAACACTTAACATATGAAGCTGCATGCTGTTATTGTTTAGTTATTGCCATTATTAACGGTCAAACGTCAGGGCTGGAAGATTGTATATGATGTAAAATTAAAGGAGAATTTATTTTTTTTAATTCTTAAATTTCTTAAAAAATAATAAATAAACATTGATAAAATGGATTCAATATCTATTGTATTCCACTCATGGAAGAATAGTCATTTCATAGTATAATTTTTTAAGTCGGACAACACTAGAACAGTTTACAACATTGTACGGAGTTAATGTGCATAAATTGTATTAAATTCTTTATTTATTTCAAAATTAATTACCATATATCAAGCGCCGAATGTATGCTCTAAATTAATTCTATAAATTTTTCATACATTTTGCGACAATATTTACTTCCATTCTTACTATTTAAAATCTATGTCATTTAATATAGTCAAATTAATTTCCATAACCTCCAAAAAACACAAGTCTCAAAAATATACTCTTTACGAAACATGTCAATAATAATTAAAACTCATTCATACAAAATTAAATCATTAATGAATAAATAAATAGCAACTGCTACTTGTGATATTTCAATTGAAACAAAAACTAAAGCAATAACAACAACAACAGCAATAAACAGCAAACAAAAATTCAAATAAAACGAAAAGAAAATGTGAAATAAAATTAAATGAAAATAAAAACAATTCACCTACACATGTTACATACATACATATTTATCACACAAAAGAAAGCTTTAATAATCACAAGTACTCATTTTAATGAAACGAAATAAGCAAAAAGCTTTTTTGTCATACTCATGCCATTTAAGTAGTCTCTCTCCCACATACACTCTTCCTCTCTAGTGTGCATTCAGTGAGGATTTGTAGCAATAGAAGTACTCGTCGTTTAAAAAATCAGAGTCATTATAGTTTTGTTAGCGTAGTTATTTATTTTTTTTACTAGAATATACATTCATACATACATACACTTGTAGTTAAGTCATTGGTCCTTCTCTCTCATTTTCACTGGCTGTCACAGATGTTCTCTTTTTACTGTATTTTATTACATATTATGCTTTCAGTTAGTTAGTGATTTTTTCGCTTCTCTGTTTGAAGCTCATGTCAAATCAATTTGTCAGAAATCACTGACAGCTGCTATGTTAACAATTGTACTCATACGACTGCACTAACATTTGAACGATACAGCAGTAGCAACAACAACAAAAATTGACCATTCAATTGTATGTATGTATATATGGGTGTGTTTGTGTAAACATAATCAGTATTTTTTTGTTTTTTTGTTTTAATTTACAAATGAAAAAATATATACAAACAGGATATACATACACACATACACATCATTTTAAGCTCAATGGACACCACTACACTTGATTTGACATTTAGTGGTTGAGTAAACCATTCACTATGTGTTTGTATGACTGTATGGAGCTACAGATATTCATACAGATTTATTTATTATATATTTATGTGTGTTTTCCAACTCAAACCGCATTCCACATGCGATGGTGGCATGATACAGTGGTAGCTGAAAGGAAAATTTAAAATTTCCGTTTTATGGTTTTATAATTGTTCCAAGGGGAAAATTATAAACTAATTTAAAAAAAGGGTTATGCAATAAATGTTTTGTGAATAACAAATATTTTAGGAATAAAATCAAATCACGTAATATGTGTGTATTTAAAATTTTTTATCGCACGTACAAAATAATATCTCACTTTCGCTCGCCAGATTATGATGGTTTAATGCTTCAATATGAATCTACTTTAAAAGAGCAAACTTTTAGTCATTCCCATTTGCACTCAAATTGATTTTTAAATGTGTAAGTCTGAGCTATAACGGAGTGTGTAAAATGGATTGAATTGAATATGACACCAACAGATAAGGTATTACTTTGACAACTCACTATGGATCAGTTATTTGGTCTTGTGAACTTACAATAACCTGATTTGGCGAATGAAACTATAACTTGAATTCGCTTTAAGCTATTATAAAAATGTGGACAACAATACTAAAGAAAATGAGCACAATAAAAATAATTTGTGTTTAAATAGACTAACTGTACCTAGATCAGGATTTTCAATCATTGGTAGGAATCATTGAGGGCCTTGACATACATATATTTTATCTTACCCGCATTCAGTAAGATAGGTGCATCGTTTGAGAGGTGCATGCAATTTTTAAAGTTCATAATCATAATAATTTGTAACTTATACCACTGTGAATTTGTTGTTATTTTTTATACGGTACATCTCTATATTGGGGACGGTATTATGCGTTTGTGCTGATTTTTGTAACACCCAAAAATATTGCTCCTACACCACCCTTAAAGTATACCAGTCGGCTCAGAATCACTTTCTGAGTCGATTAACCAATTTCCGTCTGTCCGTCCGTCTGTGTGTCCGTGTGAACCTTGTGCGCACCCTAAGAATCTGTAGAATCTGCAAATCTTAGTTTTATATAAGTTTAAATGATACTTCCGATTTTCGTAATGATCGGGTTTACAAAGTCCCCTTCAGAAAATAGCTTGAAGGTAAAAATTCGTCTTTAAACACTAATATCGCGATGAAATTCTGCATAAATAACTTTAATGTCAACGCAAATCGCTCTAGTAAAATTTTTCGGATAGGGCAATATTAACCATTGCCCCCATATAACCCCTCTTTCAGAGCATCACTTTTTTTCGCAACAAATTGTTAAAATATTTCGGAATTAAGGTGAAATGCTTTATTATTATAAAAATTATCCACATTATTAATATACTCTATTAATGCCCTACTATACATTCTTATTTATTTGATTTTGTTGTTTCTTTTTTGTATATTAAGTTCTAGTTTTTTTAATTTTCGCTTTTTTATTTCTTAGCTCTCTTTTCTTGTTCCAACTTAAGCCTATACATACTCATACCATATGTTTCATAGCAAACTATTGAGTAAAAGTATGTTTGTAAATATGGGAGTTTTGTTTTTTTTTTTTTTTTTTTTTTTTTTGTATTTGTACAATTTTTCTTTTTCTTGTTGATGCCACAATTGCAGTCATATACTATATATACACTTTATCAACATCAACAAAACAACCACAAGGATTGAGATCAGTCGAATAAGAACAGACATTTTTTACATAAGTTAACATAAATAGATAAGTAGCAACTAAGTAATTTGTGTTTTTGATGCACTAATAAGCCATCAGAGTTCATGTATAGTTTTCGTAAAAATAAAAAATTTCAAAATATTTTTGTGGTTCTACCAATACCCTCTAACAGAGCTTGAACAAAAAGAAAATGAAATATTACGAAAAACTTTTCTGATTTAAGTCCTCTCTATAGGCTCAATATATAAAAAAGGTCTTTGACTGTTTTGAGTTTGTTTTATTTTGCTTTTGTGTTCTCTTTTTCTTATTTCATTCTTTTTGATTTCTTTTACTTTGGTACTTCACTAGCAATTTTGTTTATTTTTTTGCTGAAATGATACATTTTCTCTCCATTTTTTTTTTTTCATTGAGTATAGCTCAATTTTTTTTTTATTCTACTTCTATTTCTTGTTTTAGTAGTAGTGTAGTGGTTTTTGTTGGCATTATCATCTATGTTGCCAACATTTATAACATCATCAACATAAAATACTTAGTTGCACAACATACAATGAGTGAAGAACAAAAAAAAAATTGTATGTAGAAAAAATAAAAACAACAACAACAGCAATACATAAAATAGAATTCTGTGTCAGTCGGTTGCTTTTCAAAAAATATATATATTTTTTATATCTAGATTCTCTTGTTTGATTCATGCACATAAACACATACATACTATCACACAAAAATACATTTATAAAACCTAGCATATGTTAAGGGGCGTACGTGTAATGTAAGTATGTATACATGTGTACTTGTTTTCATTTGTTTTTGTTTGTGTTGTTTCTTGCAGTCCACTTTTTCGTTTATTTAGCTGCATGTGTATACACTTTTTTTTGCCAGAAACTGTTACACAAATATTTATTTTCTCATGAGCATTTTTGTTAAAATATTCGTTACACGTGTTAAATACTATACATTTAATAGATTCCTGTAACATACATACATCGTACACTGATGAATATCTACATCAATGTAAACAAAAATGCACAGATAAACGAACGAATAAATAAATTATTAGCGTATACGTAATATTATGTCAAAGAAGTTGCAATGAAAAATAATTTTGTATTGCGTATACGCATTAGAGCTTTTGATAAATGGTTGACCATGATTCAAGTGCATTTGTTTATTAAGGGTACATATTTCTTTTTTTTTTTCAAATTTAAGAGAAAAAACAATTTTCTTACAAATTTACATTTTTAAATTAACTTGTTGAAGAATTACAAATAACAATTTTGTGGTTTTTGGAAAATTTAGATTAAAAAGGGGATATGCATTTCGCTCATTTACCACAAGATTGGCATAATCCAATATTCGGGTTTTTTGAACTGAGAACCACAAAACCTAAGAATCTTCTATTATAGATTCTCATTCAGTCATGCTAATAGTTCAATATTAAAGAAAATTAAAAAGGTACCATTTGATAATCGAAAAAATACCAAAAAATTCTCACTTATTCTTATTCCATAAGGTCCGTTAAATATTCCTGTTTCCATTTTATCTAATTCAAAAAATGAAAAAGTGTAATATATTCCACCTTTGCGGAAAGTACTTTCTTGCTCAGGAACAGACTTTTTTAAGGATTATACATATTTTGAAAATACTTCAATGTTTCAAATGTGTATATTAGGGTGACCCCGTTTGTATGGAGGAAAAATAAGGTGTTAATGTTCCCAAATAAAATTAAAGTTTAGTTGATTCTAAGATACCGTTTCTAAAAATTGTTGTCCTGGCGTCAATATTTGGTGAGCTGGATCAAAGGATAAAAAGGTCCTTTTTTGAGGTTTTGATGATTTTTGGAATGAACTAAATTTTAATTTTCTGTGGGAACATCAGTAACTTCCATTTTGGGGCTACCCTAGTGTATATCACAGATAAAAAAACGATACAAATCTGCATTCATTTGCTCAAGAACAAATACTTTTCCAAAAGTACTAAATAGTTCGGTCCTACATAGACATTTGTAGCCAAATTCCTAATAACACACCATTATTAGCATCTTTTATGCGAGTGAATACCCTAATTTTTTAAATTTTATAAAAATTGGTTCGGTTAGTTTGAACAAAACTAAATTTCCCATTTTTCCCATTTTGGTATTTTTTCCTCCATTATAATGGTATAGTATATAATGACAACATTTTATGTATAGGTACAAAAACCATTGATTGCTTTGAAGATGCTTGTTGAAATTTTTATAGAAATAAGGTTAATGTATGACACATATTTTCAGTTAGTTATTTTTTTTTTTTTTTTTTTGCATTTTGCATGGTTGAGCTCATTTTTTATGTTAGACGTATATAGGAATGATTTCATGTCACTTTCTTATAAAAATATTATTTTAGATAAAAACACCAACATTACAAAATATGCTAAAATCCTTCTAGCACAACATAGTTAGTTTGAATGGAGTATGTATATATGTACATCAAATGCAAAGAAATGCACCTAGACCTCTATTGGGCCTTTTGTGCCCTCCTTAACCAGTGTCTCAGGTGGGTATCGAACCCACCACCTCCGGTCTACCAGACTAGAACACTAACCACTAACATACCGAAGGCCACATAACATAAAAATTATTCAATATTACATAAAATTGAATATTATGTATATGTCTGAATATTCCCTAATTACCAAGGAAGTATAAAACAATGTTTTTTTTAAAGGATCGATTGTACTCTCTCTACTAGGCTGATGTCGGTGAGACATTATAAAAATCGCTACCACTCTTCATAAATACATAAATACAGAAATTTTGTATAATTTCTTTAAAACAACTTCCACTGTTTAATAAAACTGCAACAGCAAAGAATCTAATAAAAATTTATTTTCATTTATTCATTTCATTCTCGCACTTTTTTTTATTTTCAATAATACTCGTAGAAGAAAACTGCAAAAATAAAATTCAATTAAAGTCAACAACACGTAACTGAAACTTTAATTTTGAAACAAAATTGCAAAAAAAATAAACGAAAAAAGACACACACACAAAACAAACTTCGGAGTGGTAAATTCACGTACACAAGCAGTGATGCCAACTATTTATACCAAAAAAAAGCCGTTGTGAAGGAGAGAGCTATAAAGCGCTAAATATTAACTAGTATACTTTTTTTAAAAATCTTATCGCTTAATTTCTACAAGAAACATCATTTCGAAATGGTTTTTGACATTTTACTCTAACCTAAATCATGGAATTTGAAACTTATTTAAAATAATATATTGAAGAATTTTAGCACCGAACGCTAATGCTCAGCCCAAGATTGAGACAGTAAAATGTGTGCATCTTAATGCTAGATCATCGAGTCTCCATCGGTCTCTAAAACTCGAGCTCGAGTTTATTCATCTAATTTTTAGAATACCCTAGGTGTTTCGCTACCCTAATCAAAATCAAATCAAAATTTTGATTACTTTTATAGAAATTTTCGAAAGTTTTATTTAAAAATGAAAAATTATTATAAAATATATCAGATCTGTTCTCATACAATCAAAAATATTATATTTCTTTGTTCAATACTATAAAAAATTCCAAAAATATATTATGATGAACGAAAAAGTACAAAAAAGTTCCTTCTAGTAGATTTTATACACTCAGCTTCATACATGTTAAATATTATAAAAAAATTCCTCAATAAATTCTCATTTAATAAGGACCTTGTGTCATGTGTTCCGGTTCCCCATTATAGAGAATCTAAAAAGTACCATTTGAAGAATGGAAAAGTACCAGAGTCCCCACTTACAGATTATTATTCAGTGTGGACAATGCTTGTTAAAATTTTTTTAAAATTCAAAAGTACATACTAAAAAGTTGATCATGTGTTTTGGATTTCTATTATAGAACATACAAAGGGTATCATTTGAATAACGAAAAAGTATCAAAAGTGGAATAAATTCTTCCTTTGTGGAAAGTAATAATAAAAAATTATAATTTCTTCCCTTCTCTATATATTTATGTATATGTATATATTTATGTATACTATACATACATACGTCAATATCTTAATCTGCTAAAGAAGTACCAAAAATAGAGTTTTCTCTCGTTTACTCCCAATATATGTACAAATTTATTTATATATTTATTAGTTGAAAAGTTATAAAGGTACCAAAATCACTTTTATTACACATCTTCTCCCCTTAAAAGCGCGAATTTCGAAAAAGTACCAGACACCATTCTGTTATTTTTGAGAGTAGATACAGATGTATTTAATATTTTTCTTTTATCACTAATATTGTGTAAAATTATTAAGAAAACCGTAAAATTATTAAGAAAACCGTTTTTTTCCTCTTTTTCCCCAAATTTATACCCAAACCAGGGAAACCTAGCTATGAGACACCTAAGTCCTATCGACCGATAAGTCTAGACCAGTTTTATGTTGACCGGGTGCTCCGTAACTGGATCAACTACATGCTAAGGAACAGATGGATATGCTGCGAGATGTACGATATAACTATCAGGAAAAAGGTATTTCGCGGTATACCACAGGGTGGCATTTTGTCACCTTTACTCTGGGTTACCACGATTAATAGCCTCCTAAGGACCCTAACCGAGAAAGGACTTAGACCTGTCTGCTATGCAGACGATGTCGTAATACTTTTAAAGGGAAAGGATCCAAATTACTTGTGTAGAAGAGCTGAGGAGGCTCTGAATACGGCCTTGAGCTGGGCTCAACCGAGAGGCCTCAATGTTAACCCGGCGAAGACGGAAATCTGTCTTTTCACAAGAAAGACAAAAATTTCTACATATACTGAACCTTGCTTCCTGGGCAAGAAGATACCGGTGACAGACAAAGTTAAGTACCCAGCGGTAAAAATACACATTATGTACTCGCTTATCTAAGTGATATTTCGTGGCAGTCAGTGGTGATGCTTTCACTTATTCTTCCACTTAGATTTAACATAAAAGTGTCCTAGGCTGCCTCATCGATGTGCTCTCGCTTAGAATGTAAGCCACAGTTTCATTAAGACAAATTAAAATTTCACTTACATAATGTGTGGAGTTCTAAGCGAAGTTAATAAGACGCCTATAAACGCTTGCAAATAAGTATGTAATGTATGTAGATTACAATCCTATTTGCATTTGTAAGTTAAAACACCATGTCTTCCTATTTCGTTATAGAAAAAATATGTATTTTTTACGTTTATTTCAAATTATGTAAGTTTATTTAAAAATTATCATCAAATAATAAACATGTATCATAGTTAATTCAATAAAAATATAATTAAACAATTTTAACGAAGATAAATGAAATGAATCTTAATTTCTTTTGAAACTTTCGGCCATCTTCCTTTACAGATCCTGTAAACAAACACGAGGAAATTGTCAGTATTAAAACTAGAATGTATGAATTAAATTTACCCCAATTTTTAAATCCGTTTGTGCCATTTAGATCACCACAATTATTTTAAATTTTTACAATAAAATAACTTTTTTAAGAAAACACAACTTCACTTACAAAAGATTAACTTTAAACTAAAACAAAAATATTATTATTTTCTTGTAGTACCTATACATACAAAAGAAAAATAAAACGGTACTTTAGTTCTGTTTTTTTGTAAAGATATAAAAACAAAAAACAACATCAAAAAGGCAGCTAACTCTCTGCTTAAACCGTAATCTATGTTATAATTAAAGTGCATGATATGTTGGATTACGCATACATTGCACTCTAAGTACTTAGATTGCTCGCTTAGAACGTCATACTAATGTCATCGAATATTATCTAAGTACTTTGTTTCATTTACCGCTGGGTACTTAGGTGTAATACTTGACCGGAAATTAAAATGGGGACGCCACATAGAGGATAGGATCAACAAGGCACATCGGTGATGGGCGATATGTAGGAGAACCATAGGCATGAAATGGGGTCTTAGTCCTACTATGACAAATTGGCTTTATAAAAGTGTAATTAGACCAATTCTAGCTTATGCTTCAATAATCTGGTGGACTGCTTTGGACAAAAAGTGTAATATCAAACTACTACAGGGAGTTCAGCGTACATGCTGCTTGGGTATAAGTGGTGCCATGTGTACTACTTCAACCAAGGCTCTGGAAACGTTGCTAGATATTCCACCAATTGAAACAAATATAAGATATGAGGCGGCGCTTACAGCCGAACGGCTCCTTACTTTAGGCGAACTGGCCAAAAACGGTTATAGGACACGTCATCAATGTATACTGGACACTTTGGAATGTTATACACATTCATCGGACGTGCCTGATCGCATACCAGACACAGAATATGTCGGAAACTTTGAAACGCTAATCACAGATAGAATGTCTTGGTCAAGCGGAACATTAGAGCAAATACCAGTAGGAATCCGTTGCTACACGGATGGCTCTAAATTAGGGGACAAAGTGGGCCTGGGGTTCTATATTGAAGACCCAGAAACAGAAATATACCAACGTTTACCTAATCATAACACAAGCTTCCTGGCAGAAGTACGAGCAATAACGGAATGTGTAAATTGGATTAGAATAAATATGGCGCCCACAGGGCTTAATATATTTACCGACAGCCAGAAGGCAATTAGGGCGATATCAGGTGATAGAATTAAATCTAAGACGGTATTGGGTTGTAAGAAAGCTTAAACTGAATACTCTCCCAGAGGTAAGGTTCACATCATATGGGTACCAGGCCACTCTGGAGTAGTCGGCAACGAAAGGGCGAATGTAATAGCTTTAAAGGGAACGCAAAACCATTCGACGCAACAAAAGCTGAATTAAAAATATGGATGAGAGAATCCCATAAGGCCTCTTCGAATAATGAAACGGTGGGTAGAACCACAAAGATTCTATGGGGTGACACTGATGAGAGCAAGACAAGAAATCTCCTCAAAATGAGCAAGTCTGAAGTTAGTATGATGGTACGTATTCTGAGAGGACACACAGGATTACGTGCACATCTATACAAAATTGGACGTGAGTTACGATATAACTACTGAAATACTCATTTCTAGTTTAAGCTTTCTCTCTTGAGAACTATTTATATAATAATAAACTTAATAACCATTAGCTTTAAGTTTTTAGCTTAAGTTGAGTTCTTGTACAACCTTTGACAAATAAAGATCAATAAATAATTTACCTTAATTATCAATCTTGTAACTGGCGCAGTCGTTTATCGAACCGTTTTTTAAAACTAAAGTTTTATAAAAAAAAAAATAAATAATACAAAAATTGTGTTTCCAGTCGAAAATAATTAATATATTATTTTTTTTAAATATTTGATAATTAAAAATTTATAAAATATTTGATAATTAATAACACTTGTAATTAAAAAAAAAAAAATGCAATAAATTTTGAACAAATACTGAAACGTTGTTTCATCAAGTGAAATTTTTAATAAAACTTAAAAATAATTTGTAATACTTATGTAATTTATTAATAAAACTAAAAAGAAAAGTTATATATTAACTAATATTGGAAATAAACTGAAGGAAAAGTACAGTCTCACATAAAATTCAAAAACAGACTTCTAATACTTCTAAAGAAAGAAAAACTGATTTACAAAATCTTAATATAATAAGACAAAACAAGCAAGTGACCTTGGCATAACTTCACTACAACAATAACATTAGTGACAAATATATTATTTTAAAAACATTTTAACAAACCCAATCCATTCATTACAACAACGAACAACAACACTTGGAGTAATTGGACAAAGAGGAGCAGCGAATAAAAGCAAAATCATAGGCAACCTTGAAATAAATGCATACAACAACAACATTAGTAAAAAAATATATTTTTTTTTTTTACTTCATATATATGACAAAGAACATTTGAAAAACATATTACAACAACAGTTGTAGAAAGTCAAGTGCAGAGGAGTGGGTACATAAGCACCCAATAACTGGAGCAATAAATACAGAAAAAAAGAACACAGTGAGCAGCAAGGAGAAATTAATTCAAAATGCAGTCGGCATTCTCGTTATCGATGAATGATATTCTCAAAGATGCTCAGAGAATAAACATATTTAGAGGTGATGAAACCTTTGCTCTTACTTCTTTTTTAAGAGAAGTTGATACCTTTTTTATGCTAGTGGAGCACTGTCCTGAGGCTAAAGCTTATATTTACCAAAGAATTATATTAAACAAACTGCAAGGAGAGGCACTTCATGTCGTCCGAACACTTGGGCCAAATCCAACTTGGGAGCAAACTAAAGAAGCTTTGATAAATAATTTTGGTATAAAAGAGACATACCATCAACTTTACCAGGAAGCTTTTGCTGCTACAAATCACGGTATTGTAAATTATTATAAAAAATTAATAGCTATACTATGTAAAATTAACGAAAAATTCGAATACGATATGGAGAAACCTTTGGAATTTAGTCCAGCATATGTTGAAAAAATTATTTTGAAAACTTTTTTAAATAATATAGATGTAAATCTAGCATCTGTTGTTATTAATAGAAATATTGATAAATTAAGAGAAGCGTATAATTTGTTAGAAAAAGAAGGTTTAATAAGAGAGAAAACCCATGTTAATAATAATAATTATAAAGGCAACCATCGTATAAAATCGAATCAACCGAATCAGAACAATAATGTACAAAATTCGAGTGGGGATAATTTAATTAATAATAGAAGTACAGAAATGCCTACGACAAGTTTCCAAGCTAGAAGATATAATAACAACTCTCGAAGATCATACCAGTCGCGAAATAGCAATCAAACTAATGAGGGTTTGGAAATGCAGGTTGACTATATGCAGGAAAATGAAGTTGAGGAACAGGTAAATTTTCTCACAACAGCCTTTGTAAGGCACTTCCATTAGTTAGTCTCTCTATTGGTAATGATCAAATTTTGGCTCTAATTGATACGGGATCGACAACTTCCTTATTGGATCAGAATAAGTTACTGGGTTATAAGAGGAATTTACTGCATAATCCTCTAACATTTTCTTCCTTAAATGGAATAACTAATGTACAATTCGAAATAATTACAAAGATTCCTAACGAATTCGGTGAAGATGCCACAATGTCGTGGAAACTTACAGAATTTAAGGGAAAACAATTTGATGCGATTTTGGGGCAGAATATTTTAAGACCTTTAGGTGCTAAAATAGATATGGATAGTGAAACGTTAACCATTAATGAAAATGTTATAGAATTTTTTAAAACATGTCCGTACACCGATAAGGAAATATATCAATTAGAGGATGTGAAAATTGACGGGAAAATTTTAGTAAACTTGTACAAAGATTTGAATATTAGGGAAAAAGAAGACTTAGAATACATTTTACACACCTACCAGGATCTATTTTTTTTAGAAGGACAAACATTGGGCAATACAAATATTATACAACATAAGATTATAACTATAAATGATAGACCGACTTACACCAAGATGTATCGTTATCCACATGTTCATGAAGATGAAATTTGCAGGCAAATCAACGATATGTTGAGACAGGGTATTATTTGCCATAGTAATTCTCCTTATAATAGTCCATTGTGGATAGTACCGAAAAAAGTAGATTGTTCGGGGGAGAAAAAATGGAGAATTGTAATAGACTACAGGAAATTAAATGATATGACTGTTGACGACAAGTTTCCCATTCCGAATATAGACAGCATTTTGGATAAGCTTGGACGTGCCCAGTATTTTTCTACTATTGATTTGGCTAAGGGTTTCCACCAGATTTTGGTAAGGGAGGAAGATCGTCCCAAAACGGCATTTTCTACCCCATATGGCCACTATGAATTTGTTCGGATGCCTTTTGGCTTGAAAAATGCTCCGGCCACATTTCAAAGGCTTATAAACCACGTTCTTCGGGAATTGATAAACAAAATATGTGTCGTATATTTGGATGATATCCTTATATTTTCCACTAGCTATGAAGAACACCTTTCTAATATGGATAAAGTTTTTGAAAAACTGAGAGAAGCGAACCTAAAGATTCAGATAAATAAGTGTAATTTTTTTGCTAGGGAAACTCTTTATTTAGGGCATATTTTAACCACGGAAGGGGTTAGACCAAACCCTGAGAAGATTGAGACAATTCTAAAATTAAAATTGCCCAATTCAATTAAGGCTATAAAATCATTTTTAAGTATGACAGGATATTATCGTAAATTTATCAAGGATTACTCCAAAGTAGCTTATCCAATGATAAAATACCTGAAGAAAGGTGAGAAACTGAATATGAATGACCCCAACTTTATAAACGCTTTTGAGAAACTTAAATGCATCATAACTCAGAATCCGGTACTTAAGTACCCAGATTTCAAAGGGAAATTTCAACTGATAACAGATGCTAGCCTTAATTCACTTGGTGCTGTTTTACAACAAAATGGACACCCAATATGTTTTGCGAGTAGGACCCTTAATGATCATGAGAAAAATTATTCCACTACGGAAAAAGAGCTTCTAGCCATAGTATGGGCCACCAATTACTTTCGTCCTTATCTGTATGGTGTAAAATTTGACATATTGTCGGATCATCAACCATTAAGATGGTTATTTGTTAAATCTCAAAGCAGGGAATTGAATCCAAGACTTTATAGATGGATGATAAAGCTTAGTGAGTTCAATTTGACTGTAAACTATATTAAGGGCAAAGATAATCAGGTCGCAGATTTTTTAAGCAGGATAAATAACGATTCTGGTGAGATAAACGTTTTGGAAAATTCTGGTGATTCTATGTATAACAATGATGATAGTGACGAAATGGATACTGTCCATTCGCAAGCAGAAGATACTCACAATCATATTGGCATTTTGGATACGGTCGTTAATAGATTTAAAACCCAGATAATTCTAACTAATGACAAGACAAGGGAGTTTCATATGGTACATGGGAACAAGAAAATTTATATAAATTCATATGATTTGAATAATAATTTGGAGGATATTCTTAGAGGACATATAGTTAAGGGGAAAATAGGAATATTTACAGAATTAGACGATCATGAATATAACATACTTCAAATGAAGATTATTGAATTATATGAGGGAAACAAAAGTGTTAAATTCGTTAGATGCTCCCATAACGCCATGGATATGTCTTCTGAGGATGAGACTTACTTACAAATTCATCAGTATCATAAGAATGAGACAGGACATACAGGAATTAATGAAAATTATGAAGGATTAAAGAGAAGAATATATTTTCCAAATTTGAAGATGTTGGTCCAGAAATATATAAATAATTGTGATATATGCAATAGAGCTAAGTTTGATCGTAACCCAGTAAAACCAAAATTCCAATTGTCAGAAACCCCAAAGGATATTAGGAAGATAATACATATGGATATTTATACTAATTCAAAATCGAATTTCATAACATTTATTGACAAATTTTCGAAATTTGCAACAATTTATTATCTTGAAGACAGGACTAATCAAACTATTATAGAGAAAATTAGACTATTTAAATCACAGAAGGGACATTTTGAAAAATTAGTTACAGACAATGAATTTAAAAGTGTAAATATTAAGGACTATTTAAGAAATGAGAATATAGAATTGCATCTTGTTAAACCCAACAACCACACTGGTAATGCTGATATTGAAAGACTCCATAATACTCTTAGTGAAAAGATTAGAACTTTGACAATTGAACAAAAATCATTAAGTATTAAAGATAAGGTTAGCAAATCCATAGAATATTACAATAACAGCTTCCATTCTGTCATTAGGGAAAAACCAATGAATGTTGAGTGTGGTAATTGTGATAAGACTAGAATATATAATAATATTCTATCTAGCAAACAAAATTATATATATAAAATGAATAAGAATAGGGAAAATTATGTTGATGAAAGGGAGAAAGGTTATATAAAAAATTATCAGGCTTTAAGGCATAAGGAACAGCCAAAATTTCGAATTTGTGATTTGGAAAATGTACATAGTTCTAACATCAAACGAAAAACAAAATATGATGGTGCCTTAAATGTAGATCGATATAATAATTAGCATTAAGGAAAACTGAATAAACAAATCAAACTGAAATTATAATTTTAATGTAAATATATATAAATATAATGAAATATATATAATTTAATTTAGTTTCTAATTCATATAAATGTACAATTAATGTATTTAAACTGTAATAATACTTTGAAGAACTTTTTGTAATGGACAATATTAAAAAATAATTAAAATTCGGATTTAAAATTAAAAATGCATTTATATGTTTATGTATATTCTAATGAATTTTAACATAAAAATATATTTAAACATTTAAAAATATTATTGTTAAATTAATATGAATTTCATGTACATACATATATTTTATTACAAAAAATTGTTAAATAATATTTGTTATAATTAAGTAAGTACTCTGGGGTGTACTTAAATTAATGGGGGGATAGTTACGATATAACTACTGAAATACTCATTTCTAGTTTAAGCTTTCTCTCTTGAGAACTATTTATATAATAATAAACTTAATAACCATTAGCTTTAAGTTTTTAGCTTAAGTTGAGTTCTTGTACAACCTTTGACAAATAAAGATCAATAAATAATTTACCTTAATTATCAATCTTGTAACTCGTGCGGATTCAGACGAATGTAGAGCATGTGGAGAGGACAGTAAAACTCTGGAGCACTTTCTTTGCCATTGCCAGGCATTCGTCGAAGTTAGATCCAAGTATCTTGGAAGTGATGTTATTCCGGAAATAACATTCCTGACTAACACTGATTGGAAGATTCTTAGGAATTACGTTCAGGAAACTGAGTTTCTGAACACTGAAAAATAATTCTTTCAGTTTCAGTCTTTAAGGAGCGCACAACAGGCCCGACAGTGGCCTAGGTGTATTTCTTCGGATTTGATGTAGTATACATCCTGCTATCGACCTACCTACCTACCTCCCCAAATATAAAAATTTACAAAAATCCCTCCTTAGTGGATCTACATTACCATCAATTTCATGATTCTATGCTTAGCCGTTTGGGCTGTGCGATGATGAATCAGTCAGTCAGTAACACGACTCTTTTATATATATATATTAGCTTTATTTTTTACCAAGAGTCCACTTTTAATATAATAAATTGATCAATCTACCGAACAGGAAGGATTATTATAAATTTGCTCCAAGCGATTTGGAAATATATCATTGACCAAAATAGCAATAGCTGATGAATATAAGCTAAAACTTTGTCACAGATAAAATTCTACTTTTGACTTATCGAAAAGCGCTAAATAGTCAACGGTGTACATAGCATACAAACGAACTCTATGTTACATACACAAAGGGAGTAGCAAAAATGGCATAAAGTGTTGCATATATAACAGGGGCAAATACACTCGTGAAACTTTACACACAGTAGGAAAATATAAATTACAAAATATTTACCACTACATTATGCGAGGATCATTTTATAGAAATAGTAAAAATGAAAACTTTGTGAACACAAAACATATTAAATATTTTGAAAGTTTTTGTCAAAAATAATTTTTTGATTTTTGATGAAAATAAGAAAGAAAATCATTGTAAATAACATTAATATCAGACAACCCTCGTTGAGCCACAAACTCTTTAACTCCTTTGGCATTTTGTGTTCTCTTTGGGGTAAATGTTGTAAATTTTTATACATTTCTATTTTTTTTTTTTTTATACACTGAAACATAGACTGGAATCCCAATTTGTTATTTCCCCTTATATAACATACATACATTTTATTAACATTTAAATATTTATATTTTTTATTCAGCTTTTTGTGGAGTCTGAACCCAACAGAAACCAAAAGCAAACTAATAATAAAACTATGAAAAAAAAAAAAAATAAATAAGTTACATTAATTTTAATTTTGTTAACTTTTACACTAAGGTAAAAGTTAATTAATTTTTTAATTTTTCATATGGTCATATCTATACAATAATAGAGCACTCCTATGGGAATATTCAAAACCTCAAAAAAGTTACGAAATTTTTTAAATCAATCCTTTCGGCTATTAATTTTTTAACACTAAGAAGTTTCCAACATATAAAATGCATTACATTTCAATATCATAAAAAATCAACTTTAAATTGTTTTACCAAATATACACCGTAAATGACGATTAAGGTTATTCTTTACAAAAAAGGTTTTAATTCGTTCGTTCGATTTCAATTTGATTTGTATCTTTTCTTGTTGTGGCATTAAGTAAGTTTGTACTTGTTTACAAATATTTTTTACTAGCTATACCCAGTATGTATCGCTACCCTATCGAACATAAAAATATTAAAATTCTAACCGTTTTAGACAGTGTAATTATTCGAACTGTTATGGTTCCCTCAATAGAAATTTTTAAATATTTACCAGATCCATATTTTATTATTACCATCCTGTCAATGTTTCCCCCAAATATTCATATTTATATATAATAATATTACTCGAACAACATTTTGTGTTGTTAGTGTTAAGTTAGATTAGGTTTCACAGACTGCTTACTGCCAGGAGTTAAGCTTTACTTGGGTAAAGAAAGATAGTAGGAGATAGTCTATGAGAAAGTGAATAAAGAAAACAGAGATAATCATTGTTAGAATGATAAGAGTCAATGTAAACTAAGTTCACACCCAATTCGACAAATTTAGGAAAGCTAGAATACGTTCTAGTTGAACGTCTGACAGATGAGATAGATCAGAAAGACGTGATACAATTGAGAATTATAGAGTGACCTGACTGAATCATATTCTACATACCAGTTGAGTTGAGTCTAACAGCCGCGTTGAGGGCAACCTCTTGGGCCATTAGATCAATAGGTAGCCATCCCATCATGCCAAAGAGAGCCCTTGATAGGGTGGTGGGAAGGGTTCCCATTATCAGCAGAGCTGATGTACGAAGGATTCCTTCAAAGGTTTTACGGTGAGTGTCTTTTTGTACAGATTTCCACCAGACGAGTGCACCATATAATAGTATGGGCTTAACTACTAAGAGCCATTTGGTATTCTTGCTTTCCAAACAAAAAATTGATTCTGAGCAGAGCAGAAATATATACACTTCCCAATAAAAAAAATAAATAAAAAATTTATAATCAGTGTTTTGAAAATTGAAAAATTTTCGGACTCAGATTGAAATGAATAATGGTCATTCCAGTTATATTATATTATAAATTACTTATAAATAATGAAAAGTAAAAATGTTAGACTTCAAACTTATGCAAAGGTTAACATTTACCACAACATCGGAGTTTTGTGCTATATTTCGACCCCTCCGAATCCGTTGAATTTACAGTAACTATGTATATGAACGTTACACGCTTTGTAGGTGAATTGTTTAACAAAATCAAAAACACAATTTTTGTAGTTATTGTTGTTGTTTTTATACTTGTATATTTGTTGGTTGAACAAACAACAAAAATAAAAAAGAAGCTTTTGTTTTACAAGGAGTTTACTAGTGTGAGTACAAATTGTACTCGTCCTTTTATCCTTTATTTCTTGCTGTTATTGCTACTACTGCTGTTAGTACTGGAACTTTATTGTTTACACATGCGAGAGTATGTCAATGTGTATGTTGACTGACTGTTTTTTTGTTTTTGCTGAATTTGTTGTTATAGTTGTTGGCAAAAAAATACACAAAATAAAAACAAAACGTAGAAAAAAAGTATTAAAAACATGTTAAACTTATGGTCCTTTTTAAAGCTCCTGTAAAAATTTAGTGCTTGATAAAATTTATGCCAAGATATTTTTGTTTTCCAGATCTCAGGTTGTATAACGACAATAACAAAAACACCAGCAGTAACAACAACATGTTTGTTTGTTGTAAACAGCCTCTTGTTCTGCTTATTTTCCATTCTTGGCCAACAATAGTTGTTAGTTCTTGTTTTTCTTTCTTTTTTTTCAATTTAACGTGTGTTAAATATTTGTCCAACCTCTTTGTTTGTTTAACTTTGTTGTTTTTTTCTCTGCTTTTATGTTTTGCAATAACATGTTAAACTATTTTACTTGTTTTTTTTCTTTATTATATTTTTTACCTATAAACAACAAAAAAGTATAATATAAATAGTTGGCACTGTTTAACTTTACAACAATAGCAAAAAAGCAACATCTACAACATGAACGAAAATTGCATTATAGTAATAATAGTTTATGCCCGTAATCTCATTTAAACAGAGTGGAAAATTTTTGCTGAAAAACAAATCCAACGAAGAACCAAAAAAAAAAACACAAACTGAAATTTCACTTAATTTTCTTTATGACCATATTAGTTTAAACAGAAATTTATTTCGACTAAAAAAATGCCCAGCGGTAAATGAAACAAAGTACTTAGATGACATCAGTATGACGTTCTAAGCGAGCAATCTAAGTACTTAGAGTGCAATGTATGCGTAATCCAACATATCATGCACTTTAATTATAACATAGATTACGATTTAAGCAGAGAGTTAGCTGCCTTTTTCATGTTGTTTTTGGTTTTTATATCTTTAAAAAAAAAGAACTAAAGTACCGTTTTATTTTTCTTTTGTATGTATAGGTACTACATGAAAAGAATAATATTTTTGTTTCAGTTTAAAGTTGATCTTTTGTAAGTGAAGTTGTGTTTTCTTAAAAAATTTGTTTTATTGTAAAAATTTAAAATAATTGTGGTGATCTAAATGCCACAAACGGATTTAAAAATTGGGGTAAATTTACTTCATACATTCTAGTTTTAATACTGACAATTTCTTCTTGTTTGTTTACAGGATCTGTAAAGGAAGATGGCCGAAAGAAAATTAAGATTCATTTCATTTATCTTCGTTAAAAGTGTTTAATTATATTTTTATTGAATTAACTATAATACATGTTTATTATTTGATGATAATTTTTAAATAAACTTACATAATTTAAAATAAACGTAAACAAAAAATATATTTTTTCTATAACAAAATCGGAAGACATGGTACTTTAACTTACAAATGCAAATAGGATTGTAATCTACATACATTACATTCTTATTTGCAAGCGTTTATAGGCGTCTCATTAACTTCGCTTAGAACTCCACACATTATGTAAGTGAAATTTTAATTTGTCTTAATGAAACTGTGGCTTACATTCTAAGCGAGAGCACATCGATGAGGCAGCCTAGGACACTTTTATGTTAAATCTAAGTGGAAGAATAAGTGAAAGCATCACCACTGACTGCCACGAAATATCACTTAGATAAGCGAGTACATAATGTGTATTTTTACCTCTGGGTGCTCATATAATTTGGTAACACTAAATTTTAATTACAAAATGTATTTGAGTTAAATGCTAATCATAGCAAAATTATTGTTTAGCAAAAGAGTGAAAAGGAAATAAATATGTAAACATATACATATATGTATATGTTTACATAATTACATTAACACAAGTTAATGTTGTCTTTACGCCCTCAGTGTAGATTCAAAATAAGATCGATTGACTCGGATTCGACGGAATGGCAATGAGAATAGAGAACATTTTCGCTATCGTGGTACTCTGCATTTAACACAATCCGATCGTTCGATTTGGTGAGGTTGTGCTAATAGTCAGGATACGTATGTAAACTAACCTCGGATTTGTTCCCACTGTGGAGATTTTCTGCTTTCATTTGAGTTACCTATCCATTGTTCTTTGTGGGTTAGGTAGGTAAAGAAGGGTTATGGATGCAAAATTGCAATTCCACTCTTTGACCGTTATGGTCCATTATGATTCCCTTTTCTAAGAGGATAATATAAAAGTCAATGAAGAAACTAGAACAAAATAGAATAAAGCAGTAGGAATCTGACAATGAAAGTAGGTGTCAGATCGTCTGAAACTTATTATAGGCTTCAACTGAAGGAACGGATAATTTCTGTTAGTCGAGTGACTCACTACATAATGTTCCAACATTATACTGGAGCCCAAAAGCTGCAGTATTGTTGCTGAGATATTATTAAATAGTTGTTGGCCCTACTATTGAAGATATAAATTAAATGACTTGTGGTTTGAAAAGATGGTGCCACATCCCACCGAAACAAAAAACGAAATTCAAATGTAAAATGACTGTCCCAATCATGCGATTTAAGACCACTGGATTAATTTTTTTTGTTTTTTTTTTTTTGGTCTGTTTTTAAGACAGAGTCCTTTCCCCTTAGTGATCTCCTTAGGAAGAACTTGGAAGCTTATCAGGTTTCTTAACCTGTACCAAGGTCTTAGCCATCATGCTCTGGCTTTTAAACTTCGTTTCGAAGACTTGAGCTCCTTGGTCGTTGTAACAACGCCTTCACAAACCTGTACAGAACTAAGGGTTGTTGTTGTTGTTGTCGGAAATCCATCACTCTTTTGAGTGTTTCCGGGTTGGCGACAATCTCCACCTGAATGTTCCAGGGAAATTACCAGTACGGTATCGACGAGACCTCAATTATTTCGAATTTTGCAGCACTTTGACGGTGCCGCCTAATAAGGTGTCTCTCCCTTGCCAAGAACGTTGTAGAATCCGTCTCTACCATTTTTGCAAACAAGACTAGAAACTTAAATGTACCGTTCCTAGCCTTTTCTTTTGTTCGACTTATATCAGAAAGCTAAGCAAACAGCCCCATCTTCCGAGTGACGCTGGATTCAGCAATTCTAACATGTAGGTCCGTAAAGGTAACGTCAACGCCCCAAGTACTGTACAACTCCTCCTCCAGTCATGTAATATTCCTACATGAATACCCTTAATATTCCAAATATTCCTTATTATCATAACATTCATCATTTACTTCACTTTATTCTTCTTTAAAATACAATTATCAACTATTTTCTTTTAATATACTATTATCAAATATTTTATTTTAAGATGTAATTATCAAATATTAATTCTTTTATGTCATTCTTAATATTATCGTTATTTCTTACACTTACTTTAAACTTGTTAACCGTTACTTTAAGCATTGAAATTATGTCATTGTAAAATATAAATTAATCATATTTTGGCCTTTGAAAAGAAGACATCAAATTTTAAGTAAATAAATAAATCACACGGATAAACTCAAAAGTCGTTTTTTAATTAACTTTACTGGCGCAGTCGGTTTTACGGACTAATTCTTTAGTAAAAAAATTATTAAAGAAATTAAAATAGTATTTTATGCGAAATAAAAAGTCCACTTAAAGTGTAAAAAAAAAAACAAAAATATATAAATTCTTAACTAAAGTTAAGTTGTTTAAAAGAAACAAAAAGTGTTTAAACAAAATTTCTTCATATACAAATTTTAAACGAAAGACGTTTTTTTTCAATATTGTGTTGTGAAAATAAAATATTAACTTTTAATTGTTAATATACAACAATTTTAAATCATCACAATAAAAACAAAAACATTTTTGAGAAATTAATTGTGTGATAATAAGACCTTAACTTTATTTTAATAATATGTAAAGTTCTATTTAATTGTTGGTTCGACTACAAAAACAAAAACTATACAAAACCCTTATTACAACAACATAAAAACTACAAAACTCTTAAAATGTTGAAATGTTCAAGGTTAACATAATAAGAAAAAGAGGTTTGAACAAAAATAAATACTTTTAATAAAATATTACAACAACAATACATATTAATATAACAAAAATTTAAAGTCATACAAATCAACAACTAGAACAAAAACAACAACTATTTACAAAAATTACAACAACTATATTAGTATAAAATTTTAAATCGACAAAAATAAAGAAATTTGAAGGTCAAATTTAGTACGGAACCTAATCATATGCAAAAGGAGAATAAACAAATATACAACATAGAAAAATTGCAAACAACAATAAAACAACAACTGGAGAGTAGTGCGATTACTATAGAAAACAGAAGAGAGTGGAACAGATTCCAAGTGCTTAGATTTACAAGAAGGAGGGATAACAACAATTACATAAGAATCAGCAACAACAACAACTATAAGCAGCAGCAACCGAACAAAATATTTGTCATCGCTATAACTGGAGAGAAAAAAAAACAAGATGTCACTCAACGTATTCCAACTTCTCGATGGTGTTCCTCAATTCGAGGGAAAAGCGGAGGAACTCCAAATGTTTATTAAACATGTTGATGAAGTCCGTCAACATGTTGATGCAGCTTTATTGACTTTGTTTGATTTGAGAATCCGAAACAAAATTATTGGAAATGCAAACAACACGTTAATAAAAAACAACAATCCGACTAATTGGGAGGAGGTAAAAATTATTTTAAGAATTAATTTTAATATTTCTGACAGTATTGAAAGTATTATTAATAAGATTAAAACAGCAGAATTGAGGAGTAGCATTAGCGATTTTTATGATTATCTTTTAAAATTGTTAACGAAACTAAACTTGAAAAGTAGCATTGACATAGAAATACAACAATGGTTTAGTTGTAGTAACAATGAAAGAATGGTTTTGAAAATTTTTATTAGTAAGTTACCCAGTGAACCAAAATTAGTTCTTGATGCAAGAAATCCTCATTCTTTATTAAAGGCAAAAGAAATTTTGATAGAAACAGAATATTTCTTTAAAAAATATAATAATTTACAAACCTTTTCATCAAAATTTTCTAATAACAATCCTAATAAATCATTTTCTGGAAACAATTCTCGTTCTTTTGAAAATTCACAATCTTTTTATCGTACAAATTATGGTGAAAATATACAAAATTCTAATCAAAATTATCAATTTAATCGAAAATCTAATTTCAATGGACGAAACTCTACTAATCATCAAAATCACAACAATATTTCACCTAATTTAGATCAAAATCAACAAGAAATGAGACACAATACTTTTACGAACAATAGTCAAAATAGACAAGATAATTCAGGATTTTTTAGTCGTAATTTAAATACACGTACATCTCAGCAAACGAATATTAGTAGTCAGTCAATGGATGTTGATAATATTCAAACATCAAATTTTCAATTATTGGCCGAAGATCTCTTCCCTGCATAATAGTTAAAACGAGAACTACCCCAATAAAATTGTTAATAGACACAGGATCAGGGACGACGTTAATTAGAAAAGGTTTGTTTCACAGTTCATTTAGAACTGAACTTGAACGCCCAATTATTCTGAATACAATTTGTTCAAAAACTATAACTGACTCCAAAATAACTATACCACTTTTTAAAGAATTCAATCGCTTTAATTCTAAAATAGAAATGTTAGAGACTGAAATTTTTAGTGAATTTGACGGTATTTTAGGTTGCAATTTATTGAAACCATTAGGAGCTAAAATTGATTTTAAGGAAAATATGTTAGTGACAAATGATGCTAAAATTCCTTTAGTTTTTGATATGCCTTCAGAAGAATCTTTGAAGTTTGATGAAACTGTTGACACGATAATTGAAATAAATTTTAATGAACCAAGATTAGATATTTTAAAACAGAAACTGCAAAGACAAAACTCTAATGATGAGGAAATTAGTGAACTATTGAAATTATTAAAAGAATTTAAACACATTTTTTATTTAGAAGGTGACAATTTATCTTCTGTTTGTAAATACAGACATAAAATTCCTACGGGAAATGAAATACCAGTTTATTCAAGGACATATCGTTTACCAGAAATTCATAAGGAAGAGGTAGAAAAACAAATCGACGAAATGCTACAATCGGGCATAATTTCGAAATCAAATAGTCCTTACAATGCTCCTCTTTGGGTTGTTCCCAAAAAGATAGACAATTCCGGTCAACAAAAATGGAGGGTAGTAGTTGACTACAGGAAACTAAATGAAGTGACAATTGACGACAAATTTCCGATGCCTAATATGGAGGACCTCTTTGCAAAATTAGGAAAATCACAATATTTCAGTACAATAGATTTGGCTAAGGGTTTTCACCAAATTAAGATTTTAACTGAAGATAGGCATAAAACAGCATTTTCAACTTCCAGAGGACATTATGAATTTACTAGAATGCCATTTGGCTTAAAAAACGCCCCAGCCTCGTTTCAGCGTATGATGAACGAAGTGCTCCAAGATTATATTAACAATATATGTGTAGTATACTTGGATGATATTTTGATATTTTCCACATCACTTGAAGAACACATATTATCATTGAAAAAAATTTTTAGAAGATTAGCAGAATACAATCTGAAAGTCCAAGTTGATAAATGTAACTTTTTTAGACATGAATCAGAGTATTTAGGTCACATTATAACGCCTAATGGAATAAAGCCAAATCCGGATAAAATTGATGTCATTAGGAAAATTTCATTACCAAAAACGGTTAAGGAAATAAGATCATTTTTAGGTTTAACTGGATTTTATAGGAAATTCATAAAGGACTATAGCCAGATAGCCCTACCTATGATTGAGAATCTTAAGAAAGGTTCAGTGATCAAATTAGATGATTTTAAATACATTGATTCCTTTAATAAATTAAAGACAATTTTATGTAATACACCGGTTTTAGCATATCCCCAGTTTGACAAATTATTTGTATTAACAACTGATGCCAGTGACAGAGCACTAGGATCAGTATTGTCCCAAAACGGTCATCCAATAGCATTTTCATCGCGCACATTAAATGAGCACGAAATCAACTACAGTGCTATAGAAAAAGAACTATTGGCTATTGTTTGGTCAGTAAAATATTTTAGGCCATTTTTATTTGGAAGGAAATTCAAGATTCAGACAGATCATAGACCACTTATATGGCTAAATTCCTTGAAGGAACCAAATTCAAAATTACAAAGATGGAAGATACAGCTAAATGAGTATGATTTTGATGTAGAATATATTAAAGGTAAGACAAATAAAGTAGCTGATTATCTTAGCCGTTTAGATATTAATATTTTGACAGAGGAAGATGATAATATACAATCAGATCTTGCCACAATTCATAGTGGAAAAGAAAATTTAAATGACCATATTTCAATATCGGAGTCACCAGTTAATATATATACAAATCAAATTATTATTACTTTAGGAAAAACTTATAAATATGAGAAATCAATTTTATTTGAAAGAAAGACAAGACATATTATTACTATAAAGGAATATTTTGAGGAGAAGGTAATAGAATTTTTAAAACCAATTTTACCCATAAATGGTACTGTAGCAATTTTTTGTGATAATTTTAATATATTTAAAAATTTTCAGGAAACTTTAGTTCACTATTTTTCGAATGCTCCTAAAATGAAATTTGTGGGATGTTCGAAATATATAAAAGATATCTTTAATGTTGAGAATCTTTTGGAAATTATTGACAAATACCATACCGAGAAAAATCATAGAGGAATTGAGGAAACATTTTTAGAATTGAAAAATATAATTTATTATCCCAACTTGAAAAAGAAGATTCATGAATTTATAAACAACTGTATTATATGTAATATGTGTAAATATGACAGGCAACCTATTAAGACAAAATTATGTGTAACAGAAACACCATTAAAATCCAATGAAGTTCTTCATATTGACATTTGGTTTTTAGACAAAAATACTACATTTTTAACTTGTATTGACAAACTTACCAAACATGTTTCAATCCATCATTTAAATGACAAAAACCCAATAACAATAGTAGAAATGCTTAGGGAAAGATTTGCTATTTTAGGAAAACCGAATAAAATTATAGCTGATAATGAATTTAATACGGCATATGTAAGAAATTTTCTAAATTCGGAAAATATAGATTTTCATTTTACATCCCCCAACACCCATACGGGAAATTCTGATATAGAAAGATTTCACCTGACTTTAAATGAACACATACGACTTTTTAAACTTCAGGAGAAAAATAGGGATTTAAATGATAAAACGTTAGTATACAAGTCTGTACAAATTTATAATGATACAACACATAGTACTACAGGGCACAAACCAAATGATCTATTGCACAATAAAGTTGATAAAACTATATGGAACAATTTACATGATATTGTCCAAAATAAAAAGATTGAAAAGATAATTAGATTTAATGAAAATAGGCAGGAATGCCATGATTATAAGGACAGAGAATTGGTAAAAAATTTAGGATTTCAGAATCTAAAACAGAAACCTAAATATATTTTAAAAGAAGTAAAGGAAAAAAATAATACTAATTTTATAGATGAAAAAGGTTGTAAACGTGATAGACAAATAGTAAAAAGAATTTATAAATATCAAAATGAATTGCCTAATATAAAGTTTGAAAGGAAAGTCACTGGAAGAGATTACTCTAAAAAGAAGCAGAAGAAAAAATAATAATAAAATGTTATTAAATATAAAACAAAATAATATTATTTATAGTTTATGTTAAAAAATTCATTTATTGTCATTTAGTTTCAAAAATTATTGTTAAATAATGGTTATATTAAATGTAATATAAAAAAGTTTAATAAATTTTAGTATTGTTTAAAATTAGAAAATAGAAAATTTAAATTTTAAAATTTGTTATATATATGTATGTCTATTAAATGCTATTTGTATATAAAATAATTGTTAAGTTTTTACCATTATTATTTAGCTGATTATTCCAGGAGTAATGTGTCATCAAGGGGTGGAGGAGTCATGTAATATTCCTACATGAATACCCTTAATATTCCAAATATTCCTTATTATCATAACATTCATCATTTACTTCACTTTATTCTTCTTTAAAATACAATTATCAACTATTTTCTTTTAATATACTATTATCAAATATTTTATTTTAAGATGTAATTATCAAATATTTATTCTTTTATGTCATTCTTAATATTATCGTTATTTCTTACACTTACTTTAAACTTGTTAACCGTTACTTTAAGCATTGAAATTATGTCATTGTAAAATATAAATTAATCATATTTTGGCCTTTGAAAAGAAGACATCAAATTTTAAGTAAATAAATAAATCACACGGATAAACTCAAAAGTCGTTTTTTAATTAACTTTACTCTCCACTACTATGACGTTAAAAAAGTCCCTGCCTAAAACAAGATCGACACTGTCTGTCCCGTACGTTTATATGGTGTGTCTAACAGTTAAGAAATTCTACTTTTTCAACTCGTTTAGAAATCTTTTTCACCCTTAACCAACAAAACCACAAAACTGCCTGTGACCGTATATTGCTACATTGTTCTTATACCTTTTTTATGCCTTCACAGATTTGCTATTAATTTCTTTTTATAAAGGTTGTCAGTTTTTGTAGCCATTATAATTTTTCTAAATGTTTTTTGAAAACAACATGTCATTTACACGTACACTCATAAACATACCAAATGTAATGCTGGGGAAATACCAGCCGAAACAAACTCACACATATTGCCACTCATACAAAAAATAAGGTATAATCTGTTAAACACGACTTAATGTTACCCTAAACCGCCGAGTTCAGTTTTTATTTGTATGAGTGCTAAGTAAATGATTTAACCATCCAAAGTTTCAATGAGTTCGTCCTTGCTGCAATAGAGACAAATTTTGATGAGTCAATTAAACTGCAAGCTGTTCTTTGATTGCTTCTATTTTAGGTGCATGAGGATTTATTATTTCCACGCGTTACAATCTTTAGCATCACTGCATTATACATTTCCCATTGTAGTGTTGTAGGGTAAAAAAGGCAAATAAACGAGCATAAAGTTTAACATAATATTCTTACAAAAATGTTTTCCTTTTTTATTTTTAATATCATTTACGTGGTCAGAACATGTTTCAACAATTTGGCATTTATATCCAGCCAAAATACGAGAAAGCAGCCAAAACGGTAACGAAAAAAAAAACCGGTGAGTTTGTACACGATTTTAATTTTATCATGCATTTGTGGTTTTCTCTGGTGACGGGGACAAAAAAAACATGTTTTATGTTTTCGTAAGTGATTTAAAAAGTCTTGTTTTCTTCTCCGCCGCCTCATGCTTATTTTTTAATTTAGTTTATATGAAAATTAATGTTTATATGTGTACGTTAGTGTGATTATATGTATGTTTAGAATGCGTGTGAGCATTTATTTTTATGTTTATTTCCGTTATTATTGTTTTATTTCCACTTAACATACTCGTACTTTTTATATAAGAGCTTAAGTATTAGTGTACTTATTCGTGCATTCACACAAACTCTCTCACACTTTCACTACTCGTACATAATTTAACCACATGTACTTATAAATGTTCGACTGTTTGCCAGTTTGCCTTTTAGTGTCCCCTTTTTTCTACGTTATTTCTACATTTATTTTACACGTATTAAAACTTGACATCACTTGCTTGAAAATTTCTCTAATTTTTCCCCTTCTCCTAAACGTATGCTAATCTTTTTATGTCTTAAACATAATGGCCACATTCAGTCATTTGTACGAAAGTCATACGCACAATTTAGTCATAAGTTTTGCTTTTGGAGGAAAGAGAAAACAACCAGGTTTTATTTATTTGGGTTCAAAAAAACCTTTTTACTTGAAAATTAAATTAAAATAATTCTCATGTTTTCATATTTTAATGGATGAACCATGTGGGTGCCTTTTCCACCCACATGGTAAATTGTGATTTAAAAAAATATTACACATTTTTGTATAAAATTGAAAATTAAAAACTTTAAATTTGTTTGCATAAAATATGAATTTACATAGATTAATATAAACAAGAAAGTTAAAAGTTTCAGTCAAACATCAAAATTAGTTTTCCTTTAATTATGCTCAGAAACTTTTATATGATTTTCTTTATATGTTTAAAGAAACTTTCTAAAGTTTTAGAATATATAGAAATATAAAGAATAAGTAAGAGTTTTATGATGTATAGTAGTTATATTTAAAGTGGAATTCGTATTATGACCTAAGTTCATGTATAAAGGTCATAGTTCCACAATCCCGAACTAAAAATTTAACCTACCACTTATGGTGATCCCTAGACAATTTATACTCTACAAAGAGACTGTCAAAATCGAGTTAAAAACAGTCAATAGATGACAATACACGAATGACTTTTTGGAAGACAGTCACCTTACTAGTATTTTACTGATTACTGGACTTATTCTAGTAATGAGTCAATGGTCCCGATGTTAATTGTGAGAGCCCACAGACGGTCGAATTTGAGATGGAAACGAAACTAATAAAAACAAAAATGCTTTGGTTTCTTATTGTCAAAAGATCCGATTCCTAAATTTTAAATTTCTTTAAAGAAACACCAGATTTTCCATTTCTGCTACTGTGAGACGGTCTCCGCTCTCACTTACAAAGAGGACACTAAAAGCCAGTTAACATTATACCACAAGTAATACGATCTGTCAAAATTTTGTGTAGAAGAGAATGGAATCATCTAAACATAACTAAATATATTTATGTGACTGCCCAGGAAGAAGGAAACTATGAAATACAACAAGTAACACAGAAAAAATTATCAGTAGTTTATTTTCAATTAACATGTTTTTCTCTTTCTTTAGTTTTAATTTAAGCAATTTTTTATTTGTCTTAATTATCTCGTTATTTAAAACCTAAGTTTACAAATTTGATTAAATTTTTTGATTGAAAAAAATTTTCTGGCTAACTTTTCTATTTTAGTTTTTTTTTAATATTTTATTTTGATTTCTTATGCTAACAATGTTTATAATTCTTAAATAGTCAATACGATTTTAGGCATATAATATTCAATTTTCCTGACAATTTATAAAACACTTTATAATAAAGTGATATTTTTTGTAAATGCTCAACGCATTGTTAAAGGTCAAGCATTCCTGTAACATTGTGAGTAATCAGTTAATAAATTGATTGTTTTAATCATCAACTTAATTGGTTTTTAATACATTTTCTACCAAACAAACTAATTCACTTGATTAATAAATTGATAAAAATTAGATTTTATTTTTATTAAATATTTAATTTATACAATTAATGAATTAATCAATTTTAAATTTTGTCGCAATTATTGATATTAATTGTTCTGATTAATTCGTTATTTGGAAAAAAAAGTATTTTTTTAATTTTTTTACAAATTTGATAATTGATATCATCATTTTGGTGATAGGTGCAAAACTTGCTTGATACAATTATTTTGATAATTGAAACATATTTTTAGTTTTTTCTGTGAAGTGTTCCATATTCAGCTGTGGTAAAAACAAAAAAAAACTTTAAAACAAGTAAGAAATTATAGTCGGGCGAAGCCGACCATATAATACCCTACACCTTTGACAAAAATATAATGTGATTTAGTTGCCATAATAAAGCATTTAAGTTGAATTGTATCTTGCCTTAGATATACATACTTAAGCCGTTTATTGTTGAATAAAATTGTGGACATTTAAGTGAAATTTTGATGGGGCTTTTCATAGGGGCTAGGGTCATATGAGAACCTATTATTATGGAATTCGTCTTGTATACAACTTGGTTATTGCAGCTTTTTGTCGAGATATGAGTATATTAAACATAATTATGAACTTAAAAGCCCTATTCGGCGGGTTCAGTTGTATGGGGGCTAGGTGAAATAATGGACCGACGTAAACCATTTTCAATAGGCTTCGTCTACGGTTCGAGGGTTCAGTTGTATGGGGGCTAGGTGAAATAATAGACCAATGTTAACCATTTTCAATAGGCTTCGTCTACGATACCATAAAAGATCATGTGCCAAATTTCATTTAATTATCTCCAAAATTGCGACCTGTAGTTTGATTACAAGTTTTAAAAGCCCTATTCGAGGGGTTCAGTTGTATGGGGGCTAGGTGAAATAATGGACCGATGGTAACCATTTTCAATAAGCTTCATCTACGGTACCATAAAAGATCATGTGCCAAATTTCATTGAATTATCTCCAAAATTGCGACCTGTAGTTTGATTACAAGTTTTAAAAGCCCTATTCGAGGGGTTTAGTTGTATGGGGGCTAGGTGAAATAAAGGACCGATGTTAACCCCACTAAAGTGGTGTAGGGTATAAATACCAGTTGTACAATGAAAAAGTACAAGAAAGTCCCTTCTATAAATAGATTTTCGTTCAATCAGGGTGATGTGTGTGTGTATAGAAACCAAAAGGTCATAGAATGAAAACGTACCAAAAATCATTTCCTAGTGATTTGCATTAAATTAGGGCTCTTCATGATTAATTTTATGTTTCAGCGTTCAATATTGGGGAAAATTCGAAAAGTACCTTTCGAAGAACGAAAAAGTTCCTTTTTATATGTTCTCATTTAATCCTGGCTCTACATGCTTAGTTTTATGTTTCTAGGTTCAATATTATAGAAATGTCAAAAAGTACCTTTTGAAGAACACAAAAGTAACAAAAAATCCCCTTTTATAGGTTATCACTTTAGTCCGGGCCCTACATATTTAATTTTATGTCTATAGGATCAATATTATAGAAAATTCAAAAAGTACTTTTTGAACAACGACAAAGTACCAAAATATCCCTTTTTATAAGTTCTCAGCTAATCCGGGCCCTACATGCTAAATTTTATGTTTTGTAGGTTCAATATTATAAAAAAAATCAAAAAGTACCTTTTTAAGAACGCCAAAGTAACACTTACTCCGGGACCTACATACTTAATTTTATGTCTATAGGATCAATATTATAGAAAATTCAAAAAGTACTTTTTGAAGAACGACAAAGTACCCTTTGTCGTTGTATCCCTTTTTATAGGTTCTCACATAATCCGGGCCCTACATGCTAAATTTACTGTTTCTAGGTTAAATAATATAAAAAAATTCAAAAAGTTCATTTTTAAGAACGCGAAAGTACCAAAAAATACCCTTTTATAGGTCATCACTTACTCCGGGACCTACATACATAATTTTATGTCTATAGGATCAATATTATAGAAAATTCAAAAAGTACCTTTTGTAAAACGAAAAAGTACCAAAAAGTCCCCTTTTATGTGTTCTCACTTAATTCGGGCTCTACATACTTAATTTCATGTTTCTATGTTCAATATTATAGTCAATTCAAAAAGTACCTTTTGAAGAACGAAAAAGTACCACAAAGTCTATTTTTATACGCTCTCACTTAATCCGGACTCTATACTTTATTCGTAACGTATTGTTCTTTCTTTGCTTTGTTTTTATAAACAAGAAAGTACAAGAACAAAATTTGCCGTATGATTATGTGTGTTGTTGTTGTTTGTTTTTATAACTGCCTCAGCATGAAGCAAAAATCTAAATTTTTGATGAAATTTTGAGAGATTGTCTCGGAATTGTACACATATCTTCGTTATTTATGATCCGATTTTGTTGATTTTAATTAGGAAACTTGTCGAAAGAATGTCTGACGGAATGATGATTTAGTTCCCGAAGATATCTGGCGTCTTCGGAATACAGATTTTAACAAACATACAGACAGATAGACGGACATAGCTAAATCGACTCCGATATCTATAAGGACTCGGAATATATATGTATGTATATATTCCTAGTCTTTGTAGATATGTATATATTCCGAATCCTTATAGATATCGGAGTCGATTAAGCTCTGTTCGTCTGTATGTTTGTTGAAATCTGTTTTCTGAAGGCCCCAGACCTAAATCTTCATTTTGTCAGACATTCAGTTTACTATTTAAAAACAGCCAAATCGGTCCATAAATAACAAACTTACATATATATACCCTTCTCACTAAGGTGTACGCTATTGGGGACAGTGTTTTTGTAACTAACTTGTTATAATTTGTGGACTTACGCTCTATGTACATAAAGTCCAAATGGTTGCTAAAAGTAATAGTTTAATGTCTTAGTCGTAAGTTTTGACAAAACCACACGACACGTCGAATGCATTGCAGCGCATATTAATGTGGAATTATATCCCGTCTGTAGCAGAGAAATATCTCTATAGGTCGTTGAGTCAGGTACCAGATATTTAACTATCTAACCTTGGTAAACTATCTATGTATTTGCGAAGGAATCTATTCCTCTTGATAGATTTGAAAGGAAATTCGCGAACAAAGTGGAAAACCAAACTTAAGCCGACTTGCATATCTGGCAATATTCAGTAATTACTGCCGGAAACTACAATATGTCCCGCTAATTTCGAGATACGTTATTGATATTTCAGGTCTTATGTTAATTGGCGCATTTCTCTTTGAAAGAAGACCACATTAATTTAATTAATTTGGCCTTTCATATGTGTCTAGATAATTCCATATATTCTCAGCCTCTTGAAGAATGAATCTGAACGGAGTTGCTCTTGAAACAGCGTAAATGATATCCCAAGTAAATCCCGTTCTGGCTGTTCATTTCCAAAGTAGTATCTATGTGCAGGGATCCAAACCCGGGTAATGTCAGACATACAACTCAGCCTTGACAGATAATTCTTGCGTTGTCTGACCAATAGGGAAGTAGTAATGTCAGAGTTTTATGAACTAAGTGTTGCCGGCTGTCTACAGGAATCTTGTAGACACCCGACATATTGACACGAAAATATGAAGACCAAATTGCAAATATAAAATAAACGCAATACATAAATACTACCTCATCTCTGTACACACTTCATCCTTCATCTAAAAGTAACACTTGCACACATTTTCTTTTCATTACAATCCACTTTTCCAACAAAGCTAACCACAAGAAACCAACCTGACCAATGTGATCACTATGTTATGGAATATAATGAATTGAGGACAATAGATTTCTATGTTTCAACAGTGACATAAGTGATGACGACAAAGAAATAGTCGAAAATGATGCAGAAAACTGAAAACATACATAAGTCCAGCAGCAACACACAGTATGTTAAATAAATATTTTCTAGTACGTCAGCAAATTTTCGGATGACCAACATATTCAAACACACAGTTTTTGGTATGTTTTGAAAAAGTTACGAAAACAACGTTTAAATGTCAGCTTTAGATTTTATTTTATCCTTTTGTATTTTCTACTCAAATACAGAGGAGAAGAAGGCAAACATACATACATTCAAACATTGGTGGCATGTTATTACCCCACTATATTTTTCTGTTAATAACGTACAAATATGAAACTTTTTTTACTTTTTTTTCTGTTGGTTGAAATGAGGATTATTGTCACACATTTTTTGCTATTGGCTCGATGCCAGCTGATGATCTGATACCGATGCTGGTTATTTTTATACATGAAGTTTTGTTTTACCATCCAGTAGGTATCCTCTGGAAATTCTCTACAATTTGAGAGCAGGTCATATGCATGTTTTTTTAATATTGATAAATGGAGAAAAACAAACATAAATCGATTAAATAATAATAGGATTATCCATATGAAGTGCTTGTTATAACATTGATGAAATCTAAAGCTATTTTTGGTGAGTAATGATATTAAAGTCAAATATATTAATAAAGGACAAACAAATATAATATTTAGATATAGTACAAATTTACGTCATAATATCAGGTTAAGTTCTTCAATTCCGACACTAATTATCGCCAATATATACATATATTTCTTAATGTTAACTTCTATGTCAAACTTCCAATCCTATCTACTATTTTGCACAGCAACATAATGATCAGAACCATAGCAGTCACGCTATCACAACTAAATCACTGCCGTATGCCAGAACTGGATCGATTACGATCACGGAATCAGGGAGCTGCAAAGATCAAGAGAGATACAATAGTCTTATGGTATGTAAGTGATTAAAACTACAAAATCGGTGCTGATATTACAATCTGTTATTTTATTATTATCGGTTTAATAGTATTCTAATCTGATCTAATAATAGTAATTCAATCGAAGGAGAATATTGATTAATTCAGAAAATATTAATCGAAAATCTTTTTAAAGATCTCACAGGTTTCTGCATTATTTACTACTCTTATATACTTATTTACTTATGTGCAAGAATTGGAGTAGGTCTCCGTGAGAACTAGTCGGTACTTTTAATAAATTATATTAACTAGTGACATATCTCTGAGACGGTCTGGATCATGGAATAGAGCTCTACCAGAATATAGTAGTCTATGCTCTTTTAAAGCTGTGCAGTCACATAGAAGATGTTGTATCGATTCCTCCTCCTCCTCATCCAAACAACTTTTACAATAGCTATAACGTGGGTAACCCAGTGATTATACCGGTAAGAAGCCTAATCGAATTCTTACTAAAAGACAAAAGAGTCCTAATCCTATCCTATGTCAGAGTGGACTAGAGCAATCTGAATATTCTACTAGTGATGATATTAGACCACCTGAGTTCTCAGTCAAACCCCATTCATCTATTAATTTCATCAGATACTTCATTTCTCCGGATGTCCTAATGTCCTAGGACCCATATCATCTCAACGTGATGCTGTGTCAGATGCGGTAGTGATTGGATACAATTGAGAAGACTTTTTGATTTAATAACGTCGGAGTTAAGAGCCTTCATTAATGCAAGGATGTCCAAGGAAATATGTATAGTCGAATTTTTGAGATTTTCTTGATGCTTCTTTCTGTCTTTGAATCATTAGATTGGGATCACGTCGTCCCTTAGGACAGTCTTCGCGGCCCAATCATCCCTTTTTAGTATACTGATCCTAAAAGTCCTAGCAAAATTCGATGTAGGTACTATGTAATTCGTTTCATGCTCCATAATTGAGCTGCCTATCTTTTGTAGGATGGTGATGTGACCAATACGATCATGCTTCAGTTTGCCTTACTGTTTAGGTCGTAGAGACTTAAACTTAGCTGTTATATTTAGCATCGTCTCTAGACTGGTTGGATGGAATTAGAGCCAGTAATTGCAAGACTTTTCAATCTTTGTACATTGTTTAGAATAAGTCACGAAGTCCACCGTTCTACACCAAACAAGATAACTGTGATACCGTAGTCTGACAGCCACAAGGAAGCAACACTAAAGAATGCAATAATAAATATATTAACTGCACCAGAAGGTCATTTCTGGGACCATATAAATAACGAGTCCAAATAAGAAATGAATGACCTTCGAGGGTTCTCACTAAATTATGAGCTTTCCATATAACCTAACCTAACTTTTTATCTAATATGAATAAATACCACTTAAAAATTAAGACACATTGTAAATCCACTTTAATGCCATACCAAACATATATTTTTACAACAAATTGCTACTACAAATGTACAAATTTGTACCATAAACCACTAAACTTAAAATCCATCTTTAAGAAATCTTCATACCACTATCACTGCCGTCAGGATTTCAATTGCATTGAAATGTGTAGGATATTTAATTTTCAATTACGTAGTGCATACGAACAGAGAACATCCATTCAAACACTTCATTCATTTTATCTACAAATATAATGGTAAAATATTATTTTTTGCAAAAAAAGAAATATATAAAAATAAACTTGTCTTGTTAGCCATGTCGACAAAGTTGCTGTTGTTAAAACTAACAGCATAAAAACACAAACTTATGACCATTGAAAATTTGGTCCGGTTGTGTTGTGCGAATGCTGTGTTGTTTGTTATTCAGGTCGTAGATGGATGAAACTGCTGCTGCTGTATGTTGAGTTGTCAAGTGTCTGTATTTACTTTAGCACAAATGTTTAGCAAATATTTTCTCAAAAATCCAAAGAACATTGTACCAACTAAAAGGCAGTGTTAAGAGAATAAAACAACATTACCCACCAGCAGTGAACGAACAATAACAAATTGGCATTGTCCTGTAAGTAATTGGAATGAAGCAGTATAGAGTTAAATTGCAAGCACGGTTGAAAAAGAAAACATAACAACAGTTGTATGTCGTAGTATGTAAGTGGTGTGTCAACTAGAATTTTAGGAATTTTAAGAATTACTTCAAAATATGCCATTTTAAAATGCGAGTAAAATTACTTTAATAAAGTAAGTTTTCATGAATTTTGACAGGTGTGCAGAGAAGCTTTATCTAACAGTGAAGAACTGTCATCAGAACCATCAAAAAGTTACAGTTTGTTTACAACATAAATTTTTGACTCGGATTTCTAAGAGAAAAGAAAACCACTAGAGAACAAAGAACTATTAATGACTACTTGTGTTATAGAATCCAGATAAATACAAAAGCTTATCAAAAAGATGTACTATGTATATTTAGACCGATAAACTATCATATATACATACATAGCAATGAAAGGGGTTTTGCAAACTTGATATGTAAATTATATGTTGCCAGCGGGTTTGATATTTTCCCAGCAAAAACGTGGTAATGACTTTTACTTACTCAATAACTTACTTTTTAATGACTACATACTGTCTGCTTTACTTAGAAAGCAGTCTAGTCTAAAAAAACTATTTTTCTTTATGAAAACTAATAGTTGGACGTAACCTCGTAAGCAATTTTTTCCCTATTTGCAGGCGATGGTAGTAAGAACTTCCCAGCAGTTCGGTCGGACAGTCCCGAACTCCCTATTTAACCTACCACATAGGGTTACAACTAGCCACCGACTGTACAGGTAACTGGCTATTTTAACATGTGCTTGTCCTACGAGGAAGTCAATCGTCACCCCATAGGTTACGAAGAGGCAGACTAGTGCTTTTTAAGTGTCCCCTGTCTCGGTTACAAAGGGGACACTAAAGTGACGATTATCTTCAACCTCGTTTACAAAGAGTACATCCGTGATGAAAGACAAATTAGAGCCAAGCAGGTGGTTAGACATTAGTGGAAATCGCTGTCTTTTTCGGATGCATTGACTCTTTGTCGAACTGCAGGGTTACCTAACTCCCTATTTGTATGCGAGCGTAGTAAGTACTTGCCTCCTATATCATCCCCGTGTCTGTGACTAAAAATGCTATTGTGTAAGTAAATTTACTTTTTAATGAAAGTTTTTGCTGGGTTATTTGATGGCATTTTTTTTGCTTGCGCTATTTTGCATTTTAGATGATCCTATCAACTTATTATGCACAATATTCTTCTTTCAATTTAATAATCAAATAAATTTGGGGAAAACAGTTTTATTAAGTTTAAGTCGACAATACACTCTGAGATCATCTCCTTAAGCTTTAGTAGCACTACAAATTAAATTGATTAAATTGTAAGATTATTTAAAATTGCATTCTTTAGTCATTCATCTTCAATTAAATAACAAAATTTTGCAAAAGATTTTTTGCAATACTTTTTATTATTTTATTATTAGCTTATTTAGCTTTTTTGGATTTATTTGTGACTTTTTAAACAAATTCACTTAATTTATTAACAACAAAAACATATTTTTTTATTGTTGAATAATACAACAATTTATGCATTTACGAGGAAATTTTCATTTAAAATTTACTTATTTAAATATTTATAGTGTAAATTGGTGTATGGCCTACACCACTTTAGTGGAGAGGGTATATTTGGTTTGTGCTGATGTTTGTAACGTACAATAATATTGGTCCTATTATACCCATCTTATAGTATACCAATCGGCTTAGAATCATTTCTGAGTCTGTCCGTCCATGTAAACCTTGTAATCAAACCACAGGTAGCAATTTTTAAGATAATTCAATGACATTTTGTACATGATCTTCTATCTTCTACATGCCGAGGGACGAAGCCTATTGAAAATGGTTAAGATCGGTCCATTATTTCACCTAGCCCCCATACAACTGAACCCCTGAATAGGGCTTGTAAACGTTGTAATCACACTACAGGTTGAAGATAATTCAATGAAATTTGGCACATGATCTTTTATGATACCGGAGACAAAGCCTATTGGAAATGGTTAACATCGGTTCATTATTTCACCTAGCCCCCATACAATTGAACCCGACGTATCTCGACAAAAAGCTGCAAAACCAAGTTCTATACTAGCCTTGATGACCCTCATGAATTTTATAATTATAGGGTCTCATTTGACCATAGCCCCTATTCAAAGCCCCCTTCAAAATTTGACTTTAATGTCCATAATTTTATTCAACAATAATTAGCTTAAGTACAATTCAAAGCAAGGTACAATTCAACTTAAATGTTTTATTATGAAAACTAAATCACATTTTATTCTTTAACAGGTGTAGGGTATTATATGGTCGGCCTCGCCCTACTATAATTTCTTACTTGTTTTCACTTTAAATCAAAATCAGTTTACCTTTATGATATACATACATATAAATACATATGTGTAAGTCGCAGATGGGTCGTTGATGGGTCGCAGACTTAGAATATTTATGAATCTTAGAAATGTAAATTAAAAGTATCCTAATACCCATTATAAATAAATGACAGTATAAATTATTCATATACACATGTACATATGTTTACCCAGCACACAGACAAATTTACATTTTCAAAAGTTAGTAAAAAGTTAAAATTTTCACCAATTTCACTTCCCAATTTCATAGTACATGTATCCATCAAAACCATGGTAATTGCTTATACTTACTCAACAACTTACCTTTTAATGACTACCACATACCGTGTGCATTACTTAGTCTATTATAATAGAAGCAGTGGGCGTATCTTCGTACACAATTTTTTTATCTGAAACAAAACTACTTACTTAACACAAACATCCCAGCAGTTCTAAGGAATCAACTGGCTTCCTTCTATATTGATATAACTAGTCTCTTAACTAATTCTCTTAAATCACTAGCTCCATCCCACCACCCCTTACTGCAAGAATTATCATCTAAATATGTCCTTGTGTTTGCTAGGTTATTGTTAAAATGTGTTTGAGTCCATGTTCATGACAAACATTTTGTTAGATGAGTGTAAACATGAAAAATGACAGCAATTCATTCATCCATCTGTCAGTCTCACTGTCAGCCAGTGAGTCCTTTTTAAAAGAATAACCAACAACTGATAGAACATCTTTTACATACAAGAATAATAAGATGTTTTAAAATTTGTTTCACATATTTTCGTCCTATTCGCTTTTCTCGCTTTAACATGAAAACTAATTTTAAAATATAACGCTTTTTTGTTTGTTATTTCATAGTTTTTATATTAGTTTAATCTAAATTTTAGCCTAATTCTGTCAACATTCCCTGTTATTAAAAAAAAAAAAACTAAACAATTTAAAATTATATTCACATTTTCAATTTTACTATATTTAATATTAAATTCAAAAATGTTATTAAAATTTAAATACATATATATATATATATATATATATATATATATATATATATATATATATATATATATATAAATTGTTATACAGATTTAGTTGTAAAACTACCAGATCATCATTGAAAAAATGTTCTTCAACTTTGTTTTATCCTCTTGAAAAGTACGAATAATTTTATGTACATTAGACCGACTTACAAAAATTAGAGCTTGAGTTAAACTTCTCACAATATTCTTATATACACTTTTTACATTCTTAATACACTTCTTCTTAAAGTTTTAAAAAAAGTATTGTAGTTTTATCAATTTATAATGGAATTAATATTATTATGTTTAATTTTTAACAAAAGCACCATTTTGCTTTCCATATATGGAGTGAGTCTGTCTAATGTGCATCTCTGTAAAATATTGATAAATTTTTGACATGGACTAATTAATAATAGTTTTTTTAGATTTATTCAAACTTTAATTGAATTTATAAACTTTTGTGTTCTATTTATACATGAAAGGTTTTTATACGCTTCACCATCGTGAGAAGGGCATATATATGTTTGTCATTTCGTTTGTAATTTCTAAAATATAATTTTTCGACCATATAAGATATAAACATACATACATATGTAATGTATATTCTGAATCCTTATAGCTAGCAGAGTCGATTTAGCCATGTCCGTCTGTCTGTCTGTTTGTATGTATGTATATTGAAATCTGTTTTCAGAAAACCCCAGATATCTGCTAGAGCTGAATCTTCAATTATTCTATCAGACATGCTTTAAAGTCTGCAAAATCGGTCCATAAATAATGAACATATTTTGCTTGTTTATAAAAACAAAAAAGTGCAAGAACAAAACGTTACTTATGAAGTTATGTGTTGTTTTTGATCCGTTTAGCAAAAATCGAAAATTTTGTGTGCGTAATTAAGCAGGATTGAAAAAAGGTTAATTTCAAAAAATTTTGAACAAAATAGTAGTATTTTGAACATGACCCTATCCGATGAAATTCGGTATACACATTCTTCATGTAAATACGGAATTTAAAGTTCTTCAAAATTTCTAAATTCATTGCGGTTCAGATTTTACCGAGGTTCAAAGTTCATATTTTTTAGGATTTTTTTCAACAAGCATTAAATTTGATATCGTAATGAATTTGAAAATTTTGGAGAACTTTAAACTTCGTATTTATACAAAGAACTAGCTATACCCAGTGTGCTTTGCTACCCTAAAAACAATATAAATAAAACCCCCACTTTACAATTTCTAAAGATTCTACCTTTGAAGGTTTCCATATACAACTTTTGGGTTTAATTCATATGGGAGATGCCTCGCCAACTATTTCAAGTACCCCAATTTTTCCAAAACGTTTAATTGGATTTTTATTTAACATACGAAAAATTTTAATACATATTCTAATAGTTTTCAATACGAATTTTTGTATTTAAGTCATATGTTTGTATATAATTAATGAATATGAGAGGATCCAAGCATCTACTCCAACACTTTCCCCCAAATGTTTACATGGATGTTAAAGTCCTTCGTACAAAATTTGAAGATTCCAGCTCTACTATTAAATAAACGAATTGTTTAATTCATATGGGAGGTGCCAAGTCCTCTATTTCTAGTCCGCCAATTAATTACCGTAATATTCACATATTTAATATTTAAAATTTTCGAAATAAAAAGTAGCCTATAGTTCCTTCCAGACTTACAGGAAGACACTGTGAAAATTTCAAGAAAATCGGTCCAGCAGTTTAGACGCCTATAGACTTCAAACAAACAAACACACATTAATTTATATATATATATATATATATATATATATAGATGTGTGTACCAATTTTCATCAAAATCGGAAAGGGTAAGGTACAAAACCTGTTCGTGAAAAATTAAATGTTAATGGGGTGTTATGCAACTCTGGTACCAAGTCCTATTTTTGGTAATTTTTCGTTTTTTTGACTGGTACTTATTAAGCATTTAGAGCTCGGAGAAAATGAGAACTATTGGTACTTTTTCAATCTTTCTTAATATTAAACATAGAAACATATAATTAAATACACAGCGTCCTGATTGAAAAAAAATCTATAAAAGGGTTTTCCAAGAGGTATTTTTTGTAATAAAATACGTTCCTGACTGTTTTTTTAAACACACTATGGTGAAGTGTATATAATATTCGGCACTGTCGATTAAAGCACTTTTACTTCTTTCGTTTAAACTTTCTCCGCTCTAATCCCTTATATTCCGGATGCAGATTTTTATTTTGCTAATATGAAAGCAAATACATATGGGGAATTTCGTGTCAAGTGACCGCACTTTAAAAATCGATGTCTTCCGATTTGGATGAAATTTGCACCAAGGTTAGGCCGAACACAAATGTTCAGCTCTATCGGTCAAGAACTGCCAGAGTCAGATGGGGTCAAAGTTGGAAATTTTGGTCATACAGGGTTTTATTCAAATGAGTGTAACTATCCACCTATTGGTCCTAGCAAAAATTGTCCAAAGGAGTTCAGATAGCTATTTCTTCATTCCTCCCAAAAAAATTTTAATTTTTTCAAGTAATTTTGTTTTATTTTTTTACAAAATGTTCCCTGTTTTTTTGTTTTTTTTTTTTTTTTTTTTTTTGTTAAAAAAAGCTTATACAATCTCCTTAAAAGGCTTTATAGTCCCATAATGGGATGCGAGTGGGATATCTATCAAAAAAAAATATTTTTTTTTCAATATTTAGCACTTAATTTTCCCCTATTTTTTCAAAATGGTCGTTTTTGTTGTATTTTTTTTTTTTTTTTTTTTTTGCTCAAAAGAAAGCTTAAACGATTTCCTTTATGAGCTTTGTGGTCACTTATCGTGATGCAAGGGGCATATGTGAATAAAAATAATATTTTATCTCAGAAACTTTGCTTTCCCATATACAGATATATGTACATTAGGATGGCCCGTTTATATGAAGAAAAAAGTACTGTTGTTTCTACCAAAAAATTAAAGCTTTCTGGGGTCAATATTTGGTGAACTGGATCAAAAAATAAGAAGGGCCTTCTTAAGGCTTTCAATTTTTTTCATGTTTCACTCAAAATTTTGAAAAATAGAAAAAAAAAATAAAATTGTACGATATTTAATATGTAATAAGCGTCTTTCGAAGACCTTTCATATGATATCAAAATTACGTATGTATCTTATGTTTGTAAGAAGTACGTACTTGCGTCAATTGGAATAGTATATTTTTCTGAGTCCTCGTATACATTGTAATCAAATTGCAGGTCGCAATTTTAAAAATAATAGAATGAAATTGGACACATATGTGGCACTAGGACAATTCTTATTAATATCGTATATTGGCCCAAACAATTGTTCCTCAAAATTTGCATTTAAATATGTTAATTATAGAGCGCTTTAAAAGATTGATAACATGTGCCAACAAATCATATTCTAATCTAATAATAGAGCAAATCGGAATACATTTGACCCTAGCACCCACATAAGGCGTTAACAAGTAAGAAAGTATAGTCGGGCGTGGCCGACCATATGATACCCTACACCAGTTATGAATATTAAATGTGATTTATTTTTCATAATAAAGCATTTATCTTCAATATTCCCTTGTTCCGATACATTTAAGCAATTTATGGATAAAAAACTAATTTTCTGAAAGAGGCTTTATATGGGGGCTAGGGGCAAATATGGACCAAGCCCGATAAAAATTTTTGAATATATTTATATTTACATAATATTTTATTGTGCTGAATTTCATCGCGATATTTGTGTTTATAAGTTAATTTGGATCATTCAAGTAATTTTCTGAAGGGGACTTTGTATGGGAGCTAGGGACAAATGGGGCCCGATCTTTATGAAATTTGGCAGGGTCATCAAGACTTCTATAAAACTTAGTTGTGCCGTATTTTATCGATATATCTGTATATTTAACATAATTATGAGCTCAGAAGCCCTTTTCGGGGGGTTCTGTTCTATGGGGGCTAGGTGAAATAATGGACCGATTTTAACCATTTTCAATAGGCGTCCTTGGGTCAAATAAAACGTGCGTGCCAAATTTCATCCAATTATCTTGAAAATTGCGACCTGTACCTTACGCACAAGGTTTACATGGACAGCGAGCCAGCCAGACGGACGGACGGACGGACATAGCTTAATCGACTCAGAAAACGATTCTAAGCCGATTGGTATACTTTAAGGTGGGTCTAGGACGAATATTTTTGTATGTTACAAACATCAGCACAAATCCAATATACCCTCCCCACTAAAGTGGTGTAGGGTATAAATATGGTTACTTGGAATAACGGACGTGTGGGTAGAACTACATATATTCTATGGGATAATCCTAACGAGAGCGGGGCGTGGAGCTTGCTCAGAATGATCAAATCAGAGATTAGTATGATGGTACGTATTTTAAGTAGACACACTGAACTACGGGCACTACCATACAAAATTGGATTAGCGGATTCAAAAGAACATAGAGCATGTGAACTGAACAGTGAAACTCTGGAAAACTATCTTTGTAATTTCTAAAATTTTATCAAAATTAGATTCAGAATTACAAAAAAAATCAGAATACTTAACATTTTAAGAAATGTAAAATTTTGATATTATTTAGTTAGTTTATTATGTGTATGTCTTTTATTTCAAATTCTAACTGTTAAAATAATTTGTTATTTTTTTATTAAATAAACTTAAACATATAATTGGCCAAGTGCATATCAAATGCCTTAACGAGTACAATAAAGTAATTAAGCCAATAAATACAATTAATTTAAATTGAATTGAATTAAGTATCTTAAGCGTAAATTGAAGAATTGTGAATCTACTTAAATGGTGTTTCGCTTTTTTTGCAACGAATTACAACTACAACAATAAATATTGTTTACTTAAAAATTGTATAATAATCTGAGATAATGGAGGTGATAGTTGTTAAAAGCTAAATGATATAGTACTGATATAAATATTGGTAAGTAAGGTACTACATAGTTTTATTATTAATTAATTAAGTAACTAAAAATAAGTACTGTTATTAAGTAAATAATTATCATAAGGTATAAAGGGAGGCATAAAGGCAAGCATCAAGGTCTTTTAGAGATTTAAATGAAGTACAGAGTTTTCATGTCTTATTCGAACATAAATAAACCAGTTATTTATTCCACTGAACGAATACCATTATTGCGTTGCGATAAAACAGAATCGGGATTTTTTAATTCCATAGCCAATTTGTAACCCAATTCTGGACGACGATCTCTACCCTCAGCCATGGCCTTAACCTTTAAGAAAAATATTTAATTTAGTTTAAGAAAAGCTTTAATGCAACACAAAAACCATTACCTCATTAGAGTGAACTACTACACCATGATTGCTCATCACCTTCTCCTTAGTATGTTCAATATCATGAAAATCTGTACCCCGGCAGCAGTCATCAATTAAGATGGTACGATAACCCACCGATAAAGCATCTACCGCAGTAGCTCCCACACAAACATCATAAGCCAGGCCACAGACATAAATATCGGTAGTACCCTTCATCTTCAACTGGGCATTGAGTGTGGTATCGGAGAGTTTTTTATTATCCCAAAATACTGAATAGGAATCTACCTCAGGATTGGTACCCTTATACACCTTAACTCCACTATCGACCACTTTCAAATCCTTGTGCAGTTCAGCACCCCATGAATCCTGAACGCAATGGCGTGGCCACAGACGCTGTTTCATGGGTGGTGGCCCTGCAAATATAACGGTATCAAATACTTGTGCTGAGTCGGCATCAACCTGGGGAGTAAGAAAATATTTTTCAATTAATTTCTTTGTAATAGGTGAAGTTTGTTTATAAAAACTTACGGGTGAATTTTCATCTAAGGGTCTCATTTTAACATTATCAATGAAAGATACATGATCACTGGGATGCCAGTCCAGGGAATAGAAAACAGCATCGAAATCAACAGTGTCCAAAAGATTGTTAATGGGTTCTAAAATCTGGGGATTAATATTAAATATGTACATTAAAAAAATAAACATATGAACCAATTTTTAGCCTTAATATTTCCTTTAATAAAGCAAATTTACTTAATTTAGAAATATCACTACATTATGTCTTGTTCTGTAAATTTTGCTTTAAATATTTCTTTACCACCCTAATGTAATCAATTATTCCCACAAAAATTCATAAACATTATTTGTATTATTAAAAATTACTAGGAACAACAATAACAAAAAATTATTTCTATAAAACAACGATGAAAGAGGAAATCAAATGTATGAACTTTGACAAATTTTAATATCAAGAAAATATCACACAAACAAAAGTACTAGTATTAATAGTGTAAAACATATCCGACATTCTACTTATACACATAGATTTGTATGCAGCAAAACACTCTCGTGTGTACTCATAAACAGACGTACGGAAGTGATATAAGTAAAATATATCCGTTTCCGTTGCAAAGTTCACATCACACAACATGAAAACAAACAAATAAACAACAAAATGGCAAAGTAGACAACTTGTACCAGTCGCGTTTATGAACAGCGACAAAAAATACATAAAGTTCATAGGAAATATACACAATTCAGTTACACTTTTTACATGTACATAACGCCACGCTACAAGTACACATCTAGTTTACTTTATTGCAGTAGTTCACGAATAACATTTTCGAATACGTATCAAATTTAAAATTTCTTTAATCGTTTTCTATTTTTGGTTACTCCACATATCTTCAACACCCCCCTTTCCACTTACACAAGTTCGAGCATATGGTGCTGCATTATGCAGCGATGGGAATCTTCTAATTTTAATAGCAACAAATTAAAATACAGACTGGACTATTAGAATAGATTAGAGAGGGCTGAGTGGACTATAGTCTAGGCTATAGACTACACTCAAGCATAGACTATAGACTAGATAATAGAGTAGACTATAGACCAGACTATATACTAGACTATAGACCAGACTATAGACTAGACTATAAACTAGACTATAGACTAGACTATAGACTTGACTATAGACTAGACTATAAACTAGACTATAGACTAGACTATAGACTAGACAATAGACTAGACTATAGACTAGACAATAGACAAGACTATAGACTAGACTATAGACAAGACTATAGACAAGACTATAGACTAGACTATATATAAGACATAGACTAGACTATAGACAAGACTATAGACTAGACTATAGACAAGACTATAGACTAGACTATAGACAAGACTATAGACAAGACTATATACTAGACTATAGACTACGAGATTCTATACTAGACTAAGCGTTAGACTATAGACTTGACTGCATACTAGACTATATACCAGTAACTAGACTAGTCTATAGGCTAAACTATTGTATGTACTCTAAGTCCTTCCTTTCAACTAACTGATTTTTTTAGATTATATCACACAATTATGATTTTCATAAATATAGCAAGAAATTTACTACTAGATTCTGCTTCATTATAAATTTTGTCATTTCCATTTCTGACGTAAAGTAATTTTTGGAAGTAGATATAAAAAACAGGCAAATTCATGCATACATATGAATGTATGTAAATCGGAAATATCGTAAAATATTCTTATTTTTATCTCTCTTACTCTTCCATAAACAAAATATCAACAATCCCGTTACTTGCGGAAAAAAGTTCTTCCACAAAAAATCTGAAGTTCATCTCAAAATAAAATATATGCCGAATAAAATATGTAGGTAAAAAAATCTAGTTAAAAAAGCAAAAGAAACTTACCTCATGTCCTTTTTGTTGTGCACTGCAATTACTTATATCCAAGGAACCACTTATAAAGTCATTTTGTACATCAACAATGAGGAACGCGTTCACCGGGCGTACAATCTGTAAAGAGACAAGAATGACAACAACAAGAAACACATTACATCAGCGATAATACTTAAACAGTTATTTACAAGAAAAAGTTATATTCACGTTACTTTCTTCCTCTCTATTCTTTTCCTTTTCTTTTCGTAAAGGTAGTGTAAAAGGAAAATAATCATATGAAAAAGTACATTAAGTTTTACAACTTCTCATTTGACTTTTCTGCTTTTTTTTTTCGTTTGCTCTTTCTTATTTTATACTTTTACTAAAGACGGAAATAAGTTATAAGCATGAATACAGATGAGATAAAACCAAAATTAAGTAAAAAATTTATGTAAGTGAGTAACGAGAAAATATGTATAAGGAACAAATTTAGCATTTTTATAATCAAGTTGAAAGGTAAGACGACTATAGCAATAACAACAACAACTATGTCGTTGTAATCATTTTAATATGACATCGTCTACATTGTTGCTCTCAGTCAGTTCCATTGTTGTGAGATTTTTTTGTTCAAAATTTTATTTTGAAGAAAAACTTCAGGTTGTAGTTTCAATAACAGGAAGAAGACTTAATTCAGGGTTGTAATTTTTTATAACTGTTGTTTACTTACAAGAAGGGTTACTATTACAAAAGTTGTAATTTGAAGGAAGTTTAAGTAATTTTTACGGTCTTACATGTATTTGTAGATATGCATATGTGTGTACGCAGTAGTCATATATTATTTAAAGTGCTATTGAAATAACAAATTAACTTTATGTCATATATAATTTATATGGATATTTACTTTTTTTGAGGTTTTTGGAATTAAACAATAAAGTTTTATTCAAATCAAATCCCTTCCAAAATAAACAAGTAATAAAGTATAGATAAACAACTCTTGCCCCACTTTAGGATCATTTTCTGCCGAACTCTCTATAATTTGATTTGAATCAAATATCGTCATAACGAATAAGCCGAATCTTAAAAACCTACTACCATGGCATTGTTTTATTGCGAAAGATGATTTTATACGGGGACATGGATGAACAATAGAACTCTTTGTATTTTAAAATAGTATACGGATTACAAAAGTTTAAAGTTTTCTGATTGCTACTCACATGGGAGTGGCCAGGACGATTTATATGTGAAAAGTCTACGCATCTAACTACTTCCGGTCTATAACCAAGTATTCCCCAGATATGTATCCTGAATGGTCTTACGGACGTCTCAGGATGTTGGGCAACAACCGCAGATAGCAAACAAATCCAATCCAACCAATCTAGGGTAAGAGACTTAGCAACCCTATGGGTAAGCATGGTATTGGTACCCGAAATGGCAATGGTGATCGTTTTATTTTCTGTGTTCCCAAGAATCTTGCAATCGGTGGAACTCTCTTTCAACATAAGGATTGTCATAAGGCAACTTGGTTGTCACCAGACATCAAATCAGATCGATTAATCTACCCCTAGCCACCGTTTTAGGAAATGCCTTCTTGATGTTCGTAGCAATATATTGGCCAAAATTAGACTCTGCGCCGCTGCAATTCGGTATACTAGGTAAACGATATAGGCAGATTGAAGAACCCTATTATCAGCCGTGATACCTTTAGAAACCAGTAGCTTGCTGCCTCAATCCATATGAAAGAAAATGCATTTCCCCCTATTGACTGTAATTGGAATAATATTAGGGACACAATAAGATTTTGTTCGAATCAGATCATTGCACCAGCCGCTAAAGGAAGAGAATTGTGGATGTCTGAGAATACTTGGAGTAAAATTACTGTGCGATAATACACCATCCGGAACGCGGATCAGAAAATGCGTACTGAATACCCTATTCGCTGCCTTGCCGGAAATTTACTGCGTACCGATCATGAACAACTTAAAAGATGGAAAAACTTTTTCCATCATACTGAACTACGTTACGGAAGATGCTGAGCACCCAATTCCTGCAAGCACAGTCATCTGGATGAGAACAATGGAAGGCTGGCATCATCGTTGAGATAGCGAAGAAAGGACACCTGAAGACTAAAATAAACTGGAGAGGAATATGTGTCCTGCCAACTATTGTAAAACTAATATCAAGAATTATTCTCCACCTGGAATAAAACATCAGTTCATGGCGAACGAGCTTTCGCAATAGATATTCAGGTGCAGATCACATCAACATCCTACGTATAGTTATTTAGCATTATGGAATTTAACTCCAAGCTTTATTTACTTTTTAGGCATTTCGAATACAGAAGGGGAATATTTACGGTAAGAAGTGGTGTATTGCATGAATGTATACTATCACCTCTCTTATTCCTGGTGGTAATGAAATATGTTCTGAGCTCTATAGAGATCAAAAGTCGGGGAATTCGGTGGAAAATCAACTGTCTGAAATATTTGGCATATGTTGAAGATATTTTTTTGCTCTATACGGGACTTGGCCGCCAAACTTTTATGAACCGATGCCTTAGAATTATGCTCTTCATTTTCTGGCCTAAACCATCCAGAACTATCGCAAACTTCTTGCATTAAGATGGAAGAGAGCTTGCATTAAGAGGGAACCCATTTCACAAGTCAGGTCGGCAAGGTGGCAGTCCACGTAATACATGGCGACGTTCTACGGAATCTGAAATGAATAACCTAGACATAACCTGGATTGAATTAAGAACTATTGAAAATTACCGGGTCCATTAGCGGTCGGCCTATGCTTCAGTGGGAGTTAAAGGAACTCATATATATTAGAGTGTCCCGAGGAACAGCTTTTTTAAGAATTTCATGTAGGAATACCTATCAATCGATGCGCATTAATGTACTGAACACGAAAAAAATAAAAAATACTTTTTTCGAATGATCCTCAGTTCCCTACCAGCGATTGAATCAATAGTATTTGTGAAGAGTTGTATCCCTCAAATAAGTTTTTAACAGACATATGGACGGACAATGTCCTATATATACATATATAGTACTTTTATATATATATAGTACTTTTGTGCGTCTAAGACCAGTATTTCAATGTATTACAAACGGAACAATAATCGCAATATACCACCATAGAATAGGCCGGGTAGAAGAGCTAAAACTTTGAAGTTTTTTTCAAATAAATTTTTAATTGTGTCAATCTCAAACACACATGCAAAAGTGTGCATATTATACAAAGAGTAGGGTGGCTTGTTGAACAGAAAAAAATCATTTAAGAAATTTCGTGAAACATTGTTATAGTTAAATTTAAGATGCCAGATTTTGGTGGAATGTTGGGTACATACTTATGCAGTTGATTTGAATTTCATTAAAAGTAACCCCCTAGTGTTTAGTAAATACTTTAGTAAGTTAAAATATATAGTTTGGAACTTTATTACAAAAATCTACATTTTTTGACATTTCAAAACCAATTTTTATGACTTTCGATTACATAATGTAATTGGTTTTTTCTCCTTTCGAGATCAACTTTCTTCTCTTTGCTGTGCCCTTAAAAACAGGAGTATAGAAGACATCAATATTGCCAAAACATTTGATGAAGCCATCATTCTTGTCTATCCAAAAAAAAAAAAAAAAAAACATTTATAGAAATATGTATGCAAGTTTGTATGTGTTGCTAGTGTGTACACATTTGAACTTTCAACCAAGTAAACGAATGCCACAAACTTTGGAAACAATTTAAAGAACGGAAATTGCTTTAACACCTGTCTGTATACATATGGGTGTTTGTGTTTGTTTGTTTGAATACATGTACGTTCAAATTTTGTTCACCCAGGGTTACCAAATGGTTTATATATACATATGTAAAGCAGGCTTGGGGTGAAATGATTACATTTCCAATTAGAATTACATTTGAAGTAATTGTAATTGAAGCTTTACTACTACTTTAACTGAAATTTAGCCAATTACAAAAATCCAATCACTTGAAGTTAATATTTTTTCCCTTTTAGAAATTACTATTACATGTAGTAATAATACCTGAATTACAATTACAAGTATGTAATTGTAATAGATAAACTTCAATTACAAATAATTGTAATTGGGTAGTGCTCAATTACACATTACAAGTAATTGTAATTGACCATGTAAAGAAATTTCCTTTAATTTTGTAAGCTAAATTATTTATAAAAAATTTATAATTATTTTTGGTTACTCTGTACTTAGCAAAAACCCATACTTATTCAGAAATCCCCTATACATACATATATCTTAACAAATTTGTGTATGTGTATGTATGTATTAAACATGTCAACTTCATGGATGTATCTTTTTCCTCAAATAACATATTGAAATAAATTCTATACTCATGTTTTCTCTACTCGTACTAAATTCAGACTTGACATGAAACCCTTACGGTTTTAGGGTAAGTTTATATGTTGCCGCTGGGGGAATTTACGTACAACTCGTAAAAGCTCAAATGTAATAATGTCTGCTTAAATGTAGTATGAATGTATCTTCTATACATCTGTATTCACTTTGTATCTCACTCGAGGACATGTCTATAATTTAAGTTTAAAATGAGTGTGTATGTGAGTGTTTTATCTATGTACATCAGACAAGACATACGAGTAGTTTTCAAATTTTGAACCATTGATACGAAATGCAACCATGATGTCTTAGCTAAAGAACAAACTTGTATGTGTAGTAGTATATTTTTGTTTATATATATGTATGTTTATACATATGACCCCTACAAACATTTTCTATTGCGGAAGTTACCCGTGTGAAACTTCCAAACGTGCTAAAAGCTCGCTAGCGATGTTGCGGAAGTATAAGAATTCTTGTCACCAGTCGGGAAGAACTGATGCCGAGCTGGGGAACGTCTAAGAGTAACGTGGAAGATACTTCTGGAAGACCCGCAGAAGAAACTTCTAGATGACTCTTGGAAGTAAGATATTGCCAAAGACTCTTCTAGATGTGACTAGGAAGTCACTTCTTGAAGTGACTACCTAGTATCATCTAGAAGTGTTCCTATCTTATCTTCAAGAAGATGAATTTTCTCTTCTTCTGGAAGATGAGTTTTCTCTTCTTCTAGAAGATGAGTATCCTCGTCTTCTAGAAGATGAGTTTTCTCTTCTTCTATTTGTATACTCACCAAAATATAATCTATAAAAATAAATCTAAATAAAATGAAATTTTATAGTTTTTATTGAAATAATTGATATTAAAATAGTAGAAAAAATAATTGATTTAACAACTAATCTAAAAAAAGTAATATATGTACATTAGACCGACTCACAAAAAATGGTGCTTGAGTTACCCCCTCAAAATATTCGCTGTTATGTAATATGATGTTACCCAAAATATTTTCGGTTAAGTGCTGTCCATTAGTGAGCTGGATAGTTTTAAAGAAAATATCGTATGGGAACACTATTCTTCATGTTAAATTCAATATTTTACCCAGCTTCAAAAAATCTTTGTTATGTTTTATAATGGTTCCCAAAATATTTCTAGTCTATCGATGGCCGTTCGTGAGCTGAACCGGTTACAAAAAAGTCCCTTTTCAGTTATTTTGTTTTAAATTATACAGCAGTTCTTAAGCAATATATACAGTATGTGGTATCATTTGAAAAGTTTTTTGAAGCCAAGTCTAGTGGTGCGCAAAATTTGCAAAATTGTGCATACATTTTATTTTTCTTAGTGAAAAACTTAACAATTTTAAATATTTTGGAATATGACAATTATAAGCAGACGGTTATTTATGATTAATACATCATTGGACGCGGCTTTAAAATACTTTTTAAACGATACACCGTATTGGATATTTTGTTTCAAAACAAAAATTTAAAAAAAAATAATTCCAAAATACCTTTTTTTAATTTAGTCCAGCTCACGAACGGTCATCCCTAGACTTAAAATATTTTGGGAATCATCATAAAACAAAGCAAGGTAAATTTTGAGAGGGGTAACAAAAACACGTTTTTGCTTTCCATACAGAGTGGGAGTGTACATACATATGTATCAAAAATTTAGAATTATTACCTTATAATAGATAATTTTCAGGAAATCTGTATTAATATTCCAACTGTTGACTGGTATACTTCCAAAAATTGTAAAACGTTGGACTCTAAAATATTTTTGTAGTTCTTCATAAATTTTATGATCAATCCATCAAATTGTAAGATTTATATTTTGGAACGCATTAATCCTTCAACAAAATAAACTAAAATAATGCTATAATTAATATTGAATATACATACTTTTGTATTTATTGAAATTACCTGTTATACTTTAGGAAGCAATAAAAATAGGATTCTCTTATGTCCAATACATTTACCACCAAAGTTTAAACGGTCAGATCCATTTTTTACTTTTTCTGCAAATAATCGAACCGCGTGATGAAATAAGACATATATAACTTACCAGATCCCTTTGTTATATTTTAATTCGGTTAGAAGTATTTTAATAGGGGATACAATATTAGCTACTGCTTTCTAAAAAAATAAAATAATTAAAAATTAATTAATTAATTTATTTATTATTTTGAATCAATAAAAACATTACCTTTCATGAACATTTTTTAAATAACTTGGAATTAAACCATCTATAAAGATCTGAAATTACTAAGCCATGGATTATTTTTAAAATTATAACTAACGATAGAAACACCTTAACGACCCTAAACGGGATATTGTTTTTGACACTAATACTGCAATACTATTTTTTGTTTGCTCTCTTCTAATTAAGGAGTTATACACGTTCAAAAACTATCTACTTAGGTTTAATATCTTGGGAACGGCATGCTCAATATTAAGAATATTAGTATCATATGATAGGTCATAGAAAGACCTGATGTTAATAACTAAAAAAGTACCTATAATTAGAATAATTAAATCCAAAGCTATATGAAAATTAATAAAATTGTATTTATTTAAAAAAGGTGGGTTTAAAGATATCTGATTTCAATATTAATTATCTTATATGGGCAATTTCGTGTCGAGTGACCCAAGTCAAAAAATAATGTATGTATAAATTAGTAGTATTAATTTCAATATAATGATTCCAGATAGGGTTTGAATACTTTAAGTAAAAATCTTAATGTATTTTGTTTTTGTTACGATAATGAAATACAAATAAAATTTTAGCTCAAAGTGATCATACGTAATCTAGAAACAGAACCTAAACGCGCAAATAGTTTATAAAATATTGAAAGTTAAGATTTAACTCAAATAAATCTAAATAGGTTAAAAATGCAATGTCCATCAAATGAAAGCCGAAACGTACAACTTGAAAAAGTCTCTAAATGCTTATAACTCTTAAACCAATTAAGAGAAAGACGAAATTTAATATAAAAACATTTTTAATTAAACATATTAGACTTCGTTTAAAAATTATGGAAATGGAAGCCGTTTAGAGTTGTTGACTTATTCCTAAAATAGTATTTTAATGCAAAATATGACAACTTACTTTTTAATTTTATTTATATAATCCTTGAAGATAATTACTTTTTGGTATATATTTAATAAACTTCGCCAATTAACAAAACCTTCTTAAATGTTTATTAACAGTTGACTTTTAACACAACACTGTCATATTGTTTTTTATTACTTAAGATTCACAATATATTAATTACACTATTTTTCTATGAACATTAAATTCAATAACTCATTTAAGTTTTACAATGAATAATTAAAACTGAACATGACTGGACAAAACACAAAACATCACTGAACTTAGCAAAATTTCTGCATTATTTATTTTTATTTTTTTCGCGTTCACGCTAAAAAATGGAGTATTTATATTTTTTTGTTTTTGTACTCTTTTTACTATCATCCGGAAGTAACCTAAAAGAATACTACCAGACGGCGAAAACTAGAAATCAATGTATTTTGTTTTTGTAAAATGTGTGCTCTCGTCTGACAATCGTCCAGAAGTGACTACAATCCACACTTCCAGATGAATAAAATACAACATTAATGTGAACACTCTTCAAACTGTCTTCCAGAAGTGACAAAAACATACAAATCAAGAAGATACAAATTAGGAAACAATGTATTTTGTTATTGTAAAATGTATGTTCTCACCCAACTCTCATACAGAAGTCACAAAATCGTATACTTCCAGATGAAAAAAATTCAACAGTCATGGTTTTTTGTTTAAGCAAAATGGATGCACTCTTCTAACGATCATCCGGAAGTAACTTAAAAGTATATTTCTAGAAGACGAAAATTCGAAATCAATGTATTTTGTTTTTGTAAAATGTGCGTTCTCGTCTGACAATCGTCCAGAAGTGTTTCTGACGTGGCGTCTGGGGTGATGCGCAATAGTTTTGTCTTCTAAATGTTTGAAGGGACTGCTTGTATGGAAGTTTTGAACATTAATATATTAATATTTGTGGACCGCCTTTCCTTTGTAGATCGCCTGAAGCTGTTATGTAGTTAATATTTATTGTGTTTAACTTTCTTTATTATAGTTTATCATTGAAATATGTTCTACAAATGTTTATCTTGTTGCACTTAGAATGAAGAGCATAGTAAAAGATAGTTAATTTCATTTTATAAATTTTCAATGAAATGAAATTGTTATGAACTCAAAGTGTAAGCCTGCAGGCAGTTAAACAAAGGTTCAGAGTTTAAAACTGAGAAGACGGAATTTTTAAAACGTTTAAATGTTAAAAGGATTTTATTTAAATGAATGGTAAAGTATTGAATTTAAACTGTTGTTCTTCCATTTGATTTCAGAATCTTGTTAAAAATTTTTTTGTAAATTTAATATAAAACCAGCAACAAATTTGATAAATTACTTGTATTTAAAAAAATATATTCAATATTTTTGATAACATCTCTTTTTCATTTAAATTTATTTACACTTCAAATACCAAACATTTTTCAAATCAATTTTCAATGTATAAAACTGATGCATGTTTGTTTGCACAATTCGTTTAGTTTATTTTTTAATAAACAAAATTTAACATTTTTCTCATTTGCATTTAAGTCATTTGATATAAAATATAGTTTTTGTTGTCATATGATGTTACTACAACAATGTTATGGTTTTTTGTATTCATTTGTTTTTTTAAATACTGGTATTTACTATTATTGTATACTAACAACTATTTATTGTTGTGATATATCACAATGAAAGTGTGCACAATGTTCATATCGAAATTCATGGAGGACATGAAGCCTTAAATGAATATATTATAAATATACCCTACACTCCCAGTTTGGGTCATCCTCGACGTCAAGCAAATCAGGGATGACCATCTGGTATAAGTAGACCTGCAAAGTTTCCGCAGTACTAATGATTTACAGCATGAGAGAGAGGAACACCGATTATTGTGCCAATTTCCTCTGCATTTAGGCGGGAGCCGATTTTTTCTAGCTGTTTCGAATTATAATTACCTGGAATATCCTAGTCCACAGAGCAGCTTTAGTTTTGAATGGTTAGCTATCTTTGTCCAGAGATGCCCCATATTCTTTAACCCGCCTGGATATGCTGTAGTCACTAGATAAAGTTCTAATGGTAGATTTACTATCACGAATGCCGAAGAGCTTTACGTGATTACCTGCCGTGTTGGCATATCTCACGGTGATCTTTTTCAACTACTGGGTAAGCTTTGTGACGACTCACCACCGCCCCTTTAATCTTCAATGAAGAAATCAGGTGGCAATTTCTGTACATGGCTAAAGACGGTCCATGTACAAGCACTTTGCTCAAGTGTTTGAGCTATCTAATCTCTTGCCATAGTAGTGCCGTTGAGAAAGAACAGGTGTCATGAGCAAGCTCAATCTAACCCCGACAAGGTAAAACCTTATATGTATGTCACTCAACCACACTACTGAGATGGCTCTGTTGATTTGGCAACAGCAACTAGGGGACGTAATTGGTAGTCCAAAACATTTTAATAGACAAGACTTATTTCAGGGGCCACAAAGACCCACCGTGATAAGTTGAGCATGTTTTAGAGTAAACTCCAACATACTCAACCATGAAAGGAAAATTGCCGATAAATTAAAGAAAGGTCAGTGACGGTTTACACCACAACTCCTCCTCCATCCTGCCAAAACATCATTCAGCACATCATAAGCGATCAAATCACTCCATCCGTCAACATCAGAAACTCCACATCCCGTATATCCAATCTTTGCATTATCAGCTCAAATCCAACATTTTATTAATCCACAGTCATGCTTTGTAGTTTGTACCGCTCCTAGCATCTGGGAACGATAACAGAAATGTATCTTGAAAATTATATTTCACCGTGTATCAGTCTTTTAACCCCCTTCCTGCGACTTAGGTTTCAACCATAGCCACTACGTGGATCCCGAAGGAACCTCAACCAACTGATCAGCCAGGACAAGTCCTGTGGGCAACTGGCCACCCGTAGTACCAGATTATGTGGTTCTCTGGTTAGACCTCTTTTCAATTCATGCAAGGACTAGACCAGGCAGTGAATGGTAAACACCAATTTATAGTCCCGGTAAACTATCCCCGGATTGCAATTCACCAAGATGCGGTCTATCATTAAGGAAACATGCCCGGGGGAGCAGATTTACTGTCAGTACATATTCGTATAAAAAAGTGTGTACTATCCAATTTACCGCACTTTTTATAGCTGGAATCTCAGCCCGTATAATGTAAAATCCGCCTCCCACATTCGTTGATAGCTTCTATCAATCAGTATAGATTTCGAGCGTTCTATTTATTGAATGAATCTTTTGTTATCCTTATCTCTTGTCACCAACGAGCATGGGAGAGCAATAACAAATGTTACTGGAAATATAAGTCATAATCCGCAAATTGGAGGCATGGCCGGAATGCTTAGACTACTAGGAGCCAGTAGCGTTCAGTCTAACTGCTGAATTTAGGACCAATTGTTTGTCCATGAAGTCGACAGGCAGCCTGTGCATATGAATTGGCGTTCTTGGTCCATTAGTGATCGCGTCATATTATTATTAATATTTTACTAGGAGGAATTTTTAAAGGCTTTTCACTACACAGGAGCATGTCGAAAAGACATTTCGCAGTCTTGGGACTCATGTTCGCCCTATAACTCCCCATTGCACGTTATCCAAATTCCATTCATATCTTCTTTTTGGTGAAGATTGCAGGCATTGAGAACAGTTGTCCCTAATAGGATTAAGATTTATAACTAAGCATTCGATCAATCAAATTTTACAATTACATTACAATTTTCTAGGAGTGTAGGGTATTATATGGTCTGGCATATCATACTTTTTTTCTTCATATTTGTCACTTGTTTGCTTACATTCAAATGTAAAAAATACATAATAATTTTTTTTTTTTAAATGAATAAAAATAAGGACCAGTAAATGCACATTATTAATACACCAGATACTATATTTGCGATTTTTGGATCTTTTCCTTTTGGATAATTATATTTAGTTTCCGTATTTAATTTGTAAAATTTAAGTTTGCAACTCCCCAAAATGTATATATATTAGGGTTATAAGCAAATTTAGGCCCTATCACTAACCGGTAGCCAGTAGTATTCTAAGAACGAAATTCTTTTTGTCGGGTCATTTTGGTACACAAATCTTCGGCAGCTAATCGATTTTCTAAAACTATCACAAACAAATTTTACATGAATTTTTAATTTTAACTAAATTTGGAAGAGTGAGTGATAACCGAAAAACCTGTAAGTTTTCGTATATTTTTGGATATACCTTTCGGAATACTTCCATATTCCCGGGTTTTGGGTTTTTAACTTAAAAAAACACAAAGTGATCAGTGTATTTTTTAACAATATTGATATTTAATATTTTTCTCATCATATGAAATATTATAGAACGTATATACAATCTATTGATATAAATATATACCTTGCAGTTCGCAGTGACCATCCCAAATAACTAATGACATTTTAACATTAACTTCCCACCCTGCATTACAAGCTTTAAATTACCCAAAAATATAAAAATTTAAATTAACCAAGTAGTTAGACTCTTAGTATTTGGATACAATAAATCCTTGCTAAACTCTAGGGCACAGATATCCAAATATTTACACTCATATGAACATGAAAATAAGATAACATTTATAAAAAAAACCAACAAACATCAACGGCAACGTTGACATGTAAATGTCACAAACAATATTATCAACACATTTGCATATTAAAGGCTCAAGGAAGAAAAGGAGAGGAGTTACAGTAGATTTTTAACAGAGTATTAATTTTTTCCACTATAATCACAATGCTAAGTTGCATTTCATATTGGTACAAATTGTAGTAATTCTGCAACTGATAACACTTAAGAGTTTTAATATTTAGAAAAAAATAAGAAAAAATCTATAAAACTTCATAAATAATGTTTGATGGTCCTTCAATTAAAATGAAAATTAAATTAGAACATTTCTAGAGGATTAAACGTTTAAATCGATTTTCTAACACTTCATTTATACACACTCACTTATACGAGTGATGATGTTGTACCCACCAACAAGAACAACAACTTCTGTATTGTCACTACTTCATGTGTTCATATTCATAGAAAATTGTTCACATTTCATGGATACTACTCCTTGACAAGACTGCACTTTGTATGTGAAATCTGTTGTCGTAGTTTAAATGATTGACATTTTCAAACACTGACACATCGTGTACAGCTAATTGTTGTGCCACACAGGAATGTACATACATACATACATACATACATACATACATATCTGTGAATTCACTAGAATGTGTGTAAATTCAAGTATCAAATTATTGCCAATTTATATCAATTAAACATTTTTTATAAATGAATTATATATTGCAGATACATAAGTGGGTATTTTGGATTTAAGGATTTTTTAATTAAATAATTTAAATGAATAAAATTAGGTATTATACAGATATTTTTAGAACATAAACATATGTACAGTCCCAAGATCATAAAGAATCGGAAAGAATTGGGAGTTGCAACCAGATATGTTTAACTGAATTTGCTCGTCGGTTGTGAGGACCATTCTTACTTGACTTATTGATTGGTGGGAGGCCTTGAGGGAGAATAGGTCTAGAAAAATGCTCAATAATGTTTAAAGGCCTTCTTGGGCATCACAGTACAGAACAAGCGTTCTTTGATGTCCTTCTCTATATATCCCCTATTAAGCATTATATAGGAACCAACTAAGACTCTATAAGTGTTCGTTAGTCAAATCATCGCGGGACAATCCAACAAAAATTTTGTACGAAATGGGTGTACTTGATCAGTTTTACCTTCTTTATGGAATTTCAGATCATAGAATTACAACTTAATCTTCGAATCTTACACGCTTGGCTTGGATCTGATAAACTGTTCAAGGTGTGTGCAGTATTTACCGATGGGTCGAAGATGTATACTGTCACGGGTGCTAGTGCCCACATTGCAGTTACATATATAAAAAGATCCTAGACTTGATGCGAATACAACAAGGATCTATTTGGGCTTTCATGAGTAAGTGGGTAATACCCCCTCTAAAAAATTATACAGGCTAACAAAATTATAAAAAAGACGAAACCCTGAGATCAAGTTATTATTTTCTAAAGAATTGAGCCGCGAATCTGACCTCAAATTTTCTTTAACACTTCTGAGATATAGTGTCATGAAGTTTGAAAGTGCTATTTTTTATATTTATAAAATGTTGCATTCCACCTGAAAATCCATTCTGTGAGCTTTAAAATAAAAGCATAACATCCGACATAACTGTAGTGAATATTCTAAAGGCTTATTATAATTTTTTCCCAGTTTTGCAAAATCAGAAAAAGGATCGCCCTAATAGAAGTTACTAAAGTAATTAGCGATACTATGAGACTCAATTAACTACATACTTAAGTATGAGATCTATGAACATTTTGAGAAAAAACAAGTCAGAGTGTTATATTCGGCTGTGCCGAATCTCATATACCCACTATCAAACCATATGTCATAAAAGGAATGCTCCCCTATAAACATCAGGATCACTCATCAAATTAACTGACCGCTTTTCATAAAATTTTTTAGACCGATTGGGTTTTAGACCGATTGGGTTTACATCGAATATTATCGCTGTAATCTCATTTTTATATCAGTAATTACCGTTAAAGAAATTTTCTGGAGGCAGGCTTATATGGGCGGGTAGGGTCAATTATGCACCGATCCATACAAATTCGGTGGAGAGATTTTGGCTCGTAAGAGACTTACTTATGTCAAATTTCATTGCTATACTCGTACTTTTAAGCCAGTTAGAGTTATTTTCTGAAGGAGACCTTATAGGGGGGTTGGGTCAATTATAGACCACGATCCACATAAAATTTGGTAAAGAGGTTTTGACTCGTAAGAAACTTACTTATGTCAAATTTCATCGTTGTACTCCTATTTTTAAGCCAGTAATGAGCGTTAAATTTCTGAAGGGGACCTTACATGGGGGGTAGGGTCAATTATGGACCGCTGCACATAAAATTTGGTAGAAGTATTTTAGCTTGAAGGTGGCTTACTTATGTCAAATTTCATCACTATACTCGTATTTTTAAGACAGTAATCAGCGTTAAAGTCATTTTCTAATGGGGACCTTATATGGGGGGTAGGGACAATTATGGACCGATCCACATAAAATGTGGTAGAGAGATTTTGGCTAGTAAGACACTTACTTATGTCAAATTTCATAGCTATACTCGTGTTTTTAAGCTAGTAATGAGCGTTAAAGTAATTTTCTGAAAGGGACCTTATATGGGGTGGTAGGGTCAATTATGGACCGATCCTCATAAAATTTGGCTCATATGAAACTTATTTATGTTGAATTTCATCGCTATATTATCACTTTTAAAACATATATGTCCGTTAAGGCTGTTTTTTTGGGTCCACTTGTATGGGGGCTATCCGAAAAAGTCTACCGATATTGCCCATTTTCAATACAAAATAAACCTTCCTATAGAGGTACGCTTCTGCTGAAATTAAATGATTCTCATAAAATTTAGCTGAACGATTTATGATTATAAAGAAATTTCTTTAAATAGTACGTGGAAAAAACTTCAGACCAAATTCCAATAATTTGGCCTGTGCTTCCACATCAGATATTTGAAAGATATTGTATTCCGTTTAAAATAAAAATAATTTTCGTAACTAACCTACAAGTCGTTTAAATTGTATTAGCTATCTTTAGGATTTCGATATAGTTCTGATATTATGTATACACTTTAATTAAAAATTGTCAGTTTTAACTTACCGTTTTAATCCATTGGTTCCAACAAAACTTAAATTCTTCTCTGTCAATATAACCATCTTCATCTGTATCAAATACTGAAAATATTTGCTCCAAACGATCTTCAGGTACATCATAAATATGACCGCGATCATTGCGGAATAAAGCTCGACAGATCAAAGAAAATTCAGATAAATTGAGGCGATCATCACTGAAAATTTATAAAGGGAAATTGAAATAATTCTTTATATTATAGGTATTTTAAGTTTAAAAAATAGGAAATAAAATTTACAAATCAAAATAAATAATAATTATCCTTAGGAAATATCCAGGATTGAAAATAATTTATATACATATATTGGCAGGCAATTTCGTGTCAAGTTGCCCCACTCAAAAACGATTTGGATTAAAAATTTAGCAATAGGTCACTCTCATTTGGATAGAATTCTTGAAAACATATCAGATAGAATAATTTATAATTTGGATCGCGAAAAAGACTGTCACTTGTTTCGGATTTTAGCAAATATTTTTTCATTAGTTTTTTTTAAATTTATTTCAAATTAAATTTTTTTATTATTTCTCTGTTTTAGCAAATAAGTTACTCTCATCTCTATACATGTAATTAAAATACAATTTATAATAATTATATGGTTACATGAAATAAATAAATAAAAAAAACAGAAAATAAATGCATATTAGAGAAATTATTTCAAATAAAACGTGAAACTAAATGAACAAACGTTAGATAATAACAGTTTAAAAGTATTTGTTTTTCAGTAAATCTTTTCAAATAATAATAATATTAATTAAAACGTAATAATAAAAAATAATAATAATGCAGTTGCACTTACCCATCTTTATCGAATGCGGTAAAACAGGCATCCATTGCTGAACCGTTGGGATCTTCAATAACAATTGGCGGTGTTGGTGAGTCCATACTTTAATTTAAAATAATTCCAAGTAGCTGCACTGAATTTATACACGAACACAAATCGTCAAAAATATTAAAAAGGAATGGTTTTTGTTTTTGTACTTTTTTTTAAACAAGAACTTTAACTAAAGTTGAGTTGTTTGAAGCGCTAAAAAGGAAATGAAAAATACGAATAAACAACAACTACAAGAAGAGTTTTATTCAAGGATAATCAAAATAGTTTGTTAGTTGTTTTTGTTGATTTTTAATGCAACTTAAAAAAATATTCTACACACTCAAGCAAACAACAATACACCTGTCAAAACAAAAACTCAGCAGGACTCTACTAAATCACTTGCATAAATATTCGTTATTTCTCTTTCACTCAAATACATAATAATAAATACTCCTTTCTACTCACTCTTACAACTTAAAACAGTGGGTGTTTTAAGAGTTATTTTGATGCCAAAAGTTTTTTAAAATGAAAATATTGTAAAAACCACAATATTAATATAAACACGAATCTACTGCCTGCAGTTTTTTTTTGGAATTCCGCAATATTATGCCACAATATTTCGATCTCGAGTAGGGCTAAAAACGTAACACAGTAGTAGCAATGTGATTTAATGGGCTTATCAGCAATGACTGATTGTCAAATCCAGCAACTGATTTCACATTGACTACAAATGTGACGGAAAAAAATTCTAATGAAAACAAAAATAAAAAGTACCGCTTTTAAGCTTCTATACTGGTTTATTCATGCCTCATAAACTCACGCAGACATATGTACATATTTGCAAATGTATTTATACTTATAAGTAGATAAACACTTCTGGTTACAAAAATAGTAATTGGAAAATTAATTTTTCACACGTGTGATGGGTCCATTATCGAATTCTGAGTCGACTTAACATTCTTTTTCTAGCCTTCTAATAAAATTAAATGTTAAAACCTATTGTATAAACCTCTGCTGATTGAGGATCAAATCTGAAGAGATACAACTAGGCCACTATCGGACCTGTTGTACACGACTTAGGGTGGGAAACACCTTATACAATGATCTCTGAAGGTATTATCGTCAGATGTTTAGACCAAATTCCTAAGAATTTTCCAATTTGAGTTCGTGAGGGATTTTATATCTGAAATAATATCAAAGAAATAATACCAAGAAAATGTTCCACAGTTTCACTATCTACTCTACATGCTCTACATTCGTTTGAAGCCGCTCACATTAGTATGACCTTTGTGGTTTTATCTATTCCAAACGGCCTCACAGTATTCTCTCACCCACACTTTTAATGGAAAATGTTTGTGGAAATTCTTATTAAAGCCTATGGCAATTATCGTCTAATGTTAAGAAATTTCCCGGACGTAGTTCCCTAGAATTTGGCAATTCGGTTCCAAGATATTTGCATCTAATTTGGACGAAAGTCTGGCAAGCCCAAGCAGCATGTTCGCTGAATTCCCTGTAGTAGTTTGATAAAGTCAATGTGTCATAATGAGACAAAGGCCCTAATTCGAGCCTTTGATTCTCCTACATAGTGCCCAACACCGATGTTTCATCTTAAGGCCGTGTTTCGGATATAAATTTCTTGATCTTCGTAAATGACGTACGCCATCTACCTATTCTCAGAAAAGTTTCCAGGAATCTCGTTTGGTTTTTCGAAAGACTTTCCTATATTCCCCAGTAAACTACTGTCTTTTTACGAATTTTACCATGATTCCGAATCTCTCTCTCACAGTATTACCCAGTTTTTCTTCTGGGTGGATATCCGATCTCTTAGGGGACAACTGTTCTAGAACGATTCAACCAGGATATTTGTAAACATTGACAAGTCTCCTGCCCGAAATAGTGGTTAGTAAGGTTCAGAAAATGTCCAATTAGTTTTAGGCTTACTCCAAAATTTAAACGGCTTTGGTTGTAGCCTGAGTATTTTGAATCATATATACCAATGATCTTAAAGGGAGTGATCATCCGAAACTCTTCAATAATGAATATCGTTTAAAAGATCCTCGAAACATATAGTATATATAATAAGTACTTCTTCCTAGTAATAACTAAAATCATTGCTGCTAACGTTTCACTCACCACTGTAACTCCATTAACCCAATATTAAAATTAAAAACAAAAACCCAAAAAAGGTGTATATTTATCTGTAACTATGAGTTTGTACAAATAGTAATAATACATACACATAGTTATGTTACTATGCCACTGGATATTTGACACACTGGCTCGTAAGCCCAGGTGTGTATGTGTGTAACCCCACAATAAGCACACAAATACATCTACATATATTCCACGATTCGTATATTGTCTGGGGTTTGCGCTTCAATAAATTATTGAAATAACAAACCCCACCGTTTTAAATCAATGTTCGAACTTAAAATCAGTTGTCATAGTTACAACCACGTCATGTGGCTGACAGAATGATGAGTTCGTTGGTTGTTTGATAGGTTGGCTTAAACATACAAACATTCACCCACACATGAATATATGACGTTATAAAGTGAGAATGAGTTCGAATGAATAGACCTAAGTTAACAATATTTCGTAGGGTTATTTTAGTAGCATTATTTAATAGAAACATCCACACACACACACAATTGTATTTACAATTTGAAAACTGTATTTATGGTAGGTTTAGTTTGTAAATTTTATTTTTTATTTCGATTCGCTTCGATTTCCTGCACACCTTTGTGCACTTATTAATAGTTTTATGTTAAATTTCATCACCTGCTGCTAATTAATGCATCTTAATTATTTATCTTGTGGGTGAATTAGGAATTAGAAAAACTGAAAAAGCAAAGGTCAATTTTACGATATCCAACCATATCATAATTAACCATATAAATAGAAATTAAACAACGCTATTAAATATTTTTCAGTATATTAATGACAAGATACGAAATATTCGCGGAATCTTTACAAAACTGATAACCAAGGAAACCCAAATATGCATTTAGCATATTTAAGGCATATTTTCAAGTTTTTACAGCATATTTTGATATTTTATTCATTATTTTTTTCATGTTTGACTATGTTGTTGTTTCTTAGTCTAGCTAAAGGTCTGAAGTAATACATATTTATATTTTGGCCTTTAAGGCTTTAAATATAGCAATAATTGAATAAATAAATAAATAAAAATTTTCGATTTATTTTAATTTAGGGTCGATTTATTTTAATTTAGGGTCTATTCTGAACGGCTTCTTATCAAATTTAGTGGTAAGATTTTAGAATATAGAATTTGTTTGTGGCGAATTTCATCGATAAACTTGTATTATTTATGAGTCATGAAGTAATTTTTTGAAGGGGCCCTTATATGTGGAGTAGTAGTAGAGATTTTTATTCCCATACAATTTGTTGATAACGAATTTTGTCACTATACTCATATTATTAAGCCAGTAATGAGCTTTAAAATCATTTTCTATAGGGTCAGTTATAGTTCGATGTCCACTAGACATTACAATCTAATGTTCGGTTATATAAAACTAATTTGTGCAAAATCTTATCACAATTGCAACCTAATTAACATATTTATGACTGTTTATGTATTTCGGAAGGTTACTTTATGGGGACTAGGTGAAATCGTGAACCGATATTGCTCACTTTCCATACCAGACAAACCTTATCATTAGAGAATAATTGTGTAAAAATTCAGCCCTCTAGTCCTCCTCCCGTCAGTAGACAGACTAACGGACATGGCTAAATCGTCTTAGAATTTGATAAGGACCCAGAATATATATAACTTTGTGGGTCTACGACCAATATTTCCATGTATTACAAACGTATACTTTCTGGTGCATCAGAAAATAGATAGACACACAGTATAATGAGAAAATATGTTAAACATTCGTTTGATTTTAAGTCAGCGATTCAGATGGTCGAGCGAAAGTAACTGATTCCTTAAAGGCATCATGACCATCAAAGTGACAATATCTAAACCCAAAAGAAACAGTCATGAAACTAGTTATGTATCAATTCTCACCCTTTACGATGACTACTTAGAAAATTTGACATTATTCCGGTAAAAAGCAAACTAAACGTCAAAATGTTTGTTTAGTAACAAATTTGACACTTAAAACTGAGCTATAATTCTCTCAACTTTCGTAGAAGAAAATAAGTAGTTTGCAACAAATTTTGCGCATTATTTCAATATCCCATTGAACTTTATACTCACAAAATACTTTAACACTATTCTTCACACTTTCCAAATGACTTTTGCATACCGATATATGACGTGTGATTGACAGTTGACTCGAATACTAGTAAAATCTATATATACAATAACAATAGTTTTAGTATTAGTGTATTATCGTAGAAATATTTAAGAAAATATTTTTTTAAGTATGGATATCAAATGTCTTATAAATAGAAAAATGAAACACTTAGTAAACACTTTTTATTTATACTACAAACCTTAAGATAGAAAATACATATTTAGAATTAATGACGTAGTCACTCAATATTTTTTGAAGGTTTTTCTTTATCATCACATGCGTTTTTTTTTTTTTTTTTTTTGTTTATTCTATTAACAAAACTTTTTTTATACTTAGATATGAATTTATTTTAAGTCATACAGGTATACACTTATTTATTTTTTGCAATTTCATTCATAATTTTTTTTTGTTGTTGTTTTTATTTTATAGATAAATAATGAAATTCATTTGTTAAATCAACCTGTACTCTACATGATCCACTACCGTCAAACAAATAACAATGATGATGACGTGCCACAAAGTATTTAAATACAAATAATTTATATTTTTTTTACTGTTACGATTAGTTAATATTAATGAATAGAAATTGTTGGTAAAGAAAAAGAAATTTCCATAGATTAAAATAGAAATAAATTTAATGTTATTCATACAAAAAAGCAAATACAAAATCATATACATTCATATGCAAATTTTTGGTAGAATCATTAAAACATATTAAATGAACATAAATGTTTTAAATGACTATTAATGCACACAGTGAAAAAAAGACTAAAAATTGTCATAAAAATAATTTTCTGAATTAATTAGTTTCATATGTAACGAATTTTTACTAATTTAAAAACAAATCTACTATAAATCAGGTTGTTTGTAACATATTGTACTAAGATCAAGATTTTCAATCGCTGGTATACACACTGAGGACCTTTTCAACAAAAAATAATTTTTTTTTTATTTTTTTCTTATGTTCTGTACATTAATATGCACCGACTGATAGATATTCGTAAGTACGTGAGATTCTAAAAAAACCTATTTCTTCGGGACACTTTACTATAATATACAAAATTACAACAATAACCCTGCAAAAATTGAAACTACACAGCAAACGCGTGTAAAGAATACCCCTCAAGGACTAAGACTGGTCCAAAACTAATCCAAATGAAAAAAACATACTTCATTTAACATCGTGATGTTCTAGGTGAGGACCACGTACTCTATCAATGCATTGCATCGGAGTAATAGAAATAAGTTGGGCCGATGTACGATATAACTATTAAACAAGTAAGAGTTCTATATTCGGCTGTGCCGAATCTTATATGCCCTTCACCATGATGTGTTAAAAAACAGTCAGTACGAATTTTATTACTAAAAATCAAAAAATACATATTGCAAAACTGTAAGGTACCAAGAAGTTCCCTTTTATGGGTTCTCACTTAATCCGGGCTCTACATGCATAATTTAATATTTCTAGGTTCAATATTATAGAAATTTCAAAAAGTACTTTTTGATGAACGAAAAAGTATCAAAAAGTCCCCTTTTATGTGTTCTCGCCTAAAGTCATATTATAGAAAATTTAAAAAGTACCTTTTGCAGATCGAAAAAGTACTAAAAAGTCCCCTTTTATGTGTTCTGACCTAATCCGGGCTCTGCATACTTAATTTCATGTTTCTAGGTTCAATATTATAGAAAATTCAAAAAGTACCTTTTTTAGAACGAAAAAGTACCAAAAAGTCCCCTTTTATGTGTTCTGACCTAATCCGGGTTCTACATACTTGATTTCATGTTTCTAGTTTCAATATTATAGAAAATTCAAAAAGTACCTTTTGTAGAACGAAAAAGCACCAAAAAGCCCCTTTTTATAGGTTCTTACCTAGTTAAAGCCCTACGTGCTAAATTTCATAACAAAAAAATTTACCGTTTGATATTGTGTGTTGTTTTTTTTGTTTATTGTTTTGTATAAACATGCACGAAAAATGTAAATTTTTCATGAAATTTTCAGAGGTGGTCTCGGATTTTTACTCATATCTTCGTTATTTATGGGCCGATTGGGTTGATTTTAAATAGCGTTCTATTCGATCGTATTTCCGATAGAATTATTTAAAATTCGGATTTCGCAGTTATCTGGGGTCTTCTGAAAACTGATTTCAACATATACACAGACAGACGGACATGGCTAAATCGCCTCCGCTATCTATAAGGATCCAGAATATATATACTTTATAGGGTCGGAAAATTATATTATAGAAATTACAAACGGAATGACAAACTTATATATACCCTTCTCACGAAGATAAAGGGTATAAAAAGGAGAATTTTGCGGTACACCGCAGGGTAGGATTTAATTGCCACTTCTCTCGGCAAACACAATTAAAAGCGATCTAAGGTCAAAAATCCTAAGTAATGATCTAACTTTCAGATGGACAAATAAGAGGGCAGAAAGAAAGATGTAAATTCCCACATGTTCTTGGACAGGAGAATATCAATCAACGACAGGATAAAAAAAATACATGGGCGTTAGCAGTAGGGATGCAAACGATACATCAATGTTTAGAAAACATCGATGTATTGGTTATAAACATCGATGTTTTAATAGACGATACATCGACGTTAAAACTGAAAAACATCGACATCGTTCTTTCAATATGTGCCTGAGATTTGTATTTTTGGATTCGACAAAAAACATTTAAATATAACAGTCTTTCACTTTTTACTAGTGTGATTCGAATATGTTTTAAACTGAACATTTTAGAATTTAACAAAAAATATTGTTGATTTGAAAAATACAAAACTGTACCTCGCTTCTGTATTTTTCTGTAATTGGGAAAAAATTTTCAATTACCATTTGAAGTAATTGTAATTGAAGCATGTACTTTTAATTGTAATTGATGAATTTCCAATTACAATTACTTGTAATTGTGAATTTTGTTCCTTATAATTACATGTAATTTGTAATTAGTAATACCTAAATTATAACTAAATTTGATGGACCTACATTAAGAACCTGGAAACCGAGATATACTACCGTCTTCCTAATTACAACACTAGGTTTAAGGCGAAAGTCCGTGCTATAGTGGAATGTGTGAAACTAATTGGATGGAATATCTCGCCAACAGAAGATAATATATATGTATTTACTGACAGTCAGAAGATAAGAAAGTCAGCTGATGAGGTTAAATCTAAACCGTATTTGACTTTAAGAGAGCATCATCATATATGGGTACGAGGCCAGCCAGTCAAAAGAGAAATGTTAATCTGACGATTACCCATACGTTCGACAAAATGACGGCTGAATAAAAAATATGGTCGTGAAAATCCTATACGGCTATAGGAACCACTAAAATCCGATGGGTGACCCCAAAAAGAGTATGAATTCCTAGAAGCTACCTTCTTAGTATAAGTTCAAGTATGAATAAGTTCAAGATAAGTACTGGCACAACTATACCAAATTGTACAAACGGATTCAGATTACAATAGAACATTCGGAAAGGGCAGTAAAACACATTTTCTGTCATTGTCAGGCTTTCGTCGAAATTACATCTAAATACCTTGGGAACGATATTATTCCATATATTTAATCCCTAATGAACATTTATTGGACAATTTTAAAGGACTATGGCCAGGAAACAGATTTTTAGAATATTGAAAGATGATTCCTTTCATATGCTTAGGTCGCTATATAAGGATTTTAAAACCAACATTTTCCATGGAGAGGAGCGTACAACATTCCCCATAGTTACATTTGTGGATTGTTCCGGATCTGATGTAATAGACATGCTCCTTTGAATCTAAACTTACCTTATAAACATAAGAGTAATTTTCACAATCATGCATGAGGTCTTGAATCAATGGTTAGAACTCTAAAAGATCCGACTATTGATTCAGAAGATTATAAACTGATTCTACAAAAATGTGTACATGATTTAATAATTTTTTTCAGTGTTAACCATTCTGAATTTAAACAAATATTATACTTAAACTGATTTATTTAAAAGGTTAAGGTATGAGAAATTTTACTTACTTAAAAATAACCTTACCGCACAAGAAGAAACACTTCATACATACATGCAGCCAGGTCTGCGATTTTCATGTAATTAATTGCAATTTGTAGTCATTTAGAACAAATAAGATTTGATTAAATTTTTATATTTTTCAGCACACATATATTTATCAAACTTATACCAATATTCCGAATATTTTAATTTATTTAATACCTTCAAATCGCAGCCCTGCCTCTTACAAATATTCACTCAAAGTATGTGTGAGTATTTTATTATTAAATGAATGCAAATAAATAAAAATTTTTCTCTTTTTGGTAGGTTTCGCAATAAAAATATAAAAAAAATAAAGTAGGAAATATGCAAAAACTTTTATTTATAATAAAATGTCAAAGTTCAAAAGGTTATACATTCATAGTAAAGTAGTTTTTGTTCGTTTGTGTGTGAAGAAGAAACTACTTAACGGAAATGTTCAATGGAGTATTTTATTAAGGTGGCAATGATTTTTGTACATCCGCTACAATAAATAAAGTATTTCAAATCCAAGGTATACATACATATATGTATGTGCATGAAGCTACCAGTATTAATATTTCGGAAATGACGTATGGCTGTTTATAGAAATCTTGATTGATCTTAAAATGTTATTTCATTTAAAATGATTAATCGGTGTTTAATATTTTATATAAAATGTATAATGCATTTCTTGGATATTTTTACCTCTATAACTGAAGGTTAGGAAAGTTAAAAATAGTTTTTTTTATGATTGAACAATTTATGTAAATTTCCTTTTCTTACTTTTCCAAAAATAACAAGTTTACAAAAATTAATGTTCAAAGTCTTAAAATGAAATATGTAAATTCTTAGATTTCTCATCAATAGCACATCCACCAATTCAAGCCATATTAAACTTAATACATATTTAATTTACATATTTGCTCAAAAATACACCATAGAATAGAATTGAACGATTGAATCCTGTCATTAAATTAAATGTTTTTTTTTCAAAGATTTCTCTTCAAGTGCATTATAAATTATGAACTTTTACGTTTTCGTTTTTCTTTTAACCTTTCAATTTTTGAGTTTCTATACACAAAGTTTTTCTTTCTCTAGTTTTTTTTTTCATATGAAAATGTGCAAATAGAACACAAAAAAAAGAAGCTGCAAAATTTTCTGATTGAACCATTTTAAATATAGAAATTTGACACAAAACAAATGTTGACATTTCTGAATAGTTTAATCTTACAAAAAAAATGTGTGTAAAAAGAAAACTAAATTGAAGGATTTTCTACATTAACAATAGTCGTACTCGTCAAGACAGTCTGAGTGACGAAATTAGCGCATCAATGCAAAATGGAAAAAAGTTTAAGTTTCTTTTATGAATAACTACAACAAAATGTTAAAGCGTTATTCACACGAACACTCACTCACCCACCCCAAAGCAGAGTTTCCCACGTTCCAATATACAAAGAATTTAAAAATCTTGTATTTATACCCCACCATAGTGAGGAGCAATATATTCATAAAAAACTAATTTTCTGAAAGAGAGAATACATATTTATCTTGAACTTCATCGCTACATTATTTTAAAACGAATTATGAACTTTTAACTCATTTTCTGAAGGGCTCTTTGTATGAGGGCTAGGGTTAAGTGAGACCCGATCATTACAAAATTCGGAAGGGTCATCAAGTCGACCTGACGGACATAGTAGCTATGTCCGTCTATTGACTCACTTTAAGTTGGGTGTAGGACCTACTTTCTTAATGATCGGTAAATGATTGACGATAGCCCCCATAGGAAATCGCCTTCCGTAAATGGATTAAAAATCCATAATTGACTTATAGATGTTGATATAAAACTCGACATAATAACTTTTATATGAACATTAATCCATCCAGTATATTGCATATACATCGATCCGTATTTGACCCTAGCTTAAATTACTACAGACAAATGAGTGCTTCTGTGGACGCTATTTGGCAGTCATACGTAATAAGAATGATAACTATTCTGCATTCGATAGCCCCAAATGGTGTCAAGGTCGCCGTATATGACAACGAAAAGACATTGGCCATAAACTGAGAATTTTGGTCCAATGGAAGTGTAAAAATCTTTCCTCTGAAACAGATCCCTTTCAACTGTGAGAGTGTAGCCCACACTGATGGTTCAAAACTGTTTCGGGTACTGGCTCTGGAGTTTTCTGCGATTAGCTTGATATCTAACAGAATGAACAACTGCTGTGTGAAATTCGGACTGATATACATATAAATGAAAAATAAAGGAGAAATACAAGCGGTAGTGATAGAACTTATACCGAAATATTGAAATTACCTTACATCAGTCCTTTAACCGCCACTTACCCTCCCCGCTAATTTGGGTTCCCGAAGGAACCTCAACCAACTGACCAGCCAGGACATAATCCGGCGGGCAACTGGCACCCGTAGTACCATATTATGTGGCTCTCTGGTTAGACCCCATGTCAAATCATACCAAAGACTTGCCGAGGAGTGAAGTGGCATCACCAGTTTATAGTCCCGGCCGACTAGAGGTACTGGTAGCACCTCTTTACCTTGGAATTGCAATACACCATGATGTGACGTTTCATCATAGAAAGATGCCCCGGGGAAGGCAGGATAAGTCAATAGAAATCATCGCCAGTTTGACATTGCCATCTGAACAGATCGAATTATTTAATTCCTGCACTATTTTCAAGTCTAAAAATTACGCCATCGTTACGGCAACTAAAAAGTTCAAGAACTAAACCAAAATGCACACAGTTTTATATCCCTCAAAGCTCTCACCTCGAAGGTCGAAATGTATTCTTAGTTTCATTCACTTCTTGTCTTTGGCGGCACTATATCGAATTTATTTGAGTTCCAGAACACGAAGGCATTCGGGGTATTCTTTGCACGAAACTGTTCAGTAAAATGATATTCATATGTTCTGGCTAAATATCATATTGTTATTTTAGAAGATGTTTAGACGAATAAGAAGATCCGATAGTTAAGTGAGCACAAGAGCATTGAAGGTCATATACCTCTGACTTTCCCTAAAAACCACCCTCTGCCCTTTAAGAAACTCTGTCCCAAACAATAAAGCAAGTGAGTGTTTGTCAGTGACACCATTAGCGTAAAACTTTTTGCATTAGAACAAATATTTCTGGCATGCGAGAGTATTTAAACTTAAGAAAAACTTTGTTGTTTTTCTGCATACAACTCTCTAATCCGCATAATACCGGTTGCCTAGAGATTTTAAAATCCCTGACAGTTTTCGCAGCTAACAAATACTCGTACTTACACCTAAATATTAGTCTAGGTGTTTACGTTGCAAAAAAATATGATTGAATGTATGTATATAAATATTTGTTTGTTGATTTTTCTTTCGATTTTTTTCAGCTCTTATCACTCAGCCAATATCTAAATAATCCAAACAAAATCACTTTTTTTTTTTGTTCATTTTTGCATATTTGAGCTTTAGTTGAGTTCAAAATTTCTGTTGGGTTTGTCGCTTTTTATTAGACATGTTTTTCTATTCAAATTGCTGCAAACAAAACAACTGAAAACTTTTTATATTCAACTTTTTCAATAACAATACGGCACGCGGAAAATATACGAATACTCGTACAACAACAACAATAATAACAAATAAAGGTAAAGAAAATAATAGAAAAATTTACAGAAAAAAATATATTCATGTTATGATGATAAATTATCATTTTTACTGCATTAGTTGAACAAAAAAATTCAAATTCACAGCAAAAATGTGGCTCAACTACACGTACAATGGGGCACAGTGGTATCTAATGATAAATAGTAATTATGATAAAACTAGAAGAAAAACTTTTAAACAAATCGGTCCTATTCATTTCACATAGAAAACTTATTAAAAAATGTTTTTAATATAAACACTTTAATCATCTCATTAAGTGTTGTAGGGCATTAAAAAGCAGCCAGCTGTTCAGAAATTTTGCTGATCGGGTCTAAATTGTAAACAAAGTCTCTTATTTAGTATATATTATTTTAAATTAATCCCACAGTATACGGTATAAAAATTTCAGCTAAATAGAATTCTGGAAAAAAATTGTTTATGTAAAATATTTTATTTTACGAAAATATACAAACAAAAACCATAGTGAGTAAGCTTTATTTAAATCTTTACTTCATTGGGTATTTAAACTTAAACGAAATTTGTGTTGTTTTAAAATTTATTTTTTCCCAAAGCTACTTGCGTTCTATATGATAAAGCTGTGTGCAGGCACAGTAGTTTGCAATGACATTTTAATGAATACATCTTTATATAACAAATAAGATCATAATAAATTTTAGTTTTCCTTTAAATTGAAAAAAAAAATAATTTTCATTTTTTACTTAAATAATCCAAGATAACTCTTTCCCTAGACATAATGCATTTTAAATAAAAGATTGTTGGAATATCTTTCTTTTAATATAAATAATAATATCCATACATATAGAATGGAATCCGAAATATATTTAAAACTCGGATAAGTATATCATAGTTAGCATTTTTCTGAATTTCATTTTATCTTCGTTATTTGCAAACTTCTAGAAATCATGCCCAAAATATATTTATTGAAGATTTGGTACCCATATACATCTTGAGTCTTCAGAAAATTGTTTTCAACAAACATACGAACAGGCAGATGGACATCGTTAAATCGTTTTCGAAATTTATTAAATCAGAAATTTATTACAAATTACTAGCGAAATGACGAACTTTACAAAGTTAAGAGGAACAAAAATGAATGTGTTGTTGTTTATGTGTTTGAATATACATATAGGCGGGATCAATGTTCTTAAAATTAAATTTGAAATAAAAAGTTGGCGAAGTGCCACACCCATACACAAATTATTTAAGGTCTTATATTTGAGAAACTGCTACAGTTAGAGTCCTCAAATTTTGCACCGGCTATTTAGGAACAAGACAGACAGATGCAATTTTAAATATGGCTTCTGAATCAAATGCTTAAATTCTTATATAGACGAATCTATTACAGTTAGACTATTCACATTTTCTACGCCTAAGTGGGAAAATCACGCATACCAAAGCAAAAGACTATAGATCGATTAGTATATATTCCTTTCTGCTTTCAAAGAATCTTTAATACTCATATCAGAACGTCACTGAAACCGTCTATCCTATCATCCAAGCATACAACAAGAGTAAATCGGTTGAGACTGCATTACACTCTCTAGTTGGACACATAGAGAAATCACTTGAATTCGAAAAGTACATGTTAATGGACTTTCTGGACATAGAAAGTGCCTTTAACAATGTAAAATCTGATATAATTCTAGCAGATCTAAAAGAACTTAAAGTAAATGTTTCAACAATAAAGTTTATGAAAGACCTTCCACCTCTGGGGAATGTTACTCAGAACACTGGATTCCTTGAGATACAAAACTGTTGCCAGGAATCCATCTGAATACAATGTCAAAAAGGCTGGAAAATGCACTCAAACTACTAAGTCGATGGGATATCGATAGTGGGTCAAACCCAAGCGAAACCGATTTTGTACTACTCACCAGCAAGTTCAAAATGGTAGTCGAATTTTGGACTGCGCAAAACATTTAGGCGTTATTCTCGAAATGGAAATCCAACATCATGACAAGATCGACCAAAGCTGTAAAGGCAATGTACATTTGCAAGAAAGCTATAGGAACAAAATGGGGGATAAAACCCAAACTTGTAATTTAGATTTTTGAAGCGGTTATCTAACGAATTCTGTTTTATGGAGCTATGATTTGGAGGAAAGTGCTACATATAAACGCAAATTGCTAACTTCTTGACAAAGTTTTGAGGAGAATGTCGATCCTAATAACCGGATCACCGGATTCCAACAGATTTGTTGGCCAGATCTATGGCACTCACAACGGCATTCAGATTGAATATAAAAAACTAATGGTCATACAGATCATATGGACATGGGAGAATTATCGAAAGGATATCAGAGATATCAGCCATAAAAACAACTGCAAACTGGGTCTGGTATCATCTGGATATCGAACGGAGATATGATACCCTACATCACGACTAGTCCAGGAATGCCGGATATTCTTAACCAGGATGGCGAGACATTCAAACAACGTACTCCTATGGGAACGAGGACATGGGAATTCTACATGACGAGCTTGCGAAAATAGATTCACAAATGTCCGATTCAGACATTGACCATCCAATAGGACTATGCAAACAGCACATAGGCTACATGTTCTACGAACTCTCCCAGTCAAGATGGAGAAATGAACCAACTAACATTCAAACGGGAAAGATATAGCCAAAGTTTAATGAGGTGCGCACGGACTATCTTCTGTAACAAAGCCGATCCCAACTCAGTAAAATGATAGCATTCATCACTATTGGTAACCATTTAATGAGTCTTAGAATACCTTACAACGACTACTGCAGAAGCTTTCAAGATTATCTCCACGAAACTGAAACGTTTTCGCGACAGTTAAGATTCAAAATCTTAGAAATCAATGAATGTAAACGCCTTGCAGCAAAAAGCTAATGCTTATTATGTGAAATATTTGATCCATATGAACATACATACGTACATATTATGAGAAAATTTGTCTAAAATAGCGTTAAAAAAAACTCAAATATATCAAACAGCGGATGTACAAATATTTTTCGTAATGCCAACTTCCGTTAGGTGTGACTTTCAACTTTTTTTTCGTTTAATAACAATGCTGATGACTTCAGTTTTTCACAACTGGCGGAATCGTTTTTTGCTCATTGTTTATTCGATTTCACAAAAGTTTAAATGATTTTAAATGTTATAATTTTTTCTTTTGTATGCAATTCTTTTATGTTATTAACGTTCTGGATGAATGAAATGATTGCGTGAGAATTCAATACTACACTTGCACTCGTCAAAATTCAAATCAAATACGTGATGGTGGAATTTTATTAGATTTTTTTGCTCGTTTTTTTTTCTGGTTTCTGTTTGTGCATATCAATCACATACATGTACTTACGAAAAGATAAAACAATTTAATTTAAAAATAATGCGAAAATAAAAACAATTTTGCAACCATATGGTAAACGTGTCAAGGCTATAGATTAGAAACAGTAAAACGATATTTTTAAAATTTTAAAACTTAAACAGTAATTAAGAAAGCGGAAGAAATTTTTTACAAAGAAATACATAGATTTAAGTTCCTCTTTTCAAACACATAGTAGTAACCTAAAATTCAATAAGAAAAACAAATTTCTTATTGAATCACTTAATCAAGTACTTATTTGAAGCACTTATAAAACCCCTTCCATTAAAAATTTAATAGTTAACATCATTGTAGGAGTATTTTTATTTTCCTTTTTATTTACCCACTTCCTTTTACAACAGGAACAACAAACTCACACTAACACACTAGTTTACTCACAAAGGAACTTCATCCATAATCAATAACACAGAAAAATATTAAATTTTCTCCTGCAAGATGACCAAGCAAATGCGAAATGAACAGCACGTGTTAACGAAAATTTTATTGGGACAAGATTCAAGTGCGACAAACCGAACGGAAAAGAAAACCAAAAATGAACAAAACATCATACCAAAAATTCATACAACGACTCTGGGAGTCCCATAAAAATTTATGACACCAGATGTTAGTCAACCATTAAACGTCAGTAAATCAATCTTGCAAACATTTGCAGCTTTTTATTGCCATCATGCTGCCAATAACATGGAAAAGAGAAAATTTACCAAAAAAGACAAAAAATACTAAAACTCCGATGATAAACTGAAAACAAACACTTTCATTCATGGTATGATGTCCAACTAAATGGTCAATCCATACTGAGATCCCCCCCTTTGCAAGTGTAAAAACTATGTTTCCATATGAACGGGGTACTGGCATGTGTAAGAGACCCTTTTTTAGGGGTTGCGCCTCGTGCTCTGATGCTGACTATTGTTAAGAAAACAAATTAAGTCACAATTTTCCAGACAGCAGTTGCAATATTTATGAGATTTGATGTTGAATGTTTTTTTTTATTTTTTTTTTTTTTTTTTTTTTTTTGTTTAACCTTCAACCTTTTGATTTAGCTTTAGTTTTTTTACATACACATTTTATTACACACTCTTTTTTTTTTTTGATGTTTTTACACATGAATTTAAGGATGTGAGCAGAAAACTTTAGACAGTAAAAATTTATTACTTCAACTATTACTAAATTTAGTAAGTAATGGGTGGGTGTTTGTTTGTATCAGTAGTAATGAAATCATTTCAGATAAATAGTTATTAATCAGCATAATTTCATATCTAAACATTTAATACTTTTAGATAATGGGTCAGTGTGAATCATCATCACCCTAAAATTGATGTTTGCAGTTCGTAACTAGGTGAACCCAAACTTGAAGTTGCTGATGTTCCCACCGCAAATGAAAATTTAGTTCATTCTAAGATACCAATTCTCAAAAATTTTGTCCTGACGTCAATATTTGATGAGCTGGGCCGAAGGATAAAAAGGTAATTTTTTCTGATTTTTGCACATTTCTGGCAAATAAACTATATGCAATTTGGTATCATATGAAAGGTCTTTGAGAGATGATTTCAATGACATAACACAATTTTTTATATGACTTCTAATTTATTAAAAATATGTTATTATTTCGGAAAATTTTTAGATTTTTAAAATTTTACACAGAATTATTTAACCCATTTACGGTCGCTGTGCCAATTTGGGAACACTTAATTTTTAAGGCTGTATTAAAAAAAGGTTAACTCTGGTTTATTTCTTTTTGCATTATTGAGTAGAGGAAAGTGCTCAGAATAAATATTAAATCAAACAATTTAACTAAATTCATTGTTATTGTTGTAATAATCTATTAAACTTCAGTGGCCAAAAATATACTAAAAACATGTTATAAAATAAATTTGCTATAATTTTTTAGACAAAGTATGCCAGTTATTAATTTGAAACAAACGGTCTAAAAATAATCTGATAACATAGTAATGCCCGTGTCTGCCATTTCACTCTGTTTCCAGTTTCTGTGACGGCTCTAAACCGTTAAAAAACGCGAGCTACATAAAAACGGAAATTCCCTCTAATGTCCTAATTATTAATATTTTTTAGCATTTTTTTTACGTTTCTGCTTTTTTGCGTTGTTGAAAATAAATATACCTTGAAGTTTCAAAAATTTAACTTGTACTTTTTGATTGGCTGTAAATGGGTTAATGTAATTAATTGAAATTATTACATTATAAACCTCAAATTATTTCACCAAAATGAGTTTTTCAGTTTTTCCAAATTCGATATGTTTTGTATTTTATTTAAACATTTTAAACCCTATTTTCACTGCTAGCTATATTTATCTAACGTACTTAGTATGTATATCAATATAAGCGCAATTCTATTAGCTTTACATTGGTATATAACACATTATATTTCCATTCCTTTATAAATCTAATGTTTTCAGTTTAACTAAAATACATATTAACAGATTTCATCCTTGCTTTGTTGATAACGGTTTTTATGTTGTTGATTACATTATGTTGCAATGTTTTGATAGCGTACATAGGTTTCGATAAATTCAAATAAAATTCGATCTATATTGAATTTTGACAAACGGAAAAAAACAGTTTCTGTAAATTTTATTAAGGATTATTATGTATTAATTTCAACAAATTATATTCATATGTGTTAAAATGAAAAAAATCTGAAAATTTTCCGAATAATTTGAAAATAAGAAATATGAAAAAAAATCATAAAAACCTTAAAAAAAATTGGAGAAACGGTGTTTTAAAATCAAATAAACTTTCATTTTAGTTGGGAACATTGACGCCTTATTGTTCATCCATACAAAAGGGGCCACCCTAATGTAGGTACACCCTTGATTTTGTAAGAAAACTTTTAACAATTACAATTGAATGTTTTATTTTTCGAAAGCTATAAAACTAGAGTTGTTATTAGAGTAAATATTATTCTAATAAAATTTCACTTAAAATCGAATGATCGAATATTAGAATAATATTTATTCGAAAATACTACTGATTTCCTTCCAAAACGAACGTTGTAAAATGTGCGTCTGTTGAAAATAAACTTTGGATGAAATGATGAATACATCGATAAAGTTTGTGCAAACAATTCGTGAGACTGGTATGTTAGTGAATGAACAACACTCAATTTCCACACATGGACTCGTCAGTTCGGTAAAATCAGTAACTTCAGACTTGCTCATTTTGAGGAGATTTCTCATCTTGTTCTCATCAGGATCACCACATAGGATCTTTGTGGTTCTACCCACCGAAGCCTTATGGGATTCTCTCACCCATATTTTTTAATTCAGCTTTTGTTGCGTCGAATGTTTTTGCGTTCGTCATAACCGCTTTTGGCCAGATGACGTGTCCTATAACCGCTTTTGGCCATTCAATGGGTGGAATATCTAGCAACGTTTCCAGAGCTTTGGTTGAAATAGTATACATGGCACCACTTATACCCAAGCAGCATTTACGCTGAACTACATAGTAGTTTGCTATTACATTTTTTGTCCAAAGCAGTCCACCAGATTATTGAAACATAAGCTAAAGTTGGTCTAATTACACTTTTATAACGCCAATTTGTCATTTGCACATTTTCGATTTAGCTTTTTAAAGTGTCTGAAATACATATGTACTGGAAAACATGCGTTGATAAAGTTGGACCTAAACAGGGAAAAGCTGCGAAAAACGGACAAAATAAATACTTTTGTGCTTGAAGACAGGCGAAATATTTTCGATATAGTTTTTGAAAGTGTCAGAAATACGTATTAGCAAGGATTTGTTTCGAAAAATGAACCAGAGGGGGACACAAAACAGGGATAAGGACGAAAAACGTGCAAAATTATTACCTTTTGTTTTAAGGCTGATTTTTGTCTGTTCTAAAGCGGAAATCCTGAGGAATTTTTGTACTGTACTAAAAAAAAATAAACATATATTTGGAATTTTTATTTTAGTTTAGATCTATAGATTATGAATTCACTTAAAAACCCGGTCAACGCCGGTATTAAAAGCAGGTAAAGAATCATTTTATAACATGAATTTGCGGATTCGAACAATTTGTATTTGAATGACAAACCTTATTTAACTATGGCATGGTCCCTTCGCAGGAAATGAATTGAACATTTATACACTAATATCAGGATAAAGTCGGCTTGACTAACTTTTAAGATCCTAGCCCCCAAGAAATCAGTTTTTCAATTAAAAAAAGTTCAATATAAATGCTTAATAACAATAAAAATCATATTTTAAATAAACCCATAACTGGTGTAGGCTGCCATAGCCCCGGCCGACTATACGTTCTCCAAATATTTAAAAATAAATACACGTTTCCGTTATTTTCTCTTCTTTAGCTGTTACACACATTAATCTTATATTCAGCAGACAGATCTTCTAAACGGTTACCTAAGAATCTTGCAATGACCTTAAATAATTGGGTTAAGGACCAATATTTAGATGTGCCACAAACGGTTTAATAAACTCTTTGCAAATACTTTCCATAGCGGGTATTAGTTTATAATTGCTAGGTAGGGTAGGGTAGGTAGATCGATAGGAGGATGTATACTACATCAAATCCGAAGAAATACACCTAGGCCACTATCGGGCCTGTTGTGCGCTCCTTATCATGAAAAAAAAACTGAAAGAATTATTTTTCAGTGTTCAGAAACTCAGTTTCCTGAACGTAATTCCTAAGAATCTTCCAATCAGTGTTAGTCAGGAATGTTATTTCCGGAATAACATCACTTCCAAGATACTTGAATCTAACTTCGACGAATGCCTGGTAGTGGCAAAGAAAGTGCTCCAGAGTTTTACTGTCCTCTCCACATGCTCTACATTCGTCTGAATCCGCACGTCCAATTTTGCATAGATGTGCTCGTAGTCCTGTGTGTCCACTCAGAATACGTACCATCATACTAACTTCAGACTTGCTCATTTTGAGGAGATTTTTCGTCTTGCTCTCATCAGCGTCACCCCATAGGATCTTCGTGGTTCTAATCACTGTTTCATTATTCCAAGAGGCCTTATGGGATTCTCTCACCCATATTTTTAGTTCAGCTTTTGTTGCGTCGAATGGTTTTGCGTTTGTCAGGTTAACTGCCTCGAGCTCCCTTCCTTTTAAAGCTATTACATTCGCCCTTTCGTTACCGACTACTCCCGAGTGGGCTGGTACCCATATGATATGAACCTTACCCCTGGGAGAGTATTCAGTTAAAGCTTTCTTACAATCCAATACGGTCTTAGATTTAGTTCTCTCGCCTGATATCGCCCTAATTGCCTTCTGGCTGTCGGTAAATATATTAAGCGCTGTGGGCGCCATATTTATTCTAATCCAATTTACGCATTCCGTTATTGCTCGTACTTCTGCCTGGAAGCTTGTGTTATGATTTGGTAAACGGTGGTATATTTCTGTTTCTGGGTCTTCAATATAGAATCCCAGCCCCACTTTGTCCCCCAATTTAGAGCCATCCGTGTAACAACGGATTCCTAATGGTATTTGCTCTAATGTTCCGCTTGACCAAGACATTCTACCTGGGATCAGCGTTTCAAAGTTTCCGACATATTCTGTGTCTGGTATACGATCAGGCACGTCCGATGATTGTGTATAACCTTCCAATGTGATGACGTGTCCTATAACCGCTTTTGGTCAGTTCGCCTAAAGTAAAGAGCCGTTCGGCTGTAAGCGCCGCCTCATATCTTAAATATGTTTCAATGGGTGGAATATCTAGCAACGTTTCCAGAGCCTTAGTTGAAGTAGTACACATGGCACCACTTATACCCAAGCAGCATGTACGCTGAACTCCCTGTAGTAGTTTGATATTGCACTTGTTGTATAAAGCAGTCCACCAGATTATTGAAGCATAAGCTAGAATTGGTCTAATTACGCTTTTATAAAGCCAATTTGTCATAGTAGGACTAAGACCCCATTTCATGCCTATAGTTCTCCGACATATCGCCCAGCACCGATGTGCCTTGTTGATCCTATCCTCTATGTGGTGTCTCCATTTTAATTTCCGGTTGAGTATTACACCTAAGTACTTAACTTTGTCTGTCACTGGTATCTTCTTGCACAGGAAGCAAGGTTCAGTATACATAGACATTTTTGTCTTTCTTGTGAAAAGACAGATTTCCGTTTTTGCCGGGTTAACATTGAGGCCTCTCGGTTGAGTCCAGCTCAAAGCCGTATTCAGAGCCACCTCAGCTCTTCTACACAAGTAATTTGGATCCTTTCCCTTTAAAAGTATTACGACATCGTCTGCATAGCAGACAGGTCTAAGTCCTTTCTCAGTTAGGGTCCTTAGGAGGCTATTAATCGTGGTAACCCAGAGTAAAGGTGACAAAATGCCACCCTGTGGTATATTTGTATTTTTTTTGTTTAATTATGTAATAATTATTATACATTTTGAAACTAATGTACGTTTTGTTAAGTTGAAACTAATGTACGTTTTGTTATAATTGCTAAGTTAATAGTGATAATCATTAAGTTACTATTGAGGATTATAAATCAATAAAAATCATCATTCTATAATTCCAAATAAATATAAATTACTGCATGTAAGAATAACATGCAACACATACTTAAATGTGTAATATTCAATGTAAATATCAAACAAACGTTTTTATAACGGTTGTCAACCAAAGCTCCATCTAGTGCTTAGTAGCAAAACTACATAATTAATCATTTATTGGCGCATGAATACATATGTATGTACATACATACATACATACATACATCAATACTAAGTTTGTTTCTCTTAATTATTTACATACATACCAAAACTTTTTTAAGAGGTCGTTTTCAAGTTCATTTATAAAATGCTGAACTAAATGATCTTTTAGTTTTCATTATTTTGGCACTTCATTAGCACTTTTCTTAACTTTTTAAATTTAACAATAAAATCACTTCTAAACAACAATAAATAAATTAAATTTAACTAAGTTCTGTCTCCATACCGGCGTTTTTATTGTATGAGTATTCGACCCTGAACTCAGTTCAGAAGTGCGCATGACGCCAGAAGAGAATGTGACAAGAGACTTCTTTCTCTTATTGAAGAGGTGGTTTGAAATATAAAAGAGAGTTGCCATTATATTACAGATTCCAATATGGGGAAATTAAATGATTTATGATTTCTCGTTGGGTATTAAACCCATCTAAACACATGTAAGATATGAATCAGCGCTCGTAGCCGAGTGACTCTTACCTCTTGGCGAATTAATAAATGGTAAACATTAGACTTACCCGATGGAATACCTTACAGAGAGATTGCGGAACATTTATCCCAGATAGAGGATTGTGGTGAAGTGAAGCATTAGAGCTAACATCCGAAAGAATCTACAGCTAATCGGACGGCTCTTAGCTGCGGCATGGGGATCTACATTAAAAACGCAAAAACCGAGAAATATTACCGTCTTCCAAATCACAACACTAGCTGCAAAGTGGAAATCAGTGCTATACTGGATTGAATATAGCGCAGACAGATGTGAACATAATTTCCGAAAGCCAAAAGGCGTTATAAGCTTAAAACTAATGTTGTATTAGTCTTTAAGAAAGCCATAACCGATATTTTATCTAGTAGTAAGTCCTCGCAAAAATAATTGGAGTACATGATTTATTTTAGGCAATCCCAAAACTACTTTGTGGGTACCATATAATGCAGACATGAACCATGTCCATTTTTTAAACAAAATGGCATTCAGAGAACCTTATTATGAATTATGTACTTCCATAAGTTTAGCAAGAGAATAGTTTTAGAATTAATCTACATAGGATACTAGGATATTGCGCGTTTAATGGATCATGTTTTTTCATATATTTGAATACGTTTTGGACCAGTCCTAGTCCTTAGCGGAGTACTCTTTACTCTCATGTTGTGAGTAGTCTCCACTTTTTCCGAGTTATCGGCAGATAATTTCAAAAGGGTTCGAGGCAAAAAGAACGCATTTCAAGAGAATCCCTGGAATAATGGAACGTTCGGTACGAACCACAAAAACCGAAAGGTAAAGTCTCCTTAGTAGGAGAATAGTAAAAAAAATTATATAAAGTTTTATTAATATAAAGATATTGATAATAATTTAACGACATAATTTCGAATATTAATGTTGGACTAGCGCAACATTGTGGACATTTTGGCGATTTGTAAAAACCCCATTACAAACAACAGCATACCAAACAGCAGCAACTCTGTCAAATCATGATTGGTGATTCAACAAAACAACCACAATACATTTCGATTCTCAGAAAATTTATACACATTTTGTTTTTTGCGCTTACCGGAGTATAAAAATGCCTCGAGAACATCATACGTAATTCAACAGCCAACATGTGAAATCCCGTGTAGAAAATAAACAACAACAAATATTTATATATTATTATTGTACAACAAATATACACAATACAAACTAATAGAAACGGTGGCATAATGCAAGTTTCATAATTGTTTTCACATTCGAATCATTAATTTATGTATTGAAATCGATAAAATTAATTTCTATTTATTAACTACAACTAAAACTAAAGAAGTACTCACGCGATAAGCAAAGTGTTTCAATAAATTAAATACACACACGAACAGTGTTACAGAAACACGTACCGACAAAAAAATATTTGTAAACACTTGATATCAGATCTTCTAATATATAATTCTCAAGTATTTATTTTGATAGATTTCTTTTTAATTGTTCTGTTCTGCGAGTGAATGAATGAGTGGTTTTTGGCGCGTTTATTTCCCGATGCGAACTGAAACGATTTAAACGCTGCTACTTCGATACAACTGGAAGCAGGCAGCAGAACGTTTTAAAAACGCAAAGGTTTTACCAAAACTAACATGAAATAAATATTTGGGGGGCAAATACACAGAAGAGGCAAATGTGACGTCGTATTCAGTGTCTGTGTATTATGAATCTGGTATCTTGGACTGGTGGTGGTTGAGCTGCCAGCCAGTCAAGCATTTATTAGCAGCAACAGTCGCAGTAGCAGCGATTGTGTTTTTCTAAATTTGTTGTTGATTTTACTTTTACAGTGTGACGATCGACCACTAGCAAGTAGATAGTCACATATTGTTACAAACAAACATTCATTCATCAGCTGATTCTACTAATACGAGCAATTTGTTGTTTCACTGTTGAAATTGATTTCTGTTTGTTGTGCTCTTTCAAGGTACATTAGGGTGTTTTTATTACTTTTTTTGAAATTTCAAACAGTGTTAATATAAAACTGCAACGTTGGTAATTTTAGCAAAATTTCGTCTTTAATTTTTGAAAGCGGATCTTTTTTAGAACATATTTTGAAAAGGCGAAACCAGGGGACTTTGCTGTAGTTTTGAGGTGAGCTGAATCTTAATTTGACCCCAGAATTTCAAGAAAGAGCTAATTTCACCCAAGTATTTCGAAATACCTTAACTAGTTTGAATAAAACAAGTTTTTCGCTTTATTTAGCGATTTTTCCTATTTTTTACATTCATAAGAAAATTGATGGTACCTAATGCGAAAAACGGACTTTTCAAAATTTTGCTTAGGACATCTAAAAGAAGAAACAAGATAAGACAATTTATTTTGAAGCCAATGGAAATCAGACGACAAAAATCTGAAGGTATACGAAATCTGAGCAAAGATACTATTTTGAAAATATCAGCTCAAAGTTCTCCGGGATTATCAATTTTGTAACCTATAATAAGCGCTTTGGCCATACATATAAAAATTACAGTTTGAGATGTGACCACGGCGCCTTATGGGTCCAAACATTTGACAGTGTTATTAATTTCTAAGAGTACGTTCACACTTACCAAGACGTTGTAGCCATGTCCGTCAGTCTGTCTATTGAAAACCCGATAGAGTCCAAGAGAAAAAGAGGCAAATATTTTTATTTATAGCCCCCATATAAGATCCCCTTCAGCAAATGACTTTAACGCTCATAACTTTCTAAAAGAATCATATATGTATAACGATGAAATTCGATATAAATAAGTTATATGGATCCAAAATCTTTTTGTCAAATTTTGTGCGGATAAGTTCATAATTGACCTTACCATCCATATAAAGTCCCTATGAGAATATTATTTTAACATCCATAACAGGCTTAAAAATATCAGTATAACGATGAAATTCTACATAAACATGTAGAATTTCATCTCCACCGGTGTAGAGATTCAAATTCGCCACAAACAAGTTTTATAGAAGCCAAAATCTTTTTGTAAAATTTTATGAGAATCGGTCCATAATTGACCCTACCTCATATAAAATCACTCTCAGAAAATTACTTTATCATACATAACTGGCTTCAAAATACCAGCATTTCAATGAAATTTGACATATACAATTCCTATAGGATCCAAAATCTTTTTTTCAAATTGTATGAAAATCGGTTCATATTTGGCACTATACCCCCTATAAGCTTAAACTCAGAAAATGATATTAACGCTCATAACTTGCTTTATAATGACAGTATAGCTACGAAATTTAAATTTTAATTTGTGTATGTATTGCCCATATCCTCCATATAAGGTCCCCTCAGAGAATGACGCCATATATTTAATTGGTATTCACGTATCTTTTTATATCATCTGTAAAAAGAGTTATATGGAGATGGGTTCAATAATGGACCGATTATCTTGAAATTCGTATATAAAGTTCTACACCATCAAGATTTAAAGGAAGAAAAATAATTTTTAACAAACTGTATGAGGATCGACTTTCGAATACTTCTTTACTATAATCTTATAATTTTTAAGTAAGGTAACAACGGCACCATGGTGTTACCCTAAGAACATTATTTTTCTTTTTGAAAATACTTGAATTCTTTTTTTTTTTTTTTTTTTGAAAAAAACCAGTGTTGATTGATGAAATTATTTTTGTAATTTATTTATTTGTTTATGTCGCCAAAAAGTTTTTAATTTATTCAATTAAAAACACAAACAAGATTTCATTGTCTATGAAATTGATTTATCGATACAATTTCTTCTATTTTATTGTATTTTCTCCATTCTTTGTATTTGAGTTCAATAGTCTAAAATTAAGTTTTTTTTTGTTGCAATTTAAAAAATATTGAATTCTAATGATGATAAAACTTAAAAAAAACTATTGTTTTGCCATAGTATTTAGCTGTGTCATTCTAATGAATACTAGTACTGATAATAAACTCTATGTAGTCAATAAATAAATTCACTTTTTATTTAGAAAATACTACAAGTCAATAGAAATACAACACTCCTATTAAATGTTAATTAATTTCAACTTTATGTGCGAACAAATATATTGATTTACATACATGCATACTAGCTATACCCAGTGTGCTTTGCTACCCTAACAGCAATATAAATAAAAACCCCACTTAACGATTTTAAAGATTCTGACCATAATGGTTTTCCACATATACAATTGTTTACATATGGAAGATTTCTCGCAAACTATTGCAAGTTCGCCAATTTTTCCAAACGTTAATTAAGATTTTAATGTAATCTATGAAAAATGTTAATAATCTAATAGTTTCCCAGATATATGTACAAAATTTTGTATTTAACACGTTGGCGTAAATTACGGATATAGAGGTCGAGAACGGTCGCTCGTAGATGCAAATGACGCCCATAGCCGTCATATAGTGCTATTTTTCAATATTGGTTTCACTATAAATCGGAGTATAATAATTTCTTTTTAAATCCTTCAACATTCAAATTTCAACAATAAAACAAGTCAGAGTGCTATATTCGGCTATGTCGAATCTTAAATACCCTCCACCTTTTTATGAAAACCCTTATAAATATCACTAGATCCGTATTTAATAAATTGTGAAAGTTTAAATTGCTATCATTTAGAAATCATATATACCTTTTGTGGAGATATGGTCAATTATTGGCCAATCCGAACAAAATTTCGCAGAATGATTTATCGATAAAAAAAACACAGTATGTCGGATTTTATCCGTATATATTTATAATTGAATGAAATATATTGGAAAAAGTGACTTTTGGAAATGGGTCTTATATGAGAACTAATACCAATTATACTTTGATCCTAATTAAAAAAAAAAAGATTTCTTATATACACAAAATATACTTATTCCGATATCTTTATTTATAAATGAAATATGCGATTTTCTGAAGTGGATCTTATATGACAGATATGAACAATTATGGACCGATCCGAAAAAAAAACTTATTTATATAGCCTATTTTTAAAATATCTTTATTTCTTAATCGGATATTTGCAATTAAGCGTTTTTCGGAAGTGGTCGTTATATGGCAGCTGTGACTAATTATGGACCGATCCGGAAAACATTTCGCAGGGTGTTTCATATCTACTTTAAACACATTCATGACTAATTTTATACCGATATCTTCATTCAGTTATGAAATATGCGCGTTTACGTGGTTATCGGAAATGGGCCTTAAATGGGATCTATGCCCAATTATGGACCGATCCAAAATATATTTTGCAGAGTGATATATGTATGCACAATATGTACATATTTATATTGAATATTATTTCAATATCTTTATTTCTAAATTAGTTATGTGTATTTAAGTAATTTTCGGAAGTGGACCTTACATAAGAGCTGTGACCAATTATGGGCCGAACCGGAAAAAATTTCGCAGGGTGTTTTATATCTACTTTAAACACATTCATGATGAAATTTATACCGATATCTTTATTCTGTTATGTAATATTACGTGGTTATCGGAAATGGGCCTTATATGGGAACTATGCCCAATTATGGACCAATCCGAAAAGTATTTTGCAAAGTGATATACGTATACACAAAACATATCTATATTGAATATTATTCCAATATCTTTATTTCTTAATTAGTTATTTCTATTTAAGTATTTTTCGAAAGTGGACCATATATGGGAGCTGTGACCAATAATCGACCTTTACAGATCTATGTTGGTAATATGATTTCTGTACTTATTATATACATATGTGCAAAATTTCGTGGTGATACCGATATTTTTGCCGAAGTTATTAACGATACATCTATTTCCGAGAATATGTGCCTTTGTATGGGGGCTATGAGAAATTTTGAATCGATTGTTATGAGTTTGAACTTTTTTGATCCCTGGGTAAAGAAAATAACGTGTGACAAAATTCATTCCATTATCTTTAGTAGTTTCTGAGAAAACTACTCAAGAATTAGGAAAAAAAACTTAATTTTTTTCGAGGTAGACTGAAATTTTTACTCATAACTCTTTACGTTGTGGACCGATTTGGCTGATTTTCAATACCAAACCACTTAGGACAATAGTGAATATTTTCAATGAATTTGGCTGGTTAGTTCCCCAGATAAATGAATTTTTGCATTTAATTCATATGGGAGATGCCGTACCCCCATTGATAGCGCGCCAATTTATTACTCAAAGTGTTTACATGGATGTTATAGTTCTTCGTGCAAAATTTGAAGAATCTAGTTTTAATATTTTTCAAGATAAATTAATTTTTGTATTTACTTCATATGGGAGGTGCCACGCAACCTCCTGCTAGTCCGACCACTTTTTGTCTTAAATAATCATATTGACACTAAAGTGTCTTCGTGAAAAATTTGAAAATCTAGTCTTAATAGTTTGCAAGATAAACGAATTTTTGTATTTAATTCATATGGGAAGTGTCAAGCACCCTGCTGCTAGTCCGCTCACTTTTTGTCCTAAATAATCATATTAACACTAAAGTGGCGTCAACAAAATTTGAAGACTATAACTGATATATTTTCTAAAATTTAACATTTTCTTAATATGAAAGATGCCACGACCACTATAGTCATTCCGCCTATTTTATCCACAAATATTCTTATGAATGTCAAAGTTGTCCGTAACAAAATTTAGGGCTCCAGCTGTTGCAGTTACTGAGATAATACTTATTTTGTATGTGGGCGTGGCTCCTCGCCCACTTAAAATTTCAAAATTAAAAGCAGCCTATAGCTTCTTCCAGTCGTAGTTGTCTATAAACTTCAAATTTACAAACAAACACACATTCATTTATATGTACATATATAGAAGATGTACTTAACTGTTCATTAAGTAAATATTTAGAAAGGGTATGGAAAAATTTTGTGTTTTATAAAATCTGTTAATATAAATATGGGGGATTTTAGTTCAAGTTCAAAATCGGTTCCGAAAATGCGATTATGCTCCTATACTTTACATAATGAAGAACAGTTTACAGATCTCTACGAAATCACATGAAAAAAGTTATTTAATTCTTGAAATATATTAGTAGTTCTGTATGAATTTCAAAGTCAATTGAATGGATTATTGTAAAGATTTCTTGATGAATGGTTGTACATTTGGGAAATCCTGGAATCTATCTTGGAAGTTGGCAAATAGTGTTTCAAATATTAAAAGATATTCATGTTAGACTTTCGGATGACATATCAAAGATTTCTTTGGAAATATGACAAAAAAACGACAATTTTTAAAATTTTAGGACATTTTGAAAACTCCAAATTCAAATTCAGCACAACAAAATCCTCTTTGTTTTCTTGGTGTCGACTGGCCTGTGAAAAAAACTTAATTTAAGACCCTTTTCAAAAAATTTGCAATATTTATACTAAAAATGTAATAATATTCATATACATTTTATTCATATTTCTTGTTTTGTTAAATTTAAATTAAATAAATTATAGTATATAATTAAATTAAATAACTAAACACTAGTATGGATAAGGACAAAACGGTAAAAAAATCGTACACATTCGTATTTGTTAATAAATTACATAAAATTCAACAAGATTTTAAACAATAAAAAATATATATATAAAAACGCATAAGACTAGTTATTATTTCTAAAACAAATACACAAAGAACACATTTTCTTGAGCATATTTATATGTAATACTAATAATTTGTTACTAGTCCTTTGTATGATCACGTATCCAATCCAAATATTCACTGACTCTAGTATAGACACCAGGATAACCAGGTTCACCGCATTTATTACCAAACGAAACTACACCCAATTGAAGCCAACGTGAGTCGTAGCGCATCATAAGAGGACCGCCAGAATCACCCTAAAAGAAAAATATTAGAAGCATATTATTATAGAGCAAACACTTTTGATTAATTGATACCCACCTGACAAGCATCCACACCACCATCCGAGTAACCCGCACACACAAAGTTCTCATTTATAGGTTGGAAATAAGAACGATCACAATCTTCATTACGCCAGATCGGTAGTTCCGCTTGTCTCTGTGAGGTTGATTCCTTGCCACCATAATATGTAGTACCCCAACCCACCACGGTTGCTCTTCTGCCGGGCAAACGTTCTTTTGGTGGCATACGTCCTACTCTGGGTAAACATACTGGTATAACATATTTGGACTTACGCACTGGTTTATCTAATACCAATATGGCAATGTCGTTATAGAAACCAATACGTGAAAATCTTTCGTGAGCCCGCACTTCCTTGACGGCGAATGTTACGGGTGCTGATGGTTCAGCATCGGTAGAGAGATCAATATCTCCCAAACGTACGGTAAATTGACGGGCAGCAAATCTGAAAATGTAGGGGTAAATAAAATTTTGATCTAAATTATAAAATATTAATGAGTTGCTTACGGTTTTTGTCTCGAATCCCGAGTACAATGAGCAGCTGTCAAAATATATTTGGAACCAATCAAAGATCCACCACACCAAAACTCTGTGCGCTTAGGACCATGCAAGAATATCGCTGCCATCCAGGGCCATTGACCATTAGGTGACTCTACACCACCCACAATACGACCAGTTGAATACTCTTGTTGACCACAGTCTTCGGGATCCACAATACTATTTGATCCCAAAAGTTCTAAGTCGGTGGGTTCTAAAGGTGCTTCTGTGGTTGTGGTAGTCGTAGTAGTAGAAGGTTTACCATGAGGTTTCAGCACTAAACTGGGTGAAGAGGGGCGATTTATGGGTCTTCGGGTGGTAGTTGCTACAGTGGTGGGTGGTCGTGCCGTTAACTTAAGAGGTCTTTGTGTGGTTAATACTGTGGGAGTGTCGGGTAGAGGACAACATACTCCCGGTACAAAAAGGCTCTTGAAACATAAAGATTCTCGCAAACTGCTGAGATTTAACAATAAAGCCGGACAGCTGCTTAAATCTTCACATCGTCCCGGTCTACCACTGGGTGTTTTACAACGATTTTCTACATCTTTGGCGGTAGATTCATCCGTGGCCAATGCTACAGAATCTGAGTAAGGTCTGGAGGTAGTAGCTAAGGTAGTGCTGGTGGTAGATAAAGGACGCAAAGTGGTGGGTAGAGCATTAAGGCTAGTGGAGTTAACTTGTAAATCTTGCGATGGTTTCTTCACCTTATTCTTGTTGGTCTTCTTCTTTTTCTTTCTTTTCTTAATCTCTTTATTCTCCACAAACATGGGCTTACTTATGGGCTCTTCTTGGCCAATTCTTTTATTGGCTATTTGAATATCTGATGAGCTAACGTCTTGTATAACAGAATTCTCCTCGGGCGATAAAGTTAAAACCTTAGAGGATGTTTCTCCGGCATCCTGAGCAGTGGGAATTATTGAAGTTGTTGTTGTGCTAGTAGTTGTTGTCGATACAGTCGTATCAGACTTAGCATCATGTCCCCGCATCGTATCGACTAGCATATGACCTACAGTATTTAAAGCACCCAACGTTTCTGAGATACGATGAAATGCTGATTGTGACAATAAACGTGGTATGGACTCATTACTACCACTTTCACTATTACTACCACTGCTATTACTTTCATCACTCTCTTCATCATAGTATTCCGTAGAACCTTCATCATCTTCAGAGTCATCCTCCGCCAGCGAATCAGCTGCTGAGTCTGATTTGGGATCTACATCTTGTTTCCAATCCTTATTACGTCCGGCTCGCTTCGTACTAAGTCCCACTAGTGGTTTGGAAAATGGTGAGTCCGATTGTGACTGGAAAAAAGACGCTGCCTTAAAAGTAGTTATGAATCCAAACTCAATTGTTATGTATGGGTTAATAGTGTGTATTTTGAATTTCTTAATACTTACATTGATCGTTCATCAAGTGACGCGGTTCATAGTCATCATCATCGTTACCGGGCGATGCCGTTACTTGAATTATTATGGCTGCTAACAGACCTGAAACATATTAAAATTAAATATAAATAAATATTCTTTACTTTTCAGAATATTTTTCTCTCAGTGTTTTAAATATACATAAATGTATTGAATAAAATGTCATCGTAACATATCAAAGTCTTGTCCGACTATTGATAATTTCCATATGCTAATGATTGAGTAATCTTTATTTAATTTTTATTGTTAACAAAGTAGACAAACAATACCGGTGCTGCTCCATTTGTTTGCAATGTTTGTATAAAAAATTAAAATCTATTCAACAGAAATAACAACAAATGAACACACAAAATGCAATAACCGGGTAAATAAATACACAAAATATCTAAATGTATGATGGTTTTTGAAATGTTTTGAATGAATGCCCCTGAGACTGACAAAATTGTTGAGAGACCGAAAAATTGTGTCGTTCATCAATTCAAAAATTAAAAGTCACCTTTACCAGGTATGACTAACTATTTGTCGACTGCACACATTTGTTTCGTATACTTTCAATAGTATTAAGTTAAAGTGTTTGTTTAGTTTTAAATAATTTTTTTTGTAAATATTTTTGTTTCAATTCAATTTGCAGGCAATACTCGTACAAGTACGCACTCACAACACGTAAGAGTTGTTTAAATTAACCTGCAGAAATGTTTTTTAAAAACTTGGCAAGTTGCCAGAAATTTTATATCCAATGTCAAATATTTTTGATAAAAAAAATCCAAAATTTTAAAATTTCTTAAATTACTTTAAAGAACCATAATAAATAGATTTATTTTCAAGAAATATTTCAGAATATACATACATATGTGGGATTTTCAATTTTCCCATACTCATTAAATTTAGTAAAACCAGATACCAAAATGTTAATAAATTTAAATGTTATTCGTTTTTGGTTATAACCGTCTTATCTTGAAATCTATCGAATCAGTAGTTTTACTAATTCGGAACATCGGAATGCTGATTTAGGGGCATTCAGACCAGATTTTTTAATCCAATTTTTCTTAAAAAGAGTGGTAGTTTTCAATATACTTCTTAGGTATCTTTATCTTGGAATTCCAACCCTCGGTTACAAAAATCTGTCATACGTACGCCATAGACAGTATTTAAAAATCAGATCCTTACACTAGACAGAGATCAATGTACCAACTATCATTATAAATCACAAAACTAGCTGATTTATTATATTCCAAAGGTTATACTTCGGTTACGGAGGGATTAATATCTAAAATTGTTATCGTTTTATTAGAGCGACTTTGGAATAACCACATGATTAACCTCCTATCGAATATGTTTGTGAATTGAAGGGCAGATACTGAATACATTCCGATGCAAACGGAAAACCCACCATTAGTCGTTAAAACCCACGAGGTTCATACACATATTTTGCAGTCTCTCTAAGCATAAAGGATATACGCTGAGTTGCTTGAGTTAAGTATTATATTAAACCCTATGGATTCATAATCATACGCCTAATGTCTAAGAAGTTATCCTCTAAAAGTTTGTGGAATTCCCTTTTCGCAAGAACTTTCGCTATCCGATTAGATTAAAAATTTATAACAGTTCTTGGACCGAACTAACACACGAATATTTCTAGCATTGAAAATGTCAAAAGAAGTATGGAAGCTAAGGTTAAATGATGGCCATTCACATCAAATGGACAGGCAGCCGGACGGACATGGCTTAATCGACTCAGAAAATTATTTTAAGCGTTGCAGACATCAACACACACCCATCTTGCCTTCCTCGTTAAAGTGGTGTATTAGATAATTAGACTCGAAGTAAAGTTTCTAATCCATTGTAGGCCCTCGTTCAAAGACCCACACGTATTAGGTATTTGTGAACAAGTAATATATGCTGGAAGTAGTGCTGTTAAAGTATTGAGTAGTGGGTATCGAGTATTTGCTCTATTTTTTGGGCACTCAATACTAAAAAATAGTTACTCAATACTTTCAGACTTGTATATGGATTTAACTTATTTAAATTTAACGGCTATGATGTGAAAAAATACAGTTCTACAACTAATACAGATCATATCATTATTAGAAATGCAACTCTTAGCAATATCAAATCATTATAAAAATAATTTAAAAACTGCAATAATAGTTAAAAAATTACAAATATTTATTGACGCAATCTAAAAAAATAAAATGTCTCAAAAGAGGTGTGATGTCTGGTCTAAGTTTACTTAAAAAAAAGGAAAAATTCCTCGTTTCTAATTTAAAATAAAACCGTTAAAAATATCGAGTAGTATTGAGTACCCAAACGAATAGTATTGAGTAGTATTGCGTAATCAAAAGTAGTAGAATATTACAGCACTAGCTGGAAGATATATAGCTTTTTTTCTTACCGCAGATTTGATTAGTTTTCACTTAAGTCCCCTTCACATGAGCACACAAGTAATATGATCTGTCAAAATTTTGAGTAGAAGAGAACGGATGGGATCGTCTAAACGCAATATGTAACGAAATCATCACACATTGAGAGAGAATACGGATGGAAAATTTGACAGTCGTATGGCTCTCTTCATTTTTTGAAATGGTTCAAAAAACAAGCAAGTCGCATTAGATCAGGGATGTATTTTTAGGTAAACACATACAAAAAAGTGAAACATCTGTTTCATCTTACTTTGTTATTGTTTTATATCAATCGTGTAAACACAAAAAATATAAATCATACGACTTTTATTCTCTTTTTTGTCATACAGATGGAAATTCATTTTACTTTTTCATTAGACTTGTCGTACGTAAAGTGTGATCGTCTGAAGGGCCCTTTAGTTTCTATTTATAACAGATTTACATAAAATTTAATGTTTTATATTAAGTGGCATCACTCTAAAGTTTTTTTTTTAATTTGGGATCATGCCATGTTTTCAAGTTTGTTTACATTAATTGGTTTTTGACTCATAGTGTCTTTTTAATTTGGGCAAAGCTGTCTTAATATCTGGAAGTCATACTTAAAGTTTATTTTTCGATAGTTTTAAAATTTCAAAAACGATGATTTTAGTCTGTTGGTGCATTGTGGTACGAGAGTGATATAATCATTATTCATGTTTCAGAGAAGACTTAACATGAATTTATGGAAACATTTATTTTGTTTCTCTTTTTTTTTGGTGAATTATTTATGTCAAGCTTTCATATTGTACAAAATTCAAGGTCGCATAGCATTTCTTCTGTGATCATTATGGAATTTAAAGACTCATTTTATAAAAGTCGAACAGAAATGATGTTTATCTTTGAAACAATTTAATTACAGATAAATCTTTAAGGAGTGTTTTTTTATTTATGAACCTTTAGGTAAATTTATATGTTATTTTAGTTGTTTATGATTGTTTTTTAATATTTATGTATTTAGTTTTTTTTTTTTTTTTTTGTTAAATATTTTGTTGTCACTTTCACTTAAATTTTAGTTTTAACATGCAAAACATTCGAGGCAAAATCAACCTACAATATTTAAATTATTTTGACATTTCTACAGGTAATTATGCATTCAGACATTTGTGTTTATACAATTAATGTTAATATTACTATTATTTTATTTAATTGCTATGAAGAGTTCATGTATGGTGTAAAATTTTATAAATATTTGTATATTTTTTACGCAAAAGTAACAGTAAAAGTTAAATTACAATTGCGTTCAAAGAGATCAACTCTCACTTGGAACAAATGTCATGCTTAATTATTTATTTGTGAGTTTTATTCACTACAAACAATGTTCTGATCTCTTTTCATATATTTCCCGAAGTCTTAATTTATTTCTCAAAGTGGTTCACAATCTTTTCTTTTGGAAATATATACATACATATGTAGCTTAGTATCTCGTGGGATATCTCCAATATCGTAACGAAATTTCACATATTCGTAAGTTGTGTTTTCGATTTTTTTACAATTAGCCGGCTTTGTATAGAATGGGTGGTTTTTGTTAGTAATTTCAAAAATAATAGACCAGATTATAGAATAGACTATATACTAAGCTATAGACTAGACTGTAGACTAGACTATAGACTAGATTATAGACTAGACTATAGACTAGACTATAGACTAGATTATAGACTATAGACTAGACTATAGACTAGACTATAGACTAGACTATAGACTAGACTATAGACTAGACTATAGACTAGACTATAGACTAGACTATAGACTAGACTATAGACTAGACTAGAATAGACTAAAGACTAGACTAAAGACTAGACTATAGACTAGACTATAGACTAGACTATAGACTAGACAATAGACTAGACTATAGACTAGACTATAGACTAGACTATAGACTAGACTAGACTATAGATTAGACTATAGACTAGACTATAGACTAGACTATAGACTAGACTATAGACTAGACTATAGACTAGACTATAGACTAGACTATAGACTAGACTATAGACTAGACTATAGACTAGACTATAGACTAGACTATAGACTAGACTATAGACTAGAATATAGACTAGACTATAGACTAGACTATAGACTAGACTATAGACTAGACTATAGACTAGACTATAGACTAGACTATAGACTAGACTATAGACTAGACTATAGACTAGACTATAGACTAGACTATTGACTAGACTATAGACTAGACTATAGACTAGACTATACTAGACTAGACTAGACTATAGACTAGACTATAGACTAGACTATAGACTAGACTATAGACTAGACTATAGACTGGACTATAGACTAGACTATAGACTAGACTATAGACTAGACTATAGACTAGACTATAGACTAGACTATAGACTAGACTATAGACTAGACTATAGACTAGACTATAGATTAGACTATAGATTAGACTATAGACTAGACTATAGACTAGACTATAGACTAGACTAGACTATAGACTAGACTATAGACTAGACTATAGACTAGACTATAGACTAGACTATAGACTAGACTATATACTAGACTATAGACTAGACTATAGACTAGACTATAGACTAGACTATAGACTAGACAATAGACTAGACAATAGACTAGACAATAGACTAGACTATAGACTAGACAATAGACTAGACAATAGACTAGACCATAGACTAGACTATAGACTAGACTATAGATTAGACTATAGACTAGACTATAGAGTAGACTATAGACTAGACTAGACTAGACTAGACTATAGACTAGACTAGACTAGACTAGACTAGACTAGACTAGACTAGACTAGACTAGACTAGACTAGACTAGACTATAGACTAGACTATAGACTAGACTATAGACTAGACTATAGACTAGACTATAGACTAGACTATAGACTAGACTATAGACCAGACTATAGACTAGACTATAGACTAGACTATAGACCAGACTATAGACTAGACTATAGACTAGACTATATCCGAAATATTTTCCACTCCTCTTGGGGATTTCTCAAACTCTGACTCAATGTTAATAACCCCAAGATCTAAATTCTGCTAAGAAATAGTTAATAAAAATTATAGTTACATTATAGTTATCAACATTTTTGAATACCAATTAAATTCACTTCCTATTTTCCATCGTCTAACGAACGTTTTTCCATTAGTGTAAAGAAAATAAAACGAAAAAGTGAAAAACTATTTTTAGTCATCTAAACAAACGAAAGTGAACAGACCCGATAGCATCAAAATACGATTTACTTCCTTAAAAAAACACACACACACACAAGAAATATCATGGAACAACCAACCATTTATCATGCATTTCTCAAGCCAGTTGCTTGCAACATTCGTCATGCCTGAAAAAGCAGCTTAAAAAGTTGTTAAACAGAAATTACAGTTGTTTAGCGTCATCGCCAGCAACTACGATGACGGCGACGACAATGGCGAAGACGCTAACGATGCGGATGATGATGATGATAGTAATGATTGTGATGGTGGATGTTAATAGTTTAAAGCTACTGGAATTTGGAATTTGATTGCATAACTGGGGATTAACCTACCATTGAAGTGAATTCATATACACAATCGTACAACTATAATCCCACTAAAATAACTTGTTCCAAAAAAATTAAAAAAAAAAAACTTTAACAACATAACATTAAATAATTTATGTCTACTCATGCGATTTATGTATTTCTACCAGTAGAGTGGAGTGAAGTCAATTTCTCGTAGCATGCAGCAGCGGCTGATGATGGTGATCATGTTGTTTGCGATGCTCAACAGCTGATAAACTTGTATTTCCTAATATTTTTTTTTTAATTTTGTATGACTAGTTAAACACATAACTTAAATAAAATAAAAAATATTGTCTATGGTCATGTACACAGAAGTAAATGAAAATAAAAGTTATATATTTTTAAAAATATATTTACGAGTCTTAAAAAATCTCATGTGATTATTGTGGTATTTTTCTTTCCTAATTAACAACATCTATACATAATTAAAAAAATTGGATAATACGATTATAGAAAAATGTAAACATTAGTATAGAGTTGTTCCAGTTAACAGTATTTCACAATGGTTGTATCAAAATTATGAATGAAACTGAAAATTTACATAGAAAATAAATTCTAAATTTATTAAATACAATATACATATAAGCTTTTGGCAAACTTTAGGAAACACAAAGGTATCCGCAAGACTAAGTAAAAATCTAGCTAGGGATCAGCCAAATCCCACCTATAAGAAAAGGATTTATGATTCCTGGTATAAATCATCTGCAGAATTATATCGAATTTTGACAATGATGCTACAAACTGCGAAAAGGTATATCATCCTAAAATTAGCAACAGATGCCATAAAAATGCGAATAAATTTTCTCCGATTAGTAACATTTCAAAACAATTAGTTACACGTGGTTGTAAAAGTTATAGAAACATCTATCGGATTCAACCAACCTGGATGTTGAAGATTATACCGGCAACTGGTTAGTATCTATGCTAATGATCCGAAACACCCAGGGCGGCGACATTTCTCCATTACTACGGCAACTTATATCCCTTAAGGCTTAAGCGGAGGAGGTAGTTGTATTAATATCAGATATGTTTCCGGAGATGTTTGGTGATATCGTGTCCAACGATCTATTGTTACTCAATAACTAGGCCACGGAACTTGTCTAGACAAGCAAAATAGAACTGGTACTGTTAACAACAAATACCAAGATTTCAAGCTTCAATTCCCTTATCGAACAATGGGACATAACGAATCCAAATGTTGGAGATCAAGAAAATATGGATATGAGAGGATTGTAAGTCATCTGCTCTCTATCTTGAACCAACCTTCTGATTATATTTATTCCACATACGGACTTTGATAGAACATTTAGAATCAGAATTCACTAGCGAGTGATCGTAAGGTAACATATTGAATGAATAAAACACAGATGGTTCTTAAATGAACAGCGGTGTTATTTCTGGTATTTTCTAAGACGAATTTGAGATAAGAATCTCAGTTCTTTTAGGCTGAAATATAAGAATATTTGTGTCCCTGCGGATAGTGACTACTATGGTAATGAACAGGTAGACAATGCCGCTGAGGTCTATTAAAAGTAGTATCCTCAGACTTTTTCTTTAAAAGGCTAAAAATAGATGAAATAACCTAGACATATGCAGAATGGTCAAGTTAATGTGGCCTTTTTTCGATGGAAAACTCCCTATGCAATTTAGTATTTCTCGTTTATTAAGCAAGTTGCTGGGCCAGTAATAATTGAATTGGATATATTGACTGCTAGATAGAGCGCCATTAAGAAGCAGTCTTCTCTATCAATCTGCCTACCCCCACCCTCCGGGGAATTTTACCTTTGTGAATCTTTCTCAGTTTAGTGTTGTTTCCCGGGTAATATAATTGCTAAAAATACCTCTAGTTTTTTCCAAACCAGAAACTGGAGCAGCCATTCTTTGGAGAGTCTCGAGGTTTGACCAGAGAACCACATAATCTGGAACTACGTGCATTAGTGGCCTGCATGATTCACCTTATGCCGACTGTGGGATGCTCGTATTGGCTTAGACACTGATATATAAAGTTCTATGCACTTCGTAGCAAGTCTTTTGAAGCTTTAGCCGTCTTAACAGATGTCAATAGGTGATTTGACTAGGACGACGAATGCATCAAACTGGATACTACAGTACCACCTTTCTGTAGTAAGTAATTGTCTTCTTCGACGTCGGAAAATTATCAGGTTAACTCTTAATAGTTATCTGTAATTCCGAGGATGGTCGTGGGGAAAATCTCGTTGGTGTTTTCCCAGCGAGGGGGTATTAATGCTTATTGAGTATGCCTTGTTATTTCGGGGAACTGATGAGGTGACAACTTTGCTGCTGTTGTCATATGGTGTAGTTGAGGTTGGACTTGTCACTTCCAAACGTGGCAATTATTGAGTTCTGTGAATTATATGATAATTTTTATTCTGTGGTAAAATCACCCAGCATATTAACACATATTTTAGCCCACCAAATATGTCTTTAGGTCCTGTTGCCGAGACAACAGAGCTATCTCAGTTGTATGATTGCGCGGTCTTCCAAAGGTTAAGGAATGCACTGAAGAGAACCTCTGGATGGGGGAAGCGCAATCAACTGAGTGATTGTCTCCTCTTTGTCCTTTGTCGTGATAATCATTGGATTTTTACTCATGATGCCTGTCATTCTGCAATAGGACAACTAGGCAAGAGATTAGTTAGCTGTAGTTCTGAAGTAAAGTGTTTGTACAAGCGCTCATGTGTAGGATGCGATTGCTTCAGTGTCGCTCATCACAACGTTGATCTCGCTAGTCCATCTGTGGTTACGAGACACCAAGTGCGTTCAACTGAGTGATTATCTCCACTTTGATGGGCTTTTTCTCATGATGCCTATCATTCCGCAAAGGGATTATTAGGCAAAATATTAGTTAGCTGGAGTACTTGAGCCATGAACTTAGAACTTACATAGAACGATATCAATCATCTACAAATTTTACTACCTGAGTGTTCTTCATTGAATTCATTCATTGACTTTAAAAGATTTACCTCTCGGCTAAATGTTGATCCAATACTACATTAGTATACATTACGATATGATATTTGAATATATTTTCCATAAAACTGTTTCATAATCCCACAGAACCTACCCACAAAGATCCAGTCACCGAAATATTTCTATAATTAAATTAATAAAATATCAAAACGTTGAAATCATTTGATGCTATTATCCAGAAAATTCGTTTGAATCGTTCATTTTTGCAATTGCAAAGGAATTTTGTTGCCAAAACGTGTCCACTAATTTTGTGTAAATGTCTGGAATATGTCTAAATATAAATTTATGTAACCTTGAAAACTAACGTCGAAACATATCACAGTTTTTAAACAATTTGATTTTAAATTATCTAAAATTTATGCTTCAAACAAAGTATTTAATCGAAAGTGCAATGTCCCAGTGATGTGTTTGGAATTTTAGATAGATATTTAATCTGAAATTGACAAATATCTGATTATTCGAAATAAGTGAATGTTTGCTTATAAATTAGCTAGCTAGCAATCATAGCCATGTAAAGTTTTCAATCAAAGTTGAACAATTTTGAAGGGATGTTTCAAAAGTGCCTGAAATTTGATTGTTGTAACCTTGAAAACTAGGGGGAGTTTAAGTTGAATCTTTCATTTCAAATCATTTAAATTACATTTTAAAAAACTAAAAATAAAATTTTATAAATATGTATTGAATTCCTAAGTGCAATATTTATGAGGGATTGTTTAGGGAATACAAATTTGGGATAAAATCATTGTTTTTGTCATTATTTGTCATACTAAAAATTGCAATCTTATTGCTATTCAGTTATTATGAAATGATTTTTAACCCTTTTCCTTGGAACATTTAAACATTGCACTTTTTGCATTGCGGAAAATTTTGTAATAAAAAATGTTGGTGAATTAGCGAAATAACTTTTTGCTATACTAAAAACTTATGTTGTGTAAGAATATAGTTCCCCTTATATTATTTCCCTGAACTATGTCTTAAATAACCAATTAAGCTTTCTGCTCATTATTTTCCTAGGGCTTTCTTTTAACAACTTTTTTTTATGGATTTAATGACGTCATATTTCATACACCGTCTTTCAGGAAGTTGTTTTGTCTGCATTTTTCGCTCCAACAACTAACGAATACATACTATATTGAATTTCATTTAAGCTGGTTGCCAGATATCTGGTTTTTTTGCTTATATATATTTTTTTTTTTTTTTTTCAATGTTAGTCATTATTGAAAACATTTCTTTTTTTGCATATTATTTGCATGCAATTATTGTAAATATTATTTTTTTTATTCCTTTTTTATATGGTTTTATTTCACTTTATTTGCATACAAAAGATTGTTGTCTTAAGTGTTGAGCTGGATTTTGGTGTTTTTTTTTTTCGGTTTCACTTTCTTTTCCCCCATTTAAGTTTGGAACCAGTTTTCGCTCATTATATTTTTCATTACACAAATATTTTGTAAATTTATTATGATTTTTTAAGTTCTTGTATTTTTATACTCTACTCTATAGTAGGGGAAGGTATTATGTGTTTGTGTTGATGTTTGTAACACCCAAACATATTGATCATACAGCCACCTTAAGGAATGCTAATCGGTTCAGAATCACTTCTTGAGTCGATTCAATAATGTCCATCTGTCCATCCATCTATGTGTCCATGTAAGTATACCTGGTTCACGCACTACGAGCCTATTTAAAATGGTTGAAATCGGTCCATTATATCACCTAGTCCCAACAACCGAAGGGTCTTAAGCTCATAATTATGTTAAATTTTCTAGTATCTCAAAAAATCGGCACAACTCAGCTCTGTATAAGTGTAATTGTTATTGCTGATGTTTTTAATGATCGGACCTCTTTTGACCGCAGCCCCTGTACAAAGTCCCTTTCAGAAAATCACTTGAAGGTCAATAACTTACTTATAAACACTAGTACTACGATAATATTCTGTAAACGTTATGCCGTCTACTAGAGTTCTATAGTTGAAACAAAAAGTCGACTTTTTTACTTTTAAAAAGTCGACTCTTCGACTTTTAAAAAGTCGACTCTTCGACTTTTGTGTTTTATGAAATGTCGGCTTTCCAACTTTTGTGTTTTGTGAAAGGACGGATTTTCGAAAAATTTTTTAATATCTAACTTTTTCCAAATTTTTTTCGAGTTTTCCCATCTTTTTCCAACATTTTTAGACTTTTCATTTTTTCAACTTTTATTTGTTTAATCAATTCTTTGGCTTTTTTCCTACGAGATGACAAAGGGTCGACTTATTTCTGACAAAAAGTCGATTCTTCGATTATTTTAAAGTCGATTTATAAAATATTTTGGAATTAAGACAAAAAACAACTTAAATACTTTAATATTAAAAGTAATTTTATTTGTTTAATCGATTCTTCGACTTTTTTCCTACGAGATAGTTGACTTATCGACTTTGATAGGACAAAGAGTCGACTTATCGACTTTTTCTGACAAAAAGTCGATTCTTTGATTATCTTAAAGTCGATTTATAAAATATGTTGGAATTAAGACAAAAAACAACTTAAATACTTTAGTATTAAAAGTAATCCATATTTATAAAATATTACTCACTGGTGTAGGGTATCATATGGCCAACAAATTGAATACATTATTTAGTATATTAATAATTAATTAATTAATTTTTCTAAGGTTTAGACCGAGGATATAGTTAAGCAAAGTTACAACAATCATTCTAACATGTAATAATATTATTAGTTGTCCTAATCATATTATGTTTAACTTTACATACTTATAGTCATCTCTACCGCATTCCAATATTAACCAGAAATACTTTAAAGAAATCACATTTCAATCGTTGCAATATAAAATATAAAAAAAACATATTAAAATTATAATTATATTAAACATCAGCTGAAATAGGCTTACAAAATTACAACACAAATATAAACTTACATAAAGATGTAAATAACATTAAAGTAATTTAAAATAATTTAGTTAACAATTTATCTTTGCATTACAGATTTCTCTACAGAAAACAAAAACTTAATTTAAAAATCCTCTTACTAAAGATTTTTGTTTAAATCGTAAATATTAAAATGTTGAAATTTCATTTAATGACAATTTAATTAAACACGTATTTGTCTTAAGTCTTTCGTCTGCTAAATATGTAAGTTACGGGTAAGTACGACAGCAGATGACTATTAAAATTTTAGTTTAATAGCAAACCTAAAATCATACAAAATAATTATCAGCCAAAAAAGTAAATATTACACAATATTTTCTTTTCTTTAAAGAAATAACAAAAAAAAAACTACTCACACTCAGACAAACTTAAACTAAAATATTTAAAACCGCAAATGTTTAAAACCTTTAGTAAGCGTATTAAGGTCACAACTCATATACTTTTAGGTGATGTTCCACTTAATACAATAACAACAATAACTTTTGTAAAAAAAAAATAAAAAAAATAAATAAAATGAGTAAAAATAAAAAAGCAAACAACAAGAGGAGAGTCACAGAGGCGCAGACACAAGTAACAACAAATTTTGAACTGATAAAAAAATGCAAATTTCACAAGTCGCCAAGTGTTACGAAAAATAAAGTTCAGTCTTAACAACAAAATAAAATTTAAACTGAATTTAAAATATTAATATATAAGAATATACGGGTGAATCGAAAATGATATTTTCTATAGTTATAATGATGGCAGTTGTGGAATATATCCTCAAAAGTTTCATTCTTCAAGCAACAGAATCTACGTAGATTTATAACGACATTTTCAAGAATTTACAAATATACTGATATACCAAAAAGGTTCTGGTTCAATAAATGGGTGTCGATTACTCCCATTTCAATCTGAACTTCTCCATTAAAGGTTTTAATTTTTCCGTTTTTTACCATAATTGAGACGTTATAGCAGCGTGACATCTGAGAGTCCTATCTGTTTCAAGCAAAAGATAATACATTTCAAAAAAGAATGTAGATATAACAGTTTTTGGGCTTTCAGATGAAATGACAAGTTTTACAAACCAAAATGTCTTCGCAAATAGGACCAAATTGGGTATATTTTAAGCTTAGAACTCAATATCTTACGGGGAAAATCTAGGGCCAGATTAGAAGTACTTTCAGCACTCTGGGTTAAAAATGTGTTGGCCTATGATATCTATTGCTTTATGGTTTCTACAAAAATCAGACTAAGATACTTCGAAAACTATAAACGGGTTCCTATAGCAATAATCTAAGAATGACCCAGAAAAATTTTCTAAAGGATAAAAAAAATTTATTCAAACTTCCACTCAAATGAAAAAGCAACTGGATCTAACAATTAGAGTCACAGCAGTAAAAGCCGGATTATTAATCAGTTCCGAAAAGGAATAGAAGTACTATTAAGGTAGAACATTATATGACCTCAATAGGACTTTTTGTCGACAACCAGTTGACACATCATTCATTCAACTCTTACACTTCATTTATTAGTCAGACAACGTACGAATGACATTACCCTAGTTTGGATCTTTGCTCATAGAGACTAATTTAAAAATTAACTGCTTTGGATATCTCCAACGCTGTTTCAGTAGCAAATTCATTGGGATTTATTAAAAGTTGTATCTTCAATTTTTTTCTTCAAAAGGCTGAAAATATGTAGATGAAATAATTTCGACATATGTAGAAGGACTAATGTGGGCTTTCTTCAAGCACTGGACAACATTTAATCCGAAATAGGCGGAATATATTGAGGTTACTGGCAGTAATTACGGGACACTGGGTTCTAGGAAAACTTTTGTCACAGCAAGAACAGGGATAAAGAGCATCAGTTTTCCACCTTCTCTGCGAATGCCCTGCATTAGCTATCGAAAGGAATCGATTCCTGAGCAAATACTTTATTTTCAACATTGGTGAATTACACAGACCGACATAATTTGGAAAAGTTGAAACTCTGAGACCAAGTTATACTTTTCGAATGAATGGTGTAGTGTAGAGTGTTAATACCATAAATATACCGAAAACCATTAGTTTTCATAATTTAGGTGAAGATATCTCGAAGATGAAAGAAGATATGTTAGATATTATTTTAAAGAATGAACCTTCACATGGCAAAAATAAAGTTGTCTTGGAGCTGTTATAACGTCTCCAAAAGAAACAAAATGGCGTTTTTTTCAAACTTCAGAACACGATATCTCGAATACCAGATGTGATGGGGGCCAGATTCGAATTCAGCGCAGCTCAATACGTTTGAAAAGTATACTTTGGGTTAAAAATTTGACGCTTTGCCAAATGAAGGCCAAATTTGGATTCAGCACAGCCCAATCTTTTTGAAAAGTATACTTTGGGTTAAAAATTTGTCGGCCTGTGTTATCTGACTTCAAACTCATCCTATTGAGATATTATACTTCTACAGGCTAGATTTATAATGCAGGATACATCTGACGAGTGGTATGGTCTTGTCAAAATGGAGTCCATCCGCATCTACTATTCACACCACGTTAATCAACCATCCCATTTTTAGTGTCTGTTATCGGACTGCTAAAATTTTTAAGGTCTTAGACATTTTCAATTCCAGAATTTTGAGTTGTCTATAGACTAGTCTAAATATAGAGTACCATATTGACTATTCCATGGGCTAGTTGACGAAGTACTTAGACTTAAATGGACTGGTATATCGATAAATAATGGCAAAAAGGGTGCAAAATGACATTTCCCAAAGTGTACAAAGTTTCAAACTTGAAAGTTTTGAAGACAAACTAGAGATAAAAGTACCTATGTATATGTACATATGTATGTATGTATATGAACAGTCAGGCGGAGCAAAGATGGAGATAAAATACTACCTTACTAAGCTAATAAACTGTTTGCTAACCCGCTAGAATGACTGAGAATAATATGTGAAATGTATTTTGAACTTTCAAATCAGATTTCAAACACAATCTCAAAATGAAAAACAATGTAATTAGACCTAAAAGGTCTACTGGGGCTTCCGAAAATAAAGAAATTATTTACTGTACATTTTTAGATCTATTAACTAACATATTTATGGTTTAATCACTTTAACTTAATACAATTATTAGCCCTTAAGCTAAATTTGCTCAAAATTTTAATAATTACTTAACTTTCAAATAATCAATTAGTTGAATAATAACTTACCAAAACATATAAAAAACGGCGTTAAACGCATTATGAATGATGCTGTTTTTTAACTAATCGTACCAATCTCTTGTAATTCGCAAAATATTTTTGAATTTTTAACTGGGCCTTTTGTAATGGAGCGATTAAAATAGTATTTGTAAATTGAACGGAAGTGAAAAAAGAAACAAAAACATAAGATGAAAATAACACACACACAATTAAATAAATTGATTTAAATTGAATTTTTTTTAAACAGCTTGGAAATTGATTTTTTTAATTTTAAATTGAATTTTTGTTCGATTTTGTATTGTTTCTGTTTTGTTTTTTATTAGCGGATTTAGTTATTTAACCAAAAGTAAACTAAAGAAAGACGTAAAACCAACAACTTTGGCTAACAGCAAGTTTAAATGTTGGTTATTATTGTTGTTGTTGCTTTTCTTTTGTTGTCGTTGGTTATTGTTGTTGTTTTAATTCATTGGTTGAAATGAAAATGAAAGTGTTAAATTAACTTTTTTTAAATCTTTCTGTGTTGTTTTTTTTAATTTTTTTAATGTACGAAAAGTGTATATTTTGCAGTTAAATTTTTATAATTTAATAATACAATTTTCTGCAATTGCGTTTTATTTAATTTAGTTATATTTATGGTATTTTTATTAACACTTATTGTGGATCAGGTTTTTCAGAAAATTTTATATAAATATTTAATGTAAATAACTAAATTTAACTTTCGTAATATTAATAAAAAAATATATTTTTTGCTTAAAAATTTAACACTTAAAAAATATTGTGACAATAATTTGTTTAATTTTGTTCAGATTTCACTTTTTTCTTAATAAAATTCCATTTTATTTCTTTGTTTAATATTAAAAACTATAATAATATTTTTTACTTTACTTTTTTATAATTTTATTTTATATATTTACAATTTATTTAAGTAATTGTTTGAATTTATTTAAAATTTGTTTTCTACTTTAACAATCCGCTATTCCTTCCGTAATCGTGCCTTGCACGTCTTCGACTGTTTCATGTAAAACAATTTAGTTTTGGCATCAGCTGCGTTGTTTTTTTTTTCGAACCAAAATGCTTTTTTTGTATGTTTCGACTCAAACTCAATCTTCAAAATGAAATTACACAAAAAACTAAAGAAAAATACATATTTTGAATAACTTGTAGTTTGTAGCTTTTTTCATTTTGTCTGAGTCTTTCTGCAGTTAAAAATATTCAAAGAGCTCCACCATCGCCGAAACACACTACACTACATCATATCAGAGCATAACGCTGCACAGCACACTACACTACGCCACGCATTTACTCTCAGTTTCATTTTTTAATTAAGTTTTTTTTTTGACGAAACTTTACATACGATCGTAATAAATATTGTCAGTAGGTTGGTTAGATGGATGGATGAATGAATGAAGTCTTTGAAGAGTGGCAAGCAGCAAATAACAATATTAACATTTTTGTTTCGTTATTATTTTTATTTTGCTGTTACGATCTTTTCATTTTTTTATTTTATTTAAAGCTTTTTATTGTCATATTTTTTGTGCATTTGTACATATTTTGTATTATTATGTCTTGTTTTTATTTTTATTATCTTTTTGTTTTTCGTACATTACAAACATTTCTTTTTTAAAATGATTCATGTATGTGTAATAATGCACTGTGGGTTGCTCGAGAGTAATAACTTTAGACATTTATTAACTTAGATGTTAAATTGCAAAATATGAAAAAAGTCGAGACCGCGAAACCAAGTTATACTTATAAAGGATTGAGCCGCGATGGCTCTAAATGTAACAGATTTCTCCATCACATCTGGGATTTGCGATATCATGAAGTCTGAAAAAACACAAATTTTTGCCATTTTGGAGACGTTTAAACTACCGTTAGTTAGTTAGTTAGTTAGTTAGTTAGTTAGTTTAGTTAGTTAGTTAGTTAGTTAGTTAGTTAGTTAGTTAGTTAGTTAGTTAGTTAGTTAGTTAGTTAGTTAGTTAGTTAGTTAGTTAGTTAGTTAGTTAGGTCGGTAGTTAGTTAGTTAGTTAGGTAGTTAGTTAGTTAGTTAGTTAGTTCGTTAGTTAGTTAGTTAGTTAGTTAGTTAGTTCGTTAGTTCGTTAGTTACGTTCGTTGTTATTTCGTTCGTTCGTTCGTTCGTTTAGTTCGTTCGTTCGTTTTTCGTTCGTTCGTTAGTTAGTTCGTTCGTTAGTGTTCGTTCGTTCGTTCGTTCGTTCGTTCGTTCGTTAGTTCGTTTTTTCGTTCGTTCGTTCGTTCGTTCGTTCGTTCGTTCGTTCGTTCGTTCTTGTTCGTTCGTTCTTTCGTTCGTTCGTTCGTTCGTTCGTTGTTCGTTCGTTCGTTCGTTCGTTCGTTGTTTCGTTCGTTCGTTCGTTCGTTCGTTCGTTCGTTCGTTCGTTCGTTCGTTCGTTTCTTTCGTTCGTTCGTTTCGTTCGTTCGTTCGTTCGTTCGTTCGTTCGTTCGTTCGTTCGTTCGTTCGTTCGTTCGTTCGTTCGTTCGTTCGTTCGTTCGTTCGTTCGTTCGTTCGTTCGTTCGTTCGTTCGTTCGTTCGTTGTTCGTTCGTTCGTTCGTTCGTTCGTTCGTTCGTTCGTTCGTTCGTTCGTTCGTTCGTTCGTTCGTTCGTTCGTTCTTGTTCGTTCTTTCGTTCGTTCGTTTTCGTTTCGTTCGTTCGTTCTTCGTTCGTTCGTTCGTTCGTTCGTTCGTTCGTTCGTTCGTTCGTTCGTTCGTTCGTTTTCGTTCGTTCTTCGTTCGTTCGTTCGTTCGTTCGTTCGTTCGTTCGTTCGTTCGTTCGTTCGTTCGTTCGTTCGTTCGTTCGTTCGTTCGTTCGTTTCGTTCGTTCGTTCGTTCTTTCGTTCGTTCGTTCGTTCGTTCGTTCGTTTTCGTTCGTTCGTTTCGTTCGTTCGTTCGTTCGTTCTTCGTTCGTTCGTTCGTTCGTTTCGTTCGTTCGTTCGTTCGTTCGTTCGTTCGTTCGTTCGTTCGTTTTCGTTCGTTCTTTTTTCGTTCGTTCGTTTTCGTTCGTTTCGTTCGTTCGTTCGTTCGTTCGTTCGTTCGTTCGTTTCGTTCGTTCGTTCGTTCTTTTGTTCGTTCGTTTTCGTTCGTTCGTTCGTTCGTTCGTTAGTTAGTTAGTTAGTTAGTTAGTCAGTTAGTTAGTTTGTTAGTTAGTAGTTAGTTAGTTAGTTAGTAGTTAGTTAGTTAGTTAGTTAGTTAGTTAGTTAGTTAGTTAGTTAGTTAGTTAGTTAGTTAGTTAGTTAGTTAGTTAGTTAGTTAGTTAGTTGGACGTCATTATAGCCAAATATAATTTAACAACTTCTAACACTTTCAAGCCCATTTGTCCATTGATAATTACCAGCAACTCTCTGTTTATTTCATTTAATATTTAAAGTGAGAGTAAAAATACAAATTTCAATAAAACTAAACTGAAGGAAAAAACCAAAGTAAAGCAGAAAAAAACTGCAATGCATTGTTTTGTTTTGTCACATTCTTCTTTGTTGTGTCTTGAGTTTGAGCTTCATTTGATTTTTTCAGTTTTTGCCAATTAACCATTATTAACTTATTATTATCACCAACTGACGATAGCGCGTTGGATTTTTTTTCAATTTCATATAAAAGCACAATAGACAATTGCTTCTTTAGCGTTTGGTTTCATTTTATGAGTTTCAATAAAATAAATACGACGACTACAATGTAATTTGGTTTTCGTGTTTAATTATGTTGGTCACACGCCACACATCTTTTTCGGTTTTTGATGACTATACATGGATATTCACGGTCGTCAATGACGTATTTTTTATACATAAGTTTATGTTAAGTTGGTGTTTTAAACCTACATAATTAGTTATTTCTCTAAATTTCATAAATGTGAATACTGAATATGAGTTCAATATAATTCTCATTGAATATTTCAACATATTTCGATGAAGTTCGTTTCTTAAGTCTTTTGTTTTTTTTTAATAATCTTTCTTTTTGTACTTGCATTAATAAGTAAAACTCAATGAAAATAATTATTTATTAAATTGTTAAATAAATTCAATACTTTTTATAGTTTGTTTAGTACTCTACAATCATTTGTCAATCATGTTCGATACCAGATCATTATAAGAAATTTCCCTTTACAATTCATGCTAACAGCCATATTCATCTTATGATCTACATTTATTTTGTAACTATAACTGTTTTGAATATTAATGTCAGGGCTGGCAAATAGAATTTGCAAATTGTACAAATCTACATTAAAAATTATACTTTTTGATTCCAATTGTACCATATACAATTCAAAATCAACAGTTCATTTGTATTAGCCCATAGATTAGTCTAGTCTAATAGTTTATTTGGTCCCCAGATTTGTCAATGGACTAGACAGTCTATTTCTTTCATATAGACTAGCCAATAGAGTTCTCTGTAAACTAGACAATAGACTAATCTACAGACTAGACAATAGATTATTCTTGAACTAGTCAATAGACTACTCTATAGACTAGACTATAGTCTATAGGTTAGATATTAGAGTAGTGTATTGACTAGTTTATAGAATAGAATGTATATTAGTCCAATGATATATTCATAGAGTAGGCTATAAACTAGATAATAGAATAATATATAGACTAAACTCTAAAGACTAGATAATAGATAGGATAGTCGATAATTAATCCAAAGACTAGTCCCTAGACTAATTAATAGTAATTATACTATTTGCATTCGTTTCGCATTTGCATTCGCAAAAAATAAAATTAATTCTTTGCTTTCATATTTTCATTCTCAAAACTGACATTCGCAACATACCTATTTTATAGACTACATCATAGAAAAGTCATTAGATTAGTCCAAAGTCTATTAAGAAGCACTTTAAACGTCCATTCAAAATAAGACTTTTTTTTAAATTTTCGCTTTCGCATAAAAAAGAAATCCTAGATAAGTACTCTCGTTGTTAAAAGTTATTACTGCTCGCCTGGCTGTAATCTCTTCCATGTTTCTTAACAATTTGAAAGAATACAAATAATAATTGTATATTTGCTCTTCTGAAGTTTAGTAGATAATTTTACCGAAGTGGGTAGCCTTTGAACTTTGTGTCAAAAGTACCATTTCAGGTTATTATTTCAATAAGGAATTAAAATTGTACAAAACTGGTAATTGGTGTACCATTGCACTTTTGAGGATTGAATAGTAAAATAAGTACAATTGTACCAATTTTTCCAACCCTGATTATTGTATTTGTTTGTAATTTTTACTAAAATATGGTTCGAAAATGTCTTTTAAACGACCAGTATTTCGACTCAAAAATGACTCAAAATAAATACTAAAATGAGTCGGAAATGATTAGAAGTAGCGCTTATAAACGACTCTTTTAGAGGAGTCGCGAATAGGGTACCATTTTATCCCGACAAATGTATTATTTATGATCAGAAGATTAGCTCATATTTGGTCATTTTAATCATGAAGAAGAGTCATACATGACTCGAATATGATGAAAATTTTCCAAAAATTCTAGCTGGGTTATAATATTTTAAACAATATCTAATTTGATTCATTTGGGTTTTTGACTGGATTCCCACGAATTACTAACACTATTTGTTGTTATAAATTTTCCATTAAAAACAATCCTTCAATATAAACTACATTGAACTAAAATAATAATCGAAAAATCTATAATCGTATTATAAAAACTAAAAATCATTTTTAAAGAAACCCAAATAAATTGTAGCTTGTAATGTGATTTTAACACACTTTGCGCAACGTAACGCACTTCAAAATCTTTACACTTGAGACTGTTCAGCTGTCTAAAATGAAAAAATAAATAATTAATTAAAAACCCAACAACTTCATGATTCATAGTAGTTTCCCAAAAACAAAACAAAAACTACACTGATGGCCTACATAAATTGTTAATAAAACCACATATTGGCGAAAACGAAAACAATAATACAACAACAGCAACAAAACAAATACTTTTTAGTAAAATACATTAAATTATTTATAAATATTTATTATTTATTTCTCTTATTAACTCGAAAAAAGTGTTTTGATGGTTTTTGCAAACAAAAGATAAATAAATATAAAAAATAAACTAAATAAAACACTCGACATAAAAACACCATAAACTCGTATTTCATTTTCGAGAATTCAAAATTTTGTGTCCTTGCGGTTTTTTTAGGGGAAATTTTGAAAAATAAATTCAGTTTAACTGCTAAATTTATGTCAAAAGATACATTTTTAAACTATTTATGAAAAAAAAAAATAACTAAACAAATAATTAATAATTTGAATTCAATAACAAATTGTAGACAAACCAATTTATTATTGTGTATGTAGGGGTGGGAAAAACCAAATTATTAATTTTATTAGTACTCAAAGTTTAAGTTATACTTAAATATACATACACATATCGTTTGATTCGAAATGGAATGAACGTTACAAAAGATGCTTGGTAGAATTTCCAAATATTATTATTATAGTTTACTTCTCCAGATTTTCTTATTAGGCACTTTTTCCCAACCACTTTAAATGATTTGATTTAAAACAGACTTCTAGATTTGTAATCGAGTGATTCAATCCATTTTGGACCAATCATGCAAATCGTACCAAAGAGCTTATTGTTATCAAATTTTACTTCTCAAGAAAAATTTTTTAAATACTGAAATACTTTGCAACAAATTCAATATCTTTCGTCGTGAGCACTCCTTTTCTGACCATCGGTACATAAAATTCAAAATACTACGGCCGCCACCAAAGTCGATAAAGTTTCGGAATAAGTCTAAAACTAATTGGTAGTATACTGGGATGAGTATCGTAGTAAACTTGGTGAAAGAAAATTGTTCGTAAAGTAAAACGAGACCCCTGGAAACTTTTCTGTGAACAGGTAGACAGCGTAAATGACATATCGAAGATAAAAAAATTCCTATCCAAAACTCATGTCCAACCGGAATCTATGGTCGATGATACGGGCAGGAGGCTGGAGGATATGGAGGAGACAATGAAACTCCTAATGGACTCTCATTTTCCACCCGGTTTATCGAATAACATAGATGAACCGATATTGTAGGAAGGTGAGGCTAATACGGAAATTGTAATTACATCTGATATGGTTAAAGGGGCAATTAAGAGCTTCGGTCCCTATAAAGCTGCAGGGCCGGATGACATTTTCCCGGCACTCTTACAGATGGAGGCGGGACTGGTTTCCGTACATCGGTCACAGATATTCACTCCATGTTTGAAATTCACATATACCCCTATTAAACGGCAGGATGCAAGGCTAATATTTATACCTAAACCTGGGAAACCTAGCTATTCGACTCATAAGCCTTATCGACCGATAAGTCTTACGTCCTTCCTACTTAAAACCTTGGAGCGGATAGTTGATAGTATGGTTAAAAGCAGTATACCCAACAAAGACCTAAAATTTAAGCAGCATGCTTATGTAAAGGGACGATCGGTGGAAACCGCTTTAAACGAAGTTGTCCACTACATAGGTGCATCCTTTGATAGCAAACTATATACACTGTCGGTATGCATTGACATCGAAGGCGCCTTCAATAACGTGCAGTTTTATGTTGACCGGGTGCTCCGTAACTGGATCAACCACATGCTAAGGAACTATCAGGAAAAAGGTATTTCGCGGTATGTAACCGGGTGGCATTTTGTCACCTTTACTCTGGGTTACCACGATTAATAGCCTCCTAAGGACCCTAACCGAGAAAGGACTTAGACCTGTCTGCTATGCAGACGATGTCGTAATACTTTTAAAGGGAAAGGATTCAAATTACTTGTGTAGAAGAGATGAGGAGTATCTGAATACGGCCGAAAGGCCTAAATGTTAACCCGGCAAAAACGGAAATCTGTCTTTTCACAAGAAGATACCAGTGACAGACAAAGTTAAGTACTTAGGTGTAGTTCTCGACCGGAAATTAAAATGGAGACACCACATAGAGGATAGGATCAACAACGCACATCGGTGCTGGGTGATATGTAGGAGAACTATAGGCATGAAATGGGGTCTTAGTCCTACTATGACAAATTGGCTTTATAAAAGTGTAATTAGACCAATTCTATCTTATGCTTCAATAATCTGGTGGACTGCTTCAGACAAAAAGTGCAATATCAAACTACTACAGGGAGTTCAGCGTACATGTTTACTACTTCAACCAAGGCTCACCCATAGTAACATATTTAAGATATGAGGCGGCGCTTACAGCCGAACGGCTCTATACTTTAGGCGAACACATTGGAAGGTTATACACAATCATCGGACGTGCCTTATCGTATACCAGACCCAGAATATGTCGGAAACTTTGAAACGCTGATCCCAGATAGAATGTCTTGGTCAAGCGGAACATTAGAGCAAATACCATTTGGAATCCGTTGTTACACGGATGGCTCTAAATTGGGGGACAAAGTGGGGCTGGGGTTCTATATTGAAGGCCCAGAAATAGAAATATACCACCGTTTACCAAATCATAACACAAGCTTCCAGGCAGAAGTACGAGCAATAACGGAATGTGTAAATTGGATTAGAATAAATATGGAGCCCATAGCGCTTAATATATTTACCGACAGCCAGAAGGCAATTTGGGCAATATCAGGCGATAGAACTAAATCTAAGACCGTATTGGATTGTATGAAAGCTTTAACTGAATTTTAGTTTTTTTATTTTGGTAAACAGCTGTTTGTTTTTGATTTCAGTGTTACCACTTTATCGTTTTTTGTGCTAAAATCGTTTGAATTTTTTGTTTATATGTTGAAATAAACAATTGGCAACACTAAACTTTCTTACAACATTCGAAAAACATATGAAAAATTGTCGTAGGAGTTGTATAGAGCTTTTGCATAGAAAATACCAACAACATTGTTATGACTATTGTAGCAGCTGCTGACATACAACGCATACAACGCTACAACATCGATTGTGAATTGAACAAGAATTTATAGCTGTTTCAATAATAATGAATGGTCATCAAATTTCCGCCATCTTCTCCACAAACTGTATACGTAAAACATGCAGAAGCCATCAGTTCTGTAGCTCATTCTTCAAAAACGGTGATTTTATTTTTGTCTTTGGAGATTTTAATCTACCTTCAATTCAATGGAAATTCTTACCAGATGAAGGTTATTTTATTCAAATGAAGCAGAATTCCAATTTCGATGAATTTTTAATATACTGTATGATTTAGGTCTATTCCAAATTAATGGCATTCACAACATTATTTTAAAATTATTGGAATTAATATTCGTAAATGTTGTGACTAATAGTTTTATTGAACGCTCATTCCCTATTATCAGTCAAGAAGATAGTTATCACCCAACGCTCATACATATTAAGTACATCCATTCCATTTAACTCATCAATGCCTTCGTATAGTAGAAAGTAGAATTTTTTTTCATTTAAGCACACCAACTATAAAAAGTTAAATGAACTCCTAAGCAATAAGGAGTACCAACCTTATTTTCATGCTATTCTAATGTTGATGATATATCTAATGCCTTTTACTCTAAGGTTAATTCCTTTTTGAATTTATGTGTACCTATGAAAATATCTAGACAGTTATCCGGTCCACCATGGAATAATAAACAACTGGCTCGTGCGAAAAATAAGAAGAATAAATACTATAAAAAATTTAAACAATCTGGTTGTTATATTGATTATATACGATATTCTGTTATCCGTGCAAAATACACAATACTTAATAAATCATGTTATGATAAATATGTAAATACAATAAAATTCAACTTTAAGCGTAATCCGAAATCGTTTTTCAAATTCGTTAATTCCAAGAAAAAAGTTACTGGTTTTCTATCATCGATGAAATTTCAGCAGATTGGATCTAGCGATGACAGCATTATACGCAATTTATTTGCCAACTTCTTTTCAACTACTTGCAACTTATAATGATTCCATCGATTATCCCTTTAATATAAATACAAATTCCACAGTGTCAATACCTTTAATTAACATTCCTACGATTTCTATAAAATTAAGAAAACTAAAGTTCTCCTATAACTTTGGACCTGACAACATTCCTAGTAGCATTTTAATTAATTGTGCCGACACCATATCTGTTCCTCTATCATACTTATTTAATAAATCGATTAAATGTGGTTATTTTTCAAACGTTTGGAAGGGTTCATTCATTATTCCTTTGTTCAAATCAGGAAATAAATCCGATGTTACAAATTATCGTGGTATTGCAAAACTAAGCATAATTCCCAAATTATTTGAGGAAATTATTACGGATGATTTATGTTATCAAGTTTCTAACTTGATAACCCCTTATCAGCACGGTTTCAGAACGAAGTGTTCCACTATAACAAATCTGCTTCATCTTTCAACAGTTGTTTATCGTGGATTTTTTCATCAGCAACAAACAGACGTTATTTACACGGATTTCAGCAAGGCTTTTGATAAAGTCAATCATGTACATTTGAAGAAGAAACTACATTTAATGGGATTTTCTGATCTTAGTTTAAAATGGATTTACTGATATTTAACTATCAGAAAACAAACCGTACTTTTTAAAAACAGCTGCTCCAGAAGTATTGATGTCCTTTCTGGTGTACATCAGGGTAACCATCTTGGACCACTTCTGTTTTCTTTGTTTATTAACGACATACCTGATATGATTCACTTCCAATATCCCAATGTACGCTGATGGCGTACAGGAGTTCTACTTGATTCTAATCTAAACTTTATTCCGCACATAACTATGACAGTTAATTACGCTAGAAGCGTGGTTTTATAAAACCATGTGTAGAGCTACTAAATCGCTCTACACATCTCTTGTAAGGCCGATAATTGAGTATGTATCCATAATATGGGATCCTCTATATAAAAAATATTCCGACATTATCTAATCTGTCCAAAAACAATTTCTGCTGTTTTGTCTCCGAGGCCTGAATTTTAATACCACAAGTTTGCCTTCTTATTCTGCCAGACTTGCATTAATCAAACTTCCGACACTTAAACGCCGTAGAACTATGTTGAATGTCTCGTTCATTTACAATATAATTACTGGTGATACAACCTCCAGTTTTTTAATTCATAATATCACGTTTAATGTTCCTCAACGTCCGTCACGTCATTTTTCCCCATTATCAATACAATTTTTTAGATCACACTACGCTAACCAACGAATATTCTGGAAATATGAGTGTTAAACAAATTAGAGTGCTATATTCGGCTGAGCCGAATCTTAAATACCCTCCACCAACTACTTTTATATTAATATAACCTTTTAGTTAATCAAATATTTGTAGAAATATGATTTCTCATCTTTCTAGCGTTATAAACAAGATTTTCTATAATATTTTATAGCGATTTGGTAATAAGTGATTTTCGTAAGAAGCTTTGAATGGGACCAATCGGACCCTTATTATGGACCGATCGTAAACAAATTTAAAATAATTGTTTGTATACAAAAGTAATATTTGTGATAAATGTTGTGTAGATATCATATATTTTAGGAAGGGGACTTTGTATGGGAGATATGACTAAATATGAACCGATCGTGAAAAATTTAATAGTATAATTTTTATATATATAAAAGCAATATTTCTGCCAAAATCTGTGTGGATCCCATTATCTAATAATAAGTTATGTGCGTTTAAGTGATTTTCGGAAGGAGACCTTGTATAGGGGCTATTATGAAAACATTTACAGTATAATTTCTATATATAAAGGTAATATTTGTGCCTAAATTTGTATGGATACCAATACTTGGTAATGAGTTATTTGCGTTTCAGTGATTTTCGGGAGGGGACCTTGTTGGGAGATATGACCAAATATGGACCGACCGTGCCAAATTTGTATGGATACCATTATTTGGAAATGAGTTATGTGCGTTTAAATGATTTTTGGGAGGGGACCTTGTATGAGAGCTATGACCAAATATGGACCGATTTTACAGTATCATTTCTGTATATAAAGGCAATATTTGTGCAAAATTTTGTATGGATACCATTATTTTCGGGAGGGGAACTTGTGTGGGAGCTACGGCAAATTATGGACCGATTCAGAAAATTTTTCCTTTATATGAATTCAATTGATATAAAACTTTTACTTGTAAAAGTTTATAAAGATATTTTCATTCTACCAGAAGTAATTAACAATTAATGCCTTTTCGGGGAATATGTACATTTGTATGGGAGGTATATGAAATTATGGACCGATTCCGCCCATTTTTAACAGGAATCAGCTTTCATATAGAAACAATTGTGTGCAGATTTTTATGAAATTATATTGCATAATTTTTGTGAAAATTGTATTAGAATGTGATCAAAAAGCTTAATTTTTTCGAAGTTTTTTTTTAATTTTGATTCATAACTCTTTCCGATGTAAACCTATTTTGATCATTTTCAATACCAAACTGCCTAGAACAATAGTAAATCTTTTGGCCAAATTTCATTAATTTAAAAAAAATAGCATATAACACTTCACTAAATACAGAAATGTTAACTATATCCCCTTCATAACTTTTTTCTAGTAAATCGATTTTTAAGTTTTATGGCAGCAATTTATGTGCCAAATTTCATCAAATTATATTGAAAATTGCGACCTGTAGCGTGCGCACAAACTTTACATGGACACACAGACAGACAAAAACAAACCGACAGACAGACATACGGACATAGCTAAATCGACTCCATACAAATTTTGTTGAACGTTTGTCGTTTCGTTTTATAAAATGAGACCCTTAATAAACTGGTACATAATTGTCAATATTCAAAGTATAATTTTAGGCATAGTAAAAATGCACAATAAGAATTGAACAGGGTGTATTATAAATTAACTTACACTTGACAACAAAAAATCAACTAGTTATGTGATTAATATATATCAACAGAGTTATGACCCGTTCACACGGTGCAATTATTCGTAATTCACGCTCTCATTCGACATTCAACCCCCAATTACGTACCGAATGACATGATTCGCCTTACAAAATTTCAGCTGCGAATTACACAAGCTCTACGTAATTCAGTTTGAATTACGTACGAATTACGAATGAATGTGTGTCATCTCTAATTTTTATCGGGTATTTATTATAATCAGCTGTTTGTTTTCATTGAAGACAAATAAAAAGTAAAATTACAAAAAATGCAAATAAATAGAAAATATACAACTTAAACTGTTGAAATAATGTAACAAACGTATTTTTGTATCATACACACACAAATATTCCAAAAAATTAATGAAAAAAAAACAACATGGCGATGAACTGTCAAAACGAATTACGAATGTGTCGTAAAAACGGGTTAATTGGCTATTGTCATTCAGAGGCCGAATTAAGTAATTCAACTGCTCGTGTAAACTTGGTATTAGGTCTCACTTGGTGTAACTGCATGCGTTTTGTAACAATCCCCTTACTTTTAATGACTACTACATACCGTATGCATTACTTTTATGTTTCGCCATTTTCTGTGTGAAAACCATTATCTAATACACAATAAAATAGCGAAGCATTGGTGTTGTGAATACTACAGCGAACCAACGAACACGAGGCATATATTCATATTCTGTGTGAGAATTTTTTGTATGTGTAAAACAAAAAAAGTTTAAAAATCTATATTTGTAAGTACTTATTTAAGTAGTTATTTGTAAACGAGTACTGAAAAGCAGCTTAATAACATGCAGTTTTTACAGGTTTTACGTTCGAATCAAAATTGTTGTTAAAATTTCGAACAACAGAATTAGTTTTTATAATTTTTTTAAGCCATACCTAAACAAACAAAAGCGTTATATTACTTGTAATTTGTTTTTGTTTTCACAAATTTATACGGGACGCAACGCTCAACGCTTTCATTTAGGTATAGCCGTAACAATCAGCATGGGAGGGAGAAGAAGTTAACTTTCCTAGATTGTAAGATAAAGGAACAATTTATGCTGAATGTGTGTTTCACATACTAACATTAAAACTATAGAAAGAATTTTCCCTGGCCACAGTGTATGGCCTCGACTACAAAGGAGTGTATTTTTTATGAAAAATGTCTTTTAAGTGGGACCTATTCGGATAAGAGTGCTTCACTTTAAAACTTAAAGTGAAAGTGTTTCCATTCTGTGACTCTGAGTGGATATTTAAAATGGTAATGTTTTATGATATGAAAGTAATGGTAATAACGCCGTAGTTCGATTCGACTATTGATAAATACTGACAAAAAGTGTTCTTTGACAATGGATATAAAGAGGAACTACTCACCTATTGCAATTTATTAACAACGTTAAAAAAAGAGATAAAACAACTTAATATACAACATATATATATATTTTTCAATAGGAATTTTTAAATAAATTCCTGTTGGTTTTTATCTTCACATTTTATTTCAAATAAAAAAGCCAACTTTTTTTCATATACTTTTTCAGATTTTACAAAAGTTATTTTTTTTTTGTTCATTTTAATGTTTCATAAACAGAAGATATAATAATAAAAAACAAGGATGTTTTAGTTTTTGTTCTTAAAGAAGAGAGATGGTGTATATTGAAAATAAAAATTCATTTTAAAATATAGTATGTATGTATAATTATAGTTAAATAAATGTATACAATAATAGATGGATAATCATTCTTCATTCTTTTATAACTTTCCTACATCATCATTTGCTGCTGTTCGTCTAGATAATAGTATTTTTTTTTAAATTTTTTTTAAAGAAAACAAGGATGGATGCATCATAATAATTTTTGTTTTGTTGTTTACTATTTTATAATAATTAATATTATTGTTGTTGTTTTTTGTTTGTTTTTTAGATAGAATAAAACCAAAGTGTTTCAATGAAAGTCCGTTTGGTTATAGAAACAAAAATAAAGTAAATTAAATAATTTCTTGTTTAAATATAAAAAATAACAAAAAGATTTCAGTGTTTTTGCCAGGATTTAGAAAAATAAAACACATTTTTAAAGATTTGTTTTTTTGTTTTGTTTTTGTATTGTATATAATATTGTATGTATATGAGAAAATTTATAAACTAAATTTGTAAAAATAAAATTAATATAACAAAAAAGCAAATTAAATTACAAAAAATAAAAAAATACCGCTACTAAAATTGCTACAATTTTTTGTTTTAAATTATAAAGAAATTGTGTTTTTTTTGGAGGGGGGACAGGGACAATTAGTTAAAGGTAAAGAAGTATGGGTGGGGGCAGGTTTTGGTTGGTGTATAATATAAAAGTAAAGAAGAAAAAAAAAAACAAAAAAAATCTATAAATTTAATTGCATTTGTTTTATTTTAATCAATTAGATATAACCAACTAACTAACAAACTTTGCAAGCAAGCTGGCTAACAATATACATTGAAGACAAATTGCTCTTCTTTTGATTTTTAAAGTTTCTTGTTTTTGTTGTTGTTGTTTGCGCAGAGTATTAAAGTAAAATATAAACGCCTAAAGAAAAAATTTTAGGCTGGAATAAAAGTAACAATTAAATATAAATTAATTGATGTTTAAATTAATACATATATAAATATATTTTTTAAGAGAGGATGTTTTTAACGAAATTATAAACAATAAACCAATTGCTGGTCTATTGTTTATTGTTAAATAAAAATGTTTTAATTTGTTTGTTTGTTTGTTTGTATGATGAGATCTATATTTTACAGCAGCTCTTTTGTTAACAAACGCCTGTTACTTTTTTCATTTTCGTGATTTTTAAGCGGCTGCTCACTTGCAAAATTTGTTAACAAGTTTTACATTGTTGTTTAATATTTTATAATTTTTAAACATTTCTTATACACATTTTAGGCGTTTGGGTATTTTTTTTTTTTTTTCAAAGACTTTTTAGGTCTTTTATAATTTTAAATGTAAATAAAACTTTTGTTTTTTTTTTTAAAAAGAAACAAACACCTTTTGCTTACAAATATTATAAAACTTTAAATAGTAAGAAATTAAGTTTTATAATTTCATAAACAAATAATGTTAAAACAAAAGTTTTATTTGTAATGAATTACAATTATTATTAAAAAAAAAAATAAAGTAAATTGTTAGAGGAGAAATTTGAAAAGGTAAGTTTTAAAAAAATTAACAAATAATTCAATTAAAATTAATGTTTTTTAAAGTAGAGTATATAAATGAAATTGAAAATTACAATTCCAATTAAATAAAATTATAATTTAACAATTTTTGTTTTTTTTTTAGTATTAAATATACTTTAGGTGTTAAAAATGTTTGTTTTGTTATTTTTTAAGTATTTTATACACTACTTGAAATTGACAAAAAGTTTCAAATGATTTTTTCGTTTGTTTTGGTTAAACATAATTTACAAAATACTTTTTAAAGGGCAGACAAAAGTTTTAAAACTAAAAAACCACACAATTTAAACAAAATTTTCAATTTAATTTTTATATATTTAAGATTTTTGTATAACAAATTTAAAAAAAAATTAAAATTTACTTTAAATTGTTTAAATTTTGTTATTTCTTAGTTTTCTTTTTCGTTTTGTTTGTTACAAAATCATTTAACAAAATATTCACAATATTACAGTGAGATTGTTTGATTGATTTTAATAGAAATGAGAGATTTGAATCTCTTAAAATTTGTACTTTAATAAAGAAATCAGAAAATATAATTTTCTCTATAAAAATAAACTTCTGTAATTTTAATAAAGAAAACATACATTGGTTTTGTGGGGGGTGTTTAGATGTTTTGTTTAATTACAAATAAAAAATATGAAAACTATTATAAAGGTCCAAAGGAAAAACAAATATTACGGTATTTTTCTATATTTTAATATATATAAAAGACAAATGAGTTTAAAAAGTATTTAATTTAAATTAAAAACTATTAAGACAAAATTATATTTTTTTTAGAAAAAAATTGAAAGGAAAACAAACATTGAAACACTCAGAAACTATTATTAATTAATTATTTTTAATTTAAATATTATTATTCTTTTATGGTAATTAAGTTTTTTTTTTTGCTTTTTTAAGAATTTTATAATATAAAGTTTTGATAGATTTTTTTGTAATTTTTTGTAAATTTTTTTTTATAATTTTTGTTTGGGTTTTTTTGTTTTTTTTAATATTGTTTCTTTTTCTAAAGATTTTTTTCCACTTAATTGTAGGCTCTAGTAGTAAATTATATAATTATTTATATTTCAATATTTTATGTTGAGCGAACCCAAATATATTCAAGAAGAAGAGAGTGTTTTTTAAAAGAGAAACACATACTTTTCCGAACAAATAAAACGCTCAGACAATAAATTCCGCAATCCCCATAGTTAAATGGCATGATTAAAGTTGAAAATAAAATTACCTTAAAGTGTCCTGAAACACTTAAGCTAGTTTTAGTTAACAACTTTCAAAATCTCTCCAACAACTGTGGACTGAAACAGCTGTCGTTTATGAATAAAACATGTTGTTTGTTGTTGTGGTTGTTTTGTGTTTTTGTTTCGTAGGTTCGGATCTACATCAATCCTGGTATATGATGGTCCGCTTCCAAAGTTTTTGTTTTGTATTTTTTTTTATATTTTTGTTTTTATATATAACTTTTTTTTAGATTTTTTGTTGGTTTTTTTTTTTCGCTATGGTAATAATAAAATTTGGATATTAAACTTATTAATTGGTATTCTTCATCTTAAAATATCATGTTGTTGTTGTAGTTTTTGTATCATAAACTTTTATGTATGTAGTTTTTTTCGGTTAATTTCTATAGCTTTTGTTTTTTCTTTACAACACTCCTGTGGTTTGTGGGTGGAGAGGGTTTGAAAAAAGTTAAAGAATATTATGATGCAATTTGTTTTGTTTTTTTCTACTACTTCGAATGTTTACAAAAATATACACGCATCTCCTGTGTTTTCCTTTTTTTTTCCTTACAAAAGTTCTTTTTTTAGTACGAGTCAGTTAGAAAGAAAAGAAAGAGTGAAATAAATGAAATTTTAAAATCTTGCAGGATATGTTTCTTTTGTTTTTGTAGTTTGGTGATGTTTGTTTGTTTGTTTTCTTTCTCATCCACTTGACGTATTTAGTTTGCAGTAGCTGCAGTGTTTGCTTTCTCCTCAAAACTCTTGGCTTTCCTTCCATATCTGTTTATGTTTTCAAGTTTTGGCAGCATTTGGTTAATGTCTCTCTGTGTTCCATTTCTGCTTATTTACACTTGAAACTAAATACGTTTTTTTTCTAATGGGGCAAAATTTTTCTTTTTTCTTTTGTTTGTTTGGTAGAAAATAAAAAATTTTTTAAAGTTTTTCTATAGCATATTTCATCCTGTTTTATGCTCTTCTTTGTTGTGTTCTTAGTGTTGTTCTGGTTGTTGTTGAACGCCTCTGAACTCGTACTAACATTGTTCGAAAATTGGAATAATGGGTGAAGTTGGCCAGTCCTCCTCTTCTTCGGAACTAATACTTTCGGTTCTGTAAGTAGATAAAGAAAATGGGGAAATTTTAGAATGTTGCTTTTAAGTAAAATTAAGTTTATGTGTTTATGATTTAGAGATAATTTTAAAGGTTTTAAAAAATTTTCGAACATAAGTTTGAATTTTCGAAATTAAGTTCGAATTATGGAAAAATTGTTAAAAATCTTCTTAAAAGCTTATTTAAAAGCTTAAAAAAAGCTTATTCTTAAAAGCTTATTTAAAAATTCATGAATTTTGTTTTTATTATGTTCAAATTATTGAAGTTCGAAATTGGAAAATGTTAGAAATTGCTCTCAAATTATACAAAAATATATTTTTATGTCTCCTCATGATTGACAAATCATTTTAACAGTTTCAAAATATGTTCGAACATAAGTTCGAATTTCCGAAAAAAAGTTCGAATTATTGCAATTTAAGAATTTTCTTAAAAAGCTCATATTTTGAAACTATATATTTTTTTAAATTATTACAATCATTTTCTAATATATTTTTCCCATATTCCCAACTTCTAAATCGTAAACAACCTTCATCAATTATACAAAATAATTATTCTTTGTTTTGTTTTTGTTACTATATTTATTAACAAAAATAGTTTTTGTTTAAAATAAATAGGTTATCATTATGGACAAAACAAAAACAAGTTGAAAGTATTTGATTTGCTAAATAGAAAAACAAACAAATCATGTGAAAACACTCGGGAGAAAGATTTGATTGTCACACTGTGAAAAACAATGAAAAACAAATACTTAAAGAAAAAAATTTTATCATAAATAAACTAATTTACTTGTTAGAAAATTAATGAAAGTAAACAAATTATTAAAAAGAACTAACGTCACAGACTAATAAGTAAAAAAAAAAGATAACAAACTACTTTTTTGAAAAACAATAAGAAAATATAATAAAGTAGACAAAGACCAAGTTATCTGTAAAATTTTGGCAGGGACTTTTCATTATACTCAAAAAAGTCTTAAGTATCATGTTTTTTGTATTAAAAGTTTAAAAATAAAGTTCATTGACCTTAAAAATCCTTCTAATTTTAAAATGATAATCAAATTTAAAAATTTTAAATTAATTCTGTTACTACTCTATACAAACTCATCATTACATATGTATATATAGAATCAGATTACATCTGTTACATTTAAGTTCTTTAAAAACAACAAGTTTCTTAAACTAATTTTCTTTTGCATTGTTTAAGCCTCATTTATTTGACCTTCAATTGCTTAATGTTTGAAATCTTTTGAAATGTATTTGTTGTTTCAAACATTTATAATAAAAGCAGTCAGCTAAAGCTTAACAAAGCAGACATGTAGGTGTGTTTTGACGCACGTAGAAAAAAACCTGAACAGATAAACAAACACAAATATTAAAGAAAAAACTTTCTAAGTGCCTATAAAAATAAATTGCAACAATAAAAGTGCATTGAACTTAAAAAAGAACTTGTTGTTGATATTTTATTTTAAAAACTAAACAACAGTTATAAAAAATTTAAATGTTTATAGATAAACAAAAAAATCTAGAATATAAAAAAATAAAATTAAAACAGCAAATTTCAAACAACAACAAGAAAGAAAAGATTGGCAAGAACATAAACATTTTGCTAAAAGATTAGATAAGATTGTAGAAAATAATTAACAAAAAAAAAAACAAAATAAATTTAAAAAAGACAAATTTAAAAGGTTTAAAAAACAATTTCCAATTAAATGACAAAAAAAACAATAATTTAAGAAAATATGGAAAATCAACATAACGCATTATGCTTATGAATAATAAACAACAAATCTTGTTAAAATATTTACGTATTTACTTTGTTTTTTTTTTTCGAATCATTTCGATTTACGTAAATCAATTGGCAGAGTTCCCTTACACACCTCTTCCTACCAATTTATTCCCCCCAAAAAACATCAGCACCAAACAACAACATATTTATTTTGGTTTTATGATGTAGTATGAAAGATTTCAAAAGTGTGTACACACACAGCCCTACATACCTAGCCATATAAAAAACACAGATAATATATATGTATGCATATGTACCTATGTTTGTACAAATGTTGTATTATATTATATAGGCTTAGCAAATTTATGATAATAATAAATACAAAAAGAAATAACAAAAATACATCTCATATATTCCAAAAAATAGAAAAAAAAGTCTCATGACAATGTTAATCACATACGCAGCACTCATACCGAGACATTTAAACAAATACTCTAACGAAAAACTAATAAACATTTGAATTTTTTTTAGGTTTTTGTTAAAAAAAAAACATTTTTGTTTTTAATGGAATAATTTAGAAACTTGTTTATGTCAGCCATCAGCACACAAAGTCACACTTTTTTCTAATTGTTGCTGTTTATGTTGTTGTTTTTATAAATTTGCAATAACAACTACTTGGAGGGAGTAATATTAAACTAAAAATAGCTACACGAGTGTTTAAAGTTTATTTATTTGTTTATTTGTTTTTCTGCCATCGATTAGAAAATTTAATACGATTTTGTTTTTAAAACCATTTTAGAAATTATTTAAATATTATTCTAAAACAACCTGGAAGATTACACTGTAAATCAATTAAAATACAATGAAGTAAACACATTAACTAAATATTGGCAACAGCAACAATTCGAACTGAATTTGAAAAAAAACATTGACAATAGAATTGTTGCCTAATTTCATTTCACTGCTAAATAGCACATTTCTTTAGATTAAACTTCTTTTCAAACTGAACTAAACATTTTCTTGTTTTACATTTTTTCCTAATCTAATAAATTTATATAAAAAATTAAAAAAAAAAGAAAATCTTCTTACCTGGATCGTAAACCATCATCCATAGCATTAGTAATGCCTTCATCAATGGTGGGCAGGTCTGTTGAAAAGCGATTGGTTGGACGCAATACACGTAAAGTGCGGCTAGATAATTTCCAAACCAAACGTTGCTTATAGGGTTGTTTATTTTGTCCATTGTAATGGGACAAAATACCCGAAACAATACTAAAACCGCAGGTGAAGACACGATCGGGAATCTATAATAAAATTACAAATAAATTTAATTAGTTATGAGTTTAATTTTAAGTTTTTTTTTTCATTTCTTGTAATAGAGAAAAAACTTACCCTCATATATTGTTGCAAGAAGAGTATGTATTCAAAGACATGCTTTAGTTCGGGACTACCACGTGTATATGATTCCTTAATGTGAAAATCTAAATGCAGGCATATCAAGACCAAAGCTAAAGTGGATGGTGTAATAACAGTTGTTTTTACATCACACAGCAATATTTCCAAACGATTTTCCAATTCTTCCAATTTGATGAGTTGCTTGTAGAATTCAAAGAATTGACCGCCAATTTCTTTAGCCAAATTACGGAACAGGGCAAAGTAAATGCGCAAATAACTGACCGAGGTAATGGGTGCATGACCCATTTGTACGCCCAATTTATTGGCAATTACACCAGCCATACGCTCCAAATCGCCAGCGGTGCAACCACACTAAAGAAAAATAAACAAAAATTATAAATTATCACAAATACCAAATATAAAGAGAGGGAATAATAAAGAGTAAATAGTTTATTTCTTCTTAAATACACACCTGTGATATTGTTACCAAATCTTCGGCGGGTATAGGCTTCAAATTCAATTGTTTTATGGCCAAATGGAAAGAGGCCACACTCATGCAGGCCATGTGTTTGGGTTTAACTGCCATGCGATCCAGAAAACGATCCACTAAGCTCATGGCCGAGAATAGAACATCGGAGGGCAGCTCATACCAAATTTTAAGGCAACGTAAAACATAAGCGGAGCCATCACGACCGCCAGCTGTAACTTCACGCTGAAATTAAGAAAAATACATATTTTTTTATTAAAACTTCAAAAGAAATCGTTAAAATTGCTGTTACAACTTACCCTTGATTCCTTAGGTAATAATAACACAGTATGATATTTATCCTGTAGAGCATCATATTCCTTAAGAGTATTGTAAAGCTCCTCAGATGACATCGATGTTAGTTCATCTTCCAAATTGTTATTGCTACTACTACTATTATTCTTCTCATTGTCCGTGAACGAAGGCTCCATGGTTTGGTCCATTAGATTAGGTGTTGTTTGATGTTGTTGTTCCAGCTCAAATTTCTGATAATCTAAGCCAGCAGCACCCGGTGTTCCATACCGGCCCTCGTCAGACATCCTCATCCACTCAGTTCGCATCTCTGCAGTGTGGCTGCTGCCATTAATAGCCGCAGTATTTGCAGATTCAGCTGCTGCCGCCGCCATCGCCGATGTTGTGGGCATCTCATTCAACTGAGCGGCCATCATTTCTCTGGCCTTGGCCGAGGTGGTGGCTTGCTCCTGATGATTCATTTGATGATGGTGATAGGCTCCTGCTGCTGAATTACCTGCTCCTACCAGGTCTTCTTGTGGCTTTGCCGACACAGACATCGATGTGCTCTGCTGCATCAACTGCTGCTGCTCCTCCAAAATGCTGTTAAAGCCGTAGATGCTGTTGTTCAGCTGTTGTTGTTGGTGGTGGTTATACAAATGACTGCTATACAACTCCTCGGAGGCGTAGTGTTGGTATTGCTCGTGTTCGTTGTTGTTCAGAGTATTTGTTAAACCACTATCAGCGACGGCGTAATTGGCGGCAGCAGAGTAGCGTACAGGGACAGACATTGTGAGGGCTGGCCTAGTACCTATGTTTAGTTGTGATGGGAAAATTTTTATGTTTTTTGGATATTAACAAAAATTTCTTACTTTTTTTTCAAAGAATTTTCTTTTTACTTTGAAAAAAAGCTTTCTAGGCCGTTTAAAAGGTTTTTAATAATAATTGTTTGATTTTATTTTCAGCTTATTGTTTTCAATGCAAGCACTAAAAACAATGGCGATATCAACGAGTTTAATTTCAAATAGAAAACTAAACTCTCAATCTTTTATATGAATTGTATTTATTTTTAAATTCTTTTTAGAATAAAGTTATTTTAAAGAAACTAAATTAAGCTTTAAAACTTTGATTTTCTGTTAGTTTTGTATAAACAAGTTACCTTAGCTTTCGTACGAAAACTAAAAGGTGCCCAACCTAGTTATTCTTTAAATTAAAATTTTGTTTTAAAAAATTTTACCGAAAATAAAATTTATTGTTTGCTACTTGTGTTGTACACACTGGTTAATTGAAAAACAAAAGTTTTTTTAAACGCACTTGAAAAATGCTACTTCTGTTTGTAAGCTTCAATAACCTTAGTACTATTCTTTAATTGGTTTGTAGAAGATTTATTTTATGATTCTTCTAAACCAATATTTCAACAATTTGCAAACAACAAACAATGTAAACCCTCACTATGTTTGTAGTAAATAATTTCTTAGTTTGTTTTTTGATGATTTTGCTTAAAGTGTACAAGTGTTTTTTCTTGTGGTACACTAAAAAGCTTTGTCCCAATTTATTTGTTTGTTTTAGGCGATTTTAAAAAGTACGCTTTAATTATTTTATAAAATATTTTCAATTTTATAATATTTAAAAAAAGCACAATTTTTGGTTTATTATGTTTTGGTTCTATAACTTTTTTGGTAAAAGTTTTAACGATAATAAACTCTTGCACTTTTTTTCTGTTTCAAATTTTTATTTCTTAAAAATTTTGTTCTACAAGTTTTCTTTTTCGAGTAAAACTTAGTAGTTAATTTGTTTAAATGTTTCAAAATGTTGTAGTTTTTCAACGTTGTATGTAATTTTGCTAAATGATATTTTTCCTTATAAAAACTTACAGTCTGTGAGAAGGAAGGGGGTGGGAATAAAATATAAAAAATAATTAGTTTAAAGTTGAAATAAATTAAAAAATAAATCATATTTGTGGGTGTGTTTTGATTGGTTCTTTCTGGAATATAGTGAAAACTCAATTAAATAAAAGAAAATAATAATAATTAGTGGTAATTGAAGGAAATGAGTTATAAGAAATATGAATTCGTGCAAAAAAAATATAATAAAATGAAATAAAATTTCTTTTTGATATTTTTAATAACCAAAATATGTTTACATTATTGTTGGAAGGCTATTTTTTAATTATTTTTTTGGGCTAAAAAAAGTAAACAAATTTATTTCCAAGGTTTCTCTTAACGATTTCAATGCTAAATAAAAACATGTTGTAAATTTTAGAAAATAACAACAATAGAAAATGTTTTGTGTTTTAATATAATTTAGTAAACAACATTGTAAATTTATGAATGTCTAATTTTAGAAAATGTCTAATTTTATTGTTTAAAAATGTAATATTTTGGATATAAATAGTAAATATACAAAAGTAAAAAATATTTCTTAATGTTGCCACTGCTTATCAATTACTAGCTGGTGAGACTACCATATTGTTTTAAAAGAAAGGACATGTGGCAACTTTCTTATTTACTACTTTTCTTTTTAAATCCTTTTGTTTACATTTCAATGAACCTTAACCTTTCTAGTTTGAATTGAGCAAAAAAGTAACAGATTTGTTAACTTAAATTTTGTTCAATTAATATTTTTTACATTAAAGATAAAAAAACCCAATGACAACAACAGTAGCATTATTCCCAATGACAAACAAAACTTTAACAGACAGTAACAGCAACAACTAATACAAAATCGGTAACATGTGTAAAAATTTACAAAAACTAAATATTGAAACAAAAAATTGTTTGTACGAAATAATTACGGCAGCTGTTGTTGGGGCTAAAGAGTGTGTAAAGCAAGTAATTGATAATGCGTACAGCAACAACAAAAAACCCCATGAAATTAATATCTTAACAAACTAACAGACAGATATTGTTTAGATAATAAAATGTTATATTGATTTTTTTATAACCCACTTCAGTTAAAACAACATTACACGTAATATTATGAAATTTTTTACTAAAACTTCTAAATTAAACAAAAAAAAACTTACAACCAAAAACTTACAAATTTTGTCTAAACAAAACTTAAATTTATGGTGTTAAATAAAGAAAAAAACAACGAGATATTTAGCACGTACGCAGCAATAGCAATAAAAACATAAACAAAAAATTGGAAAACAAAACATAAACAACATAAAACAAAAGAAAACAATAAAGGAAGAAAAACAATCCAAAAATAAAACTCATTACAGCAGATCCCCAGTTGTTAGTGTTTTATTTATGAAAAAGAATGAGAAGAAAAACATAGAATGAGAAAAACAAAATTACAACATAAACACTAACAATAAATGGATGAACTGATGACTGACGTCCATTGCAACTTTAAACAAGTTGCATCCATAACAAAATACTTAAGGCGTTGATTGCAATTTGAATTAAAATAATAAAGCAACAACAAAACGGAAAAATGAAAAATATATTACAAAAAAAAAGCAAGTAAAGTTTTTTATTATTATTATTTCTTAATGAAAAACTTGTATGTCTGTCTGTCTCTGGTTTCATTTTCTAGGCATTTTTTTATTTTAGACAGTCTGCTGTTAATAAAACACTTTACTGGGTATACAAACGTACGTACATACATATATATTTATTTAATTTCATTTCATGAAGTATAATGAAAAGAAAAAAACTATATAATTTAGGTCGCCACACAATAATTATATTTATTTATGGGAAAATCGTATTAAAACGGGCAACAAAAATAAAGAGTTATACAAATCTAGGGAGAGCAGCTAAATATATAGCATTAGAGTAGCTCCTGTTATAAAGGGTCTTGCAAAATTGCAATCCAACATCAAATTTAATAGAATTATGTCAACACTACACCTCGAAATTAAAATAGAAATTTACAGTTATTTGTTAAGGAAAGAAGTTGCCATATTTTGCTTGTATTTGTTTTTTTTTTTTTTTGTCTATTGCGTTAGTTGACTTTCTCTCTCTGATTTGTACTATGGCGAAATGAAAACATTAATGCAAGTTGAAAGAGAAAATGAAGCGCGAGAAAATGAATAAAGCGACTGGCTTGTAAAAATGTTACCATATTTTGGCAATTTTTACTTAAAATGTTAAGAAAATAATAAAAATTTGAAAACTTCTTTAAAAATCTATTTTGTTAAGCAATTTACTGTTTGTTATAAAAACATTTTAATATTCTTTAAGTATATCTTTAACAAAAAACTTTATTTTGTCTTTATTTTAATTATATTTAATTAACAAGCTACACAAAAACTTCCTTGGTTAATTTTCTTGTTTATTACCTTCTAAAAATTAAAAAATATATATACTCAAGGTTTTTTTCTTAAAGGTAAAAAATAATATTCAACAAACGTAAAGTTAGTTAACTTTGAATTTTAACAAATAATAATGAAAAAATATATGTATGTACAAAATAAAGTTCATTAACAAAAACATTCAGTGTTATTGACATTAAAATTTAATGCATTTAACAAATAATGAAAAAAAAATATTTTAATACAAAACACATATTGTAACAAATATACAAATCGGGAGGTAGAACCAGTCATAAATAAATAAACCACAAGGAGGAGTTCAAAAAACTTTATAAAAAATTCATATAAAAACAGTTAAAGAATATAAATTTGAAATAATGAAAAATCAAGGAAGTTTGTTATTTTGTTTTTAACAAATACTTATAAACGGTAATAAAACAATTTAGAATATAAAACAAGAGCAAAATAACAAACAATTAATGCCATAAAATTGGCACAACTCAACTAATTTGGTAATAGTTTACATAAATTTTTAAATACATTTTATGTATTTTACATCAGGTACTAGGACTTTAAAGACTGTTCTCTAAAGATACCGCTTAAAGTTTAAAACAGTCTGAAAAATAATCTCATATTAATAATTTTCTTATAAAAAATGTCTCCATTATGAAACATATGAAAGAAGTTTAGTCATGTAAAATGACACATTTTTTATTATTATTAAAATCATAGTTCGTCATAAATATGTACATAACTTTTTATTTCCGTTTTAGTCATGTATTAATTTAAAAAATAAAAATAAACAAGAAGAATAGTATAAATAATAGATATGATAAACCAAAACAAAAAAGCATACAAATCATAATTTTATTTTAAAACATAAAAAACCCGAGCAAAAAAAACCGAACCTATGAGAAGAAGGTCACGCACCCACAGAACCTGTTTAACATTTTTCTGTTTATTCTTTTGTTTTAATATTTACTAAGCTGTTATCAATATGAATAAATAATTAAATTCTAAAATTTAGATTTTAATAATAAAAAACAAAATGAAAATGAAATTATTTTCTTAAACCAAAACTGTACATTTTTTTTGTTAGGTACAAATTTACTATTTTATAGTAAAAATAGTAGTAAATTTTAGGGAGTAACACAAAAATCAACTCTAATACGCAAAAAGAAGAAGAGAGCATAGAAATAGTAGTAAAATAACAAAACAAAATAACGGCCTACAAAATAAAAACTAGAAACAATAACAACAAAAAAGCAAAGTTTCAAAGTACAAAGCATAAATTACACTCACACGCACTCATTAGAAATATGTAAATATATATGTGTAGGTTTTTTATGTTTATGATTCTCAACATACTCAAAAATATAAACAAAAACAAAAAAAGCTTAACAATGGCGATACCTACATAGTAAAAAATTTATACAAAGTATTAAGTAGTTGTTGCCCCTCTCTAATTCCCCTTTACTAATATAAAAAAAAGCTCCTACCTCTCCCCTTTGCTATAGTACTCTCTTGATCGTTCTTTTGTCTATTTACTCACTATTTATTTAAGTTAGATTGGCTGGGTTTTTGTTGATAACAACATATATTTGAAAAAAAAAAAAAAAAAAAAATCACACATACAAGAATATTAGTTTCTTTGTTCCCAAAATCAGACGATATTTTTAAAATAAAATTATAAATCTAGATTTGGTTTAAAACTTTTGAAAGGTTCTTTAAAATTTATTGCTAATTTTATTTTCAATTATGTATTTATTTCAATATGTGTACTTTTTTAGATTTAATCAAATATCGAGGAGATTCAATTAGAATTAAGTAGTTGGGGAAATTATTCAATTACCCAATTTTCTCGATTACTAATCGAAAATTTGAATTAGAGAAAATTTAATCGTATTCTAAAATACTTGAATTAGTTTTAATATTTGTTTAGATTTTTAACAAAAAATCTTTGGAATCTTGTAATAAACAACTTTTTGCTAATAATTTGTATTTTTATATTTTTAAATGTTTAATTTATAAACTTTTAAGTTTTAATTCAATTAAAATCTTCAAGTCGTAATTACTTGGTTATTTAACCATACATATTTGAATTCTAAATTAAATTCTCTTATACCTATTTCAAATTAATTTGTAGTCTAGACCATATTAATTAACAATAGTTTTGTTGTTATTTATAGGTACACATACCTACATATTTAATTTAATTTATTTTAATTTGTTTTTTTCTTTTGCACCATGATAATGCGAAATTTTTTTGTTTTTGCATTTAAATTTATATTTGTTGCTTTTTTCGAATATTGTTATTTTAATGACATCAATTTAAATTTGAAAAACAAAATAACAAGATCTCGTGTTTTTAATATATTACTGGAGGAGTAGGGTATCAAAAACATGCAAAAATCATGCTGAAGCTATAAAAAAACTATAAATAACCATAATTTATATTAAAATCTTTTAGAATTTAAAATTAAATTTTTTTTTAAATAAATGGAATTATCTAACAAAAAGTTAAAATCAGAAATGCTCAAATGAGGTCACGTTATTTAAAATTATTTTTTGAATTTAAAAATTTTCTAAAATTTAACAACTCCAAATAGTATATCTAACACTAAACAGAAAAAGTTGAAAATTGTAAACTCAACTTTGCAAAAAATACCATTAAATATATTTTAGTTTAAAATTTCAAACACTTTTGTTTATCAATTTATTATTGTTTATTTAAGTTTATGCTTTTTATGTTAACTTGAAGGTGTGTGTGTGTTTCTGCTAGACGCAGCAACTTCAAACAAATTTCAAAAAAATAAAAAGTTTCTCTTTTTTAGCCATATGTAATTGTAAAACAAACCAAAAACAACAAAATTTATTACGCAAATTTTTGTCAAGTTATTTTTTTATTGTTTGCTTGTTTCTCTCTTGAAAATTTTGTCAATTGAATTAAATAAATATTTTAATAGATAAAATTATTAAAGGTTTATGTAAAAAGATTTCAAAACTAATAAAAATTATTATTGCAATTGAGGTTATGTTTAATTTTTATTTGGAAATTTAAGAGATTTAAAAGATATGCAAATAATTGGACTTTGTTGCTTTGAAAACAAAGTAAAATTGAAATAAAAATGAAAGTGTTAACTAAGCTGAACTGAACCCCGGTTGTAAACGGGACTACTCCGGGCAGTTTTATCAACAGCAAGTTTTCCCCCGGAAAGAACTCTCTCTATAATAAAAAAAATAGTTTACCTACAAATTATTAAAAGTAATGTTTTCAATAGAAAGTGTACTTTAAACCAGTATTACAAAACTTTAGCTAAACTAATAAACTAAGTTTATATTATTTCCAAGTTATTTTATGACTTTTGTTGTGTTTTAATTTAATGATAATAAACTTGAAATTGTTTCATTTGTTACAATTTGAATGCACTTGAAAATAAACAAAAAGAAAAAGCAAAAAACCATAAAATAAATAATAAAAATCATTAATCATATTGTTGTTGTGGCTGTTTGGTATAATTTTAAATTATAGATAATAAAAATAAAAAGCCAAAGACGTCACACAATGACAACGATGATAATGATGATGATTATTAAGATAATCATGGTTGCTTTATAAAACTAATTTAAGAAACCCAATTAGGTTTTACTACAAAAATTATTAAAACTTAATTTTCTTACAAATTTTTTTCTGAAGGTCAATTGTTGAGTGTTTTGTCGAGATTGAAAAATAAAACAAATATTGCATAATATTGAATAAATGCACTTTAGACAATAGAATAACTAAAGTACAAAAAATCAACAAAAACTTCTTATCAAAAAGATTACGTCATTATTGTTAAAAAAGGTTTTCAATAAAATAGATTTGTATTAATGACATATGAGTCATATGATTTGGTTAAAATTTCATTAAAACAAAGAGCTATTTAACCATTCTTAAAATTATTTCATTTTATGAGTAATTTGGAATATTTCCTAAACTTAATTTGCACAGTGAGTGACCTTTATACATGTTTATAGAAAAAACTATCATACCAAAATATTACTATTGTTAGCCTTGATAATTTTAAGAAAAAGAAATGGAAACGGTAGCCCACAACAAATTAAATTAGAAAATGTTACACACAAAATCGATTTTCTCTTCTTTTTGAAAGTAAATTAAAACTCTACCTATAAAAATCTTTATTTATTTGGCTCGAAACACCCTCTTTACAAAGTTAAAATAAAACACAAACAAAACTCATTTCTTTGAGCGTTTTATTTAAATAAAGAACTAGGGTGATCAAATCGTTCTTAAGTCATGTGTAAGAAATTTTATTTTATAATAAAAAACACCCTAAATAAATACAAGTAGGCAATGCAGATGTCAGTATCTAAAAATAGCTAGACATCGTTGTAAAAGGAATGGGCGCATGCCAAGTGTAGTTTGGGTTTTAGACTGGTGACAAGTAAAACTAAAAATATAGATAAAAACAGCTGCTGCTGCTATCAAAGGCGTCAAAAATTACAAAATTTTGTAACAAATATTACAAAAACTTAGATTATAAAGCAGCTATATATAATAAAAAGGAAGTTGGTATTGTTTAAAAATTGAGTTTGTTACAAAATTGTTTATTATTTCCTTTATATAAACAATACAACTTTTTTAAAACAGCTGGTAGTTTAGAGTTTATATTTAGATTATTTTCAACATGATGCATTTGTATTTGAAATTAAAAAATGTCAATAAAATATTCAAGCTATTTTATATTCAAAATCATTTGCAGTCATTTGATTTTATCAAGTTCATTGACTTAGTATGTAAACTAATAAACTTTAACAAATTGTTTTTTTTTTAAGGAATTATAAACAATATTTTGTTCAGGTTTTAAATAAACTCAAGTGTTTGTTTGTTATATTGAATAAATACAATTGTTAGAAAAAAACAACCTTATCAAAAACTTATTATATATAGTCAATTAATAACAAATACTAAAATATGAGTTTGCAAAAAATATTGCAGTAGTAAAATATCAAATAATAAATGAATAAATTTTTAGACTTGATAATGTATGTATAGTGAAAAGTTAAATAGAAAGCCAATGATGATCGTATAAACAAACACACATACACATATGTTTCAGCTAACTATAAATAGTATGAACTAATTTTATTAAATTGATCATTGGACTAGAAAAACAAAGGAAACTTTTTGTGTTTTTTTTTTTTTTAACTTGATAATTAAAAAGTTACTGACATTTGCTTAACATATTAGAAGCGACAACAGACAAAAAGGGTTTTAAATTACAAATAATTTAAAGGAATGTTTATTACTACTAAAGTCAGCTGTTTCATATGTATTGAAAGCAGAAGCAGACCGACCAGCTGTTTGTTAGTGTAAACCATGCACCTGGTTTTTTGAATTTTTTGTTAATTTTTCAACATTAGTGTAATATTTTCATTTATTCTATTGTATCCAACTCAGTTTTAATATGGCACGAGTGATTTTACCATTTTGCTCTTTATATGATAAAAGAATTAAAGGGGACTTCAGCTTCAATTATTTTACATTTTGTATAATTTATACATAAATTTAAGAGAAAAAAATTGTGTATATACCTTGGTGTAATAATAAAAAATAAACTGGTTATCATTGGCTTGGCATTGATTTTTTTTAAATAACTCATATTCATTCCTCTGGGCTGCTAGAGAAGTGGGTTTTCGTTAAAAAAAGCAGCCAATAAAACATGAAAACAATGAGGGTTGAAAAAATATTTCAAGCTTATAAATGTCAATCTTTATAAAGGGTGTTAAATGACGACGACGACAACCAGTGTCATATAATAAAAATACCGTAAATTTCCAAATGCAAATGTTTGAAAAAAATATTCTAAAAAAGAGGGTTGCAATGAAATTTCTTAAACACAAATTGTTAATAGAGACAAAAAATCTAAAGGTGCTTTAAAAAAACTTTTTAAATCTGCATAGGTATAAAAATATTGGGACAATATCTGACATTCTTTAAGAAGTATTTGGCAGAAAATTTTGAAAAATATTTTCGAAGATAATCATTTAGTTTATGTAAGATAAAATATTCATTATTTGATTAGTTTAGTATTTTAAATAACAAAAAAAAAAAACATTGTGAAAGCAAATCTTCAAATATCAGTAGGTAGAACAGGAAATAGGAAACCTAGCCCGTATAAATATCAGAAAGCAGTAAAACTCAAAAAAAGGGTTCAATATACTTTAAGACAATACAATAGAATAAATGTAAACAGAATGAATGTAAATCCATACATACAATGTATGTAAAGTAAATAAAACTGAAAAAACTGACTTAATGATTTTGAAAACAGAAAAGGCATAAAAAAAGAAACTAGGGGGTAAAAAAGATAGAAAGAAATTTTCTCAAGCTACAAATATTACATAAAATAAGTGTACGATTGCAAAGAAACTAATATTATAGTTTCTTCAAACAAGCGTTTGTTTACAAAAAAAGGTTCACAAAATCCAAAAAATGTAATCTTCTAATAAACATTTGTTTTTTGACTTATTATTATATATTTATGAAGAATGTGATGTTTTAACTTTAGATATCTCTTTTTAACATTTTAAAGATTTATAGTCATAAAAAAATTAATTCTCATCAAAACTTGAAACATGATTTCATTGAAATAACAACAGCTACATGTCAAAATTTTAAGAAGAGCCAGCGGGTCATCACAATTATAATGTACTGTGGTCTTACGTACAATTAATAACAACACCTGCATTACAGGAAAAAGTACAAAGCAAAAATGGTAAATAAAAAGTTATAAGTATAGTTGACTTAGGCCGACTATATGATATCCTACAACATTACAAGGTAAACTATACACAAATGCATTCCTAGTCATTGTTGGATGACTAATCACCAATCTGAGTCTTGTTTAACTAACTTGATGGCCAAAAATTGATCATTAATGACTCAAATGTGATTCAAAATTTCAAAAACAATTTTGATTGGGTTATAGATATGTATCTAATTTTCTCATTCTATTGGTGTAGGGTACAATAACTATGAACCACCACAAAAAAAACTGGTATGTAAACAACAAATTTATTGGACTGGCGGGGATATTAATACAAAAATAAGCAAAAAAAAAAAATACAAAGGTTTCTCTTTAACAAACGTCAAAGCCAAAAATAGTAGTAAACATAAAAGAAAAACATAAAAAAACAAGCAACAAATATAAATAAAGAGCTAAAAACTAAAACTAACGGTTTAAAGAAAATCAACAGAAAAAATACAAACTAAACAAAAACAATTGTACAGTTTTTTTAAGTTTTAGTTCCTAGTTGGATTTTATACAAAATTTTAGATATTTGTTTAATAAACAAAAAAAAAAAAGAAATTCAAATTTAAAATTTTGTTTGAAAAACACCCACACACACACTTGAGTGTTGTTTAAAACCCCTAAATGGGGTTTATCAAGAAACAGACCAAATTTTTAAGGTTACGTGCGAAGGTTGCACTACACACAACCAAAATCAACACAAAACTACACTGTCTTAGTCCATTGTATAAGCCCCACTCATACAATAAGGAAGTTTATTTGTTTACAACAAATAAAATTTTTAAATAGGTTAATTTAAACAAATTATTTTGCCATATTCATGACCTAGAAATTGAAAAACTGACAACTTTTTTAGGCATAAAGCTACAACAGCAGAAATACAATTAAGTTACATAATTTAGGAAAAATATTCTTAACAATATTATTTTTGAAAAAAATTAATATCTTTTCTATAAAGAAAATATAAAAAATACAAACAATTTTACTAGTATAATATAAAAATTGTCTGACGCAATTCTACAAAAAACCTGTAGTAAATTGTATTGGTAGTAGTTCACACAGTATATGGAAAGATGAGAGTCAATACTATTTTTTGCTCTCCCTGCTGTTGAATAAAAAAAACAACAACAGCTAATAAATAGAAATCATCTGTTATACAGTATTTTTATTATAACCAAAAGTAGAATCTAGTAAAAATTTATATTTTTAATAGATTGAGATACTCATACTACTAAATTATTTTTTCTTTTAAGTTTTTTTTATTTGAAAAAAAGTATTTAAGTTTAATTATACTTAGAGTGTATGTGAGTAGCTATTATTTTTGTAATTATAAAGAAGCAACAAAAATAAATTTGGCTCGGCTTTAGCTCTCTTTTAAAAGGAATGTTATGAAAAATGAAACAAAACGAATTTGAAATAGCAACACAAAACAAAGAAAATGTCTAATTTGATAGATAGTAAAGTTGCCATATCAAGTGATTTTTTTCATTATCATAAATTAAAGAATCTTGAAAAAATTAATTTTAAATTAAACTTTTTTTATAAAAATTAACAAAATTTTACATAATAGATACATAAAATATTGTGTGTATATTTAATCAATACGCAAAAATTTTGTCTGATGAAATGTTTTGTAAATACAGAAATCTTAACCATAATCTGCAAAATTTCTCTCAACTTGCAACTTTTACTTAAAATGATGAAATTGGAAACTTTGTAATTTAAAGAAAAATTGAGAATAAATTATACCTAAAGACAATAGGTATTATTTTTGCAAATAAAAATCTGAGTAAATTTAAAAATGTATTTACAAGTTAATTTATGTATCTAGTTTCAATATTAAACTAACTGGTTACTTAAAAACCCAGTAAAATCTTTAAAAAATATTATTTTTAAATCTAATTTTTAATCAAAATTATTTTTCATATATTTTTGTAAACAAATTTATAAAAATTTTTTTAAAAGCTTTTCTTAAATTTTAAATTTATAAAAATTTAAGAAATTTTTAGAAAAATCTATGAAATAACACCAAAAAATATGCAGAAACAACTTGGAATTGAAATCTGTTACTTAGACTCTCATTAAAAATGTCAAATTTGAAAAAATGAAAAATAAAACCTCAACACACCACTACAAACACCCCTTTTTACAAATACATACAAAAGTCTTTGTTTAAAATTTTAATTTTAATAAAAAAAAAATCAGGCTTAGAAAACTTTTTTTTTCAAGATTGGAAATAATAGTTTGGTTTGTTATATAAAATATATATAAATTTAAATAAAATTCTTACATTTTGACAGCCATTTTTGAAAAGCAGGAGGAATGTTCTTTTTATTAGTTTATTTGTTAAAATTTATTGCACTTTTTATTGTTGAAAAAATGTTTTTGATTATTGGGACAATCAAAAACTGAGCCGTTGCTTTGTGTTTTGAGGATGAATTGTGAGATTTTTTTATGGATTTTAAGTGTTTGTATGAGTACAAAGTGTCTTATTAGTCTAAATGATTTTTTTAACTAATTTGTACTTTTATAAATAGATTTTTTTTAGTTTGTAAAAAAAATTTTATTTAATTTAAAAATTATTTTAATTAATTTATATTATCACAAAAAGTTACGAAAATGCAACGATTTTTTCTTTTCTCATTTTAATTTTTATACAAAGTTTTTCAATTCAAATCAGACGATTGATATTGAAACAAAATTTTTTGTTAAAAAAATTTGTTTCAAATATTCATGATTTTGGTTTTATATGTTCCTCCTTGGCAAAGTAAAATCGATTTTTAGGCTTTGATTAATTAAAACATTTGTCAAGTGTTTGTTATTTCTTTTTGTGAGGGGGAGTTGAAGAAAAAGTTTTAAACGTTGATTTTAACAAAAATCATAATTCACACACACGTAAACATTACAGACATAAAAGAAAAACACTAATATTTTCTTTTATTTTTTTTGAAATGTTAATGTTTTATTATGGGTATATTTTGTTTTATTTGTTGTAGGTTTTTTTTTCAATTTCTTGTATCTAGTATTTATTTACTCTACTTCTCAAATATACGTTGTTTTCTCAAATGTTGTTAAACTGAAACTAAACTGTAGTTCCAGTTCACAGTATAAATTCAAACATATAAAAATTTTCTGTTTTCTTGTTTTTTCGTTTCTCCTTCAACTACATTGATTTGACCATGAAGATAGGAACGTTATGGCATTCGGAATGAAACATTTATAGCAACAACAGTAAAATGTAGAGATGAACAGCTGTGTTTGTGTGTTGTTTACTTGAATGTAATAAGAAAAAAAGTGAAAATCTTATTTCAAAAAGTTTCTCAAAAATGGCAATGAAACAAATATGGCTTCCCGTTATTGTAGATGACAGGAATGGGAAGATGTGTAGAGAAATTTAAGAAAAGATATTTGAACGATTTTAGATACATAAATACAAATTTAAGATTCGATGAATATAAATTACATGGAAATTTAATGTTTCAATAATTTTAAAGTAGGCTTTTTAAAATTTATTAAATATTCACCTATATCACCTATCACGAATAGAAGTGAAATTTCTGTTCCCTTATTCCCCTCGAAGGGAAAATTGCTATCGTGAGCTTGTTGTGAAGAATTCATTCACTATAGTTGATTATGTATTCAACAGCTGTTCAATGTTTTCAAAATTCCATCAACAAATTTCACAACAGTGAAATTTTTTTCACGACAAAAAAGTTAGTGAATGAAAAAAGTGAAAAGGGAATATATTTCACGTGAAATGTTGCGATAGGGGTGATTGTGTAAATTATTCGTAAAAAACTGATTTTTATGACCTTTGACCCCAATATCTTGCTTAGCGCGAACGATAGTTATGGTGACTTTTAATACCTTATTTTAAGTTTATATAAAAATATTCAAATTTATATTGAGAAAATTCTGAAATCACACTTCATATTGAGATAGAATAAATCTTAGAATTCTAATAGATTTTTAGAATTCTAATGGAAATTTAGAATTCCATCATTATATTCCAATGTACTACATTGTATGTTGTATTTTCTCAATATTGAGTTGATATAGAATTTTTTTTGAGTTGATATAGAAATGTTCAATAGCTTCTCCTTACCTTTATTAATAAGGTATTAATAATATAATAAAGGTAAGGAGAAGCTATTGAACATTTCTATATCAACTCAAAAAAAATTCTATATCAACTCAATATTGAGAAAATACAACATACAATGTAGTACATTGGAATATAATGATGGAATTCTAAATTTCCATTAGAATTCTAAAAATCTATTAGAATTCTAAGATTTATTCTATCTCAATATGAAGTGTGATTTCAGAATTTTCTCAATATAAATTTGAATATTTTTATATAAACTTAAAATAGTGTAGAATACATTAACACAATCATTTATGTTAAATTTTTAAATTGTATATTTAAAAAACAATTACATGAACACTGCCAACCCTGCTATGTATTATTTATATTTTAATATGTTCCGTTACTAAACTGTTCCACTTGATGTTTATTTAGTACACCATTATAAAATGACAAAACAATGACAATGGTTTGTTTAGTTTTCGAGTGTGTGTGTTTGTTTGTATACAGATATATCTATGTATATGAGAGAAACTGCAAAATTAAAATTTTTACAAGACTGTATGTAATGTAAACAGAAACTCAGAGAAAAAACAATGAACTGATTTGTTTTATTTACAAGGGAGGGGGAAAGATAAATAGAGAGGAGACATAAAAAGTATGTATTAATATGTCTTGTTTTAAGGTTTGCAACAAAGTTGCAGTTTTTCTTGGGGAAAATTTTAAATAAGTTTTTTAATGTCAGTGAGGGAGTGTTATTTATATTACGAAAGAAATCAAATTGTTACAAATATTAAAGAAATTTAAATGATTTTGGAACAGTTCCACAGCAGCCGAAAGTTCTTGCTTGAGGGGAAAAACTAAGTTGAAAACTTTGGACGAGTATCTAGTGCTACCCTTACTTGTGATGGACTTGAAATCTTAATTATTCAAATGCGTAACAATTACATTCCTTTTTAAAAATACTTGAGTTAAGAGAATTTCCAATGTAAAAAATAGGTAATAGGTATAAAAAAACAAGGTTAAAGAATAATTCAGAAGTGGATAATACATCAAATAACGTACGTGTAACTACCTTCTAATGTATAATGGTCAATCAGTCAAAGATATTAACAAATATGTATGTATGTACTCTAAACAATATTTTAAGTTTAATTAATTTATAACAAAATTAATTAAAATTCCTAAACAATAACTAGTCTTTTTGTATTTAATATTTAAAAATAGAATTTGAATAATATGTAAATTAAATTACATACCAACCATCTGTTAAATTTAACGGTTTCGATATTAACTTTATAAAAAAAACCCACTAAAAAAGTTACAAATTTAAATTCAAATATCTAACTAACCTTGATAGCAAATAACAAATACCTAAATGAAAGTCAAGGAAAATATTTAGCTGGCCAAGTTCAAGTTTAGCGGAGAGAAAATCTTTCTCGAAATATCATTTTGTATTACCTAATATTAAAAATAAATTGTTTATTAAACAAATATCTATAAGTAAAAATTTAAAACATCATCATCATCATAATTATTAGCTAAATAAAGACGTAAATATTTAAAATTAATAAATCTATATAGCTAGATGAACAAAAATATTGTACATATGTATTCGACAATAGTATTCTTATGTAGATAAACAAGTATGTTTAGTATAGAAAAACATTAAATAACAAAAGTAGCAAATTTATAAACAAAACAAAAAATATTTAGCAAAACAAAAATTGTTTAATAAAAACAGCAAAATATAATTAAGTTGTTTAGAAAGAGAACTTTTGAAAAAAAAAAAACAATCAAAACAACTTATACATATATTAGCAGCAAAATTAATTATTTTCGACTAACTGACCTTCACATCCAAAATAAAAATAATTTTGTATGATTACATTTTTTGTTTTAGTATGCAATACAAAAAACTTAAAAAACAACAAATTCACAACAAAATCAGCTGACATTAAATAAAACAGTTTTTGTTGCTGTTGTTGTTACTGTTCGTGACATGAACGAATGCATACGAGCTAAAGATCACGTCAAAAGAACTGGCCAAAATAACAGTCTTAACAAATTACCACAAAGAAAAAAAAAACATACATAATCAACAACTAAAAAAAGAAATGACAACAAAAATATCTATAGAAAATACTATATGAAAAAGAAACAGCTGTTCCAAATTAACAACAATCTAGTGCAGCTGATGATATCGAAATAATAATAAAAAGAAAACAAAAAATATAAAATAAGAATTGGCCCACCACAATAACTTCTTATGAATACAATCAGAACAATTTGTGCAGTTGTTTAAGAGTTTGCTTTAAATTGTTATTGCTTTTTTTGTTCTTTACTTTCAAGCCAATAGTTAGTTATAGACTGGCGTACGTAATTATTGCTCAAACTACGTGAATCGATAGATTATTTTTCAATATATAATTCTATTAACCTCTGAACTGTATGAAATGAAGGAATAATAAATAAAAACTACAACTTGTAAGAGAACCCAATGACGCATATTATCAATTTGAAACAGTTATTGTTGTAGCTCCTCTTCACTATAGAGTATTTTTTTTTTTCATATTTAAAATTTGGAAAAATCAATCACTTTAAATCTTGGGATTTTAATTAAAATCTGTTAGGATTTCAAATTCTCAATATTCGTTCATAAAAATAATTAAGCAAAATTGCTAAATAGCAAAAATTTACAGAAGTTCTCTTTAAAATATAGTAGTTAGGAAGAGATGTAAAAATCTCTTACAAACTCCTAGAAGAACGCAGAATCATAACCCCTGTATTCTTAGACATTAGTCTTTACTTTATGTTTTATTTAGCTCTTTTTCTATATAAAATTACTATAAGCCATCAACTTTAGTATATTTTTATGAAAATGGTAGGGATAAGATTTTATCGATTTGGAAGGCCACGTAAATAATGACTTTGTCCCAAAAGGCACTTAAAGTGATATACACGTTTTCTTCTAGGTTAGTTAGATCTGTAAATGGAGACAGATACTTGTTGGCCCAGTACTAATAGGATTCAATTTGTAGTATAACATGTCATGAAATGTCAGAAGAGTAAAGCCTCGGATATCTCAATATTATAGAGGAATCTATGAAATATCCCTAGACCATAACATCCAAACATTATGATTCATGGGAATGTTCCCAATTCCATAGCTAGAAGAGGAAAGGAAAATTCAAAGAACATTTCTAAAGATGAGTACTGGTCATTTCTTGATTAAAGCATTTATCCGCATAATTTCAGAGGGACAATAAAGATCCAGATTACATACATATGTATCAGAAAACTTATAAGCACCTTGAAATTAATCTGAAATAAATTGATAGTTTTTATTATTGGAATACATTATTTATATTACAATATCCCCTTTTATGTGCATTTTCATCACAACGAAGTGCTTATGTAAATTCACCAAATCTTATGTTATTTGTAATGACTTTTCCACATCTCTTTCCTCACTTTCAATTCCAAAAACAAAATTTAAATCATTTTATAAAACTAACGAAGGTGAAGGGTATAAAAATATGTGAAATAAAATAAATTTTACATAAATAATAAGTTTTTGGTTTATTAAAATAAAATTAAATATGATTATGATTTTGTTGTCATTTTCTTTAAGTTATATTTTTTTAAGAAACAAATTAATTACAAACCAGGCCTAAATTTGTAATACCACACCCTACTTGCTACTGATATTGAGATTAGAACAAATTGGTAAAATTTCATAACAATAAAATTTAGTTTAGTAAACAAAAAATTATAAATAAACATATAATTGATAACACAAATAATGGATATTTATTTAACGCTTATATTACTTAAAATCATTTTCAATACATATTTTGAAATTTCATAATTTACTTTCTAAATTCATCTGATCCAGAAATATCTAAAAAAAATGTTCATACATTTCCCATATGGTCTATAATATGTATTCTACAATTTTAATTTAAAAACTAATAAAATGACTAATTTAAAAAAAGCAAAGGAAAGCTCTTTAAAATAAACTTTCAAAACTATTCGGTCTGTCTTTGCTTAACAACACTGTAACAACAAAAAACAATATACTACTTATTAAAGCAACTCTATTGCTAAGGTGAAAATACCATAAATACGCAATTACTGGGGTGGTGAAATTATATCACAATCACATCCAAATTAGTACATATACATTTCCACAAATTTCTCTGATAAGAAATCTCTGGAAAAGCACGAAACTGTTATATCCAATTAACTGTTATATCTATAAAATAATAGGTTCTTCTTCAAATACACTTCAAATTAATTATAATATTTACACTTCCCTACGTCATAGCCATTTTTTAATGAATGAGTGACGTTTTAATGAATGCGCATGCTGTTGCTGCTCGTATTTCACCACTCCAATGGAAATTTTGCTTACTTTTTTTGCCCATTTTTAGCCTCACTTTTTCACATTTTCAATGAATTTTTTCAGACTTTTCGTTGATTTATCAATTTGGAAGATTTAGGAACACTTACCCGGATGCTTCTGCAGTTAGAATCAGTTTTCTTGGTTTTTTAATTTGAACGAGGACAAAAGAAAAGTTCTCAACACGAATTCAACAAGAATTGTGACACGGAATATTTTTCGACTTTGACATATTATTTTTGTCGTTTCAATTTTGGTAGCACTGATTTATGTTTCAAATAAAGATGCCAGATTGAGTCATGTAAGTAAACAAAGAATACTTGAATTACTAACGGTATTTAATTAAATATGCAGAATCGTATAATATTAAAATAAATTTCGATATATTTCGGAAAAATTTGTAAAATAAATTATTTGTTTGAAAATTAATTAATTAATAATAGTGTGATTATATATTAATTTCAACAGAAATTTGTTTCAATTAACTTTAGTACAAACTTATTAAAACAGAAATTTATTTTTTCTGTTCTCGTACTTTTTAGAAGTACTAAGAGAAATTTACTTTTATTCTCATGCATGACATTTTTATAGGTTTCAGTCACGAATGATGATAAATAAATAATACGATGTTTGATGGAATTCGATTTGAAGTTGACCGATTTGAAACGGTGTGATTTTGATCGAGGAATGATTTATTATTTTCTTGCAAAATACAGCACTAACAACAAAATACATTCTACATACATATTTGAGAGAATTGATTTAGAAAAGATAAGCAAATTTTATGAAAAACTGTAGAAATTGAATGTTAAATAATACAAAAAAACGTCTTTGTCGAATTCAAATCGATTTGTTGTTGGAGATAAATTTCATCACAAACATATTTGTGCCTGTGTTCTACATTTTTTGAATCAAAAAAGTTGAATTTTCAGAGTTTTACACTTTTTAGTAGTGTGATTCAAATAATTTTTAAACTTATTACATTAAAATTAAAAAAATATTTATTTGAGTTACGTGTTCTCACCCTGTTTTAAACAAGACGATTAAAAATTTCTAGAATTTTTTTCGATTTAAAAGTTACAGAACACACTTATTGAATACGCACTGAATACAAAAAATAAAAATTCCAGTTTGTTAAAAACTTGGCCGGCTTAAATACAATTTCAAGTCGTCGCCAAAATATTTGTCTTTCGCCAACGCCGTTCATAATTTTTGTTGACGCAGGTCTCTGCATTATTACTAATATTTGCAAAATTTAGTTATTAAAAGAAACAAAAACAAACCGACAACGAATTGAAGAAAATAATACGATACAAAGAAATACATTTTTGCAACATATTTACATATACATTTTAAATAGAAAAAATATAACTGCCTGCAAAAATTTATGTGAGAAAAGACAGAAGGAGACAAAAAATGAGTTACACATCTAATGGGGCCATACCAAAAGAAATGAAGAACAACGGTGCTGGTTGCAGTGGTAGTAGTAGTGGCACTTCCACCAACGGTATGTCCAATATGAATCGCCATACTCCCGGCGAACGCATTACTCTACTCGTAGACAATGTTCGTTTCATGATCGAAAAAGACTTAATGACTGCCCATCCCAACACAATGTTGGGTACTATGTTCAGCACTGGCTTCCAATTTGTGCATCCCAACGAAAGGGGCGAATATGAGGTGGCCGAAGGCATATCACATACATTGTTTCGTGCAATATTGGACTATTACAAGACGGGTCTGATTAAGTGCCCACACACTGTTTCTGTGCCGGAACTGAAAGAGGCCTGTGATTATTTATTGATACCATTCGATGCTTCTACGGTAAGGTGTCAAAATTTAAGAGGACTATTGCACGAATTAAGCAATGAGGGCGCCAGACAACAATTTGAAATATTTCTTGAGGAATTCATTTTGCCCGTAATGGTGACAGCCGCTCAAAGAGGTGACCGGGAATGTCATGTTGTTGTTCTACTCGATGATGATGTCGTAGACTGGGATGAAGAATTTCCACCCCAAATGGGCGAGGAATATTGCCAGACCATACACAGCACTACTATGCATCGTTTCTTCAAATACATCGAAAACCGGGATGTCGCCAAGCAAGTTATGAAGGATCGTGGCCTCAAGAAGATACGTTGTGGCATTGAAGGTTATCCCACACATAAGGAAAAGATAAGACGGCGTCCTGGTGGTCGTGCCGAAGTAATTTACAGTTATGTTCAGAGACCTTTCATACACATGTCCTGGGAGAAGGAAGAAGCCAAAAGTCGTCATGTCGACTTTCAGTGCGTCAAATCAAAGTCTGTAACAAATTTGGCTGAAGCAACTGCCGATCCTCCACTTGAACTGGATGCAAGTGGCAATCCCATACCGCCACCCGAAAATAGAGCAGATAATAATGTACCCTTTCGGGCCGATGCAGATGCCAATGCAGCAGATCTGATCGATGTCAATAACGCAGCAAATGGTGGCGGCGGTGGTGGTGGGGCTGCTGCTGCCGCTGCCGTAGCTGTTGATGAAGCTGCCGATGGTGTTATTATGTTAAATGAGTTAGAGCAAGCTGCTGGCGGTGCTAATGATGAAAATGCTTAAAATATCTACACAAAATGGTCATGATGCATTTATATACATACAATTTGTATTTGTACTAGTATACGAATAAATTACGTAGATATCCGTATATAAATAACACACACACAAGCACAACAACTAATGTTTGATATTGTAATGCTAATTCTGAATCCATTTTTATTTTCCGACCTCTCCCTAGTCCCAGTTCCTTTCCATGAAAAATTATCTAATCTTATTAAATATCAATCATTAACCAGTATTTAAATAATCATCACTTTATAAATGCAATTTAAATTGCTTAAAAAACATATTTCATACTTATTTAATAAAAAAATTGGAAAAATATAAAAAATTCGAAAGTAATTTATTTTTAAGGGAGCTGGCTAATACCATTCAGATGAGCACTTATAAGGGTGGTAGAATCAATTATGGTCCGATCCTCATAGAACATAAGTGTAAGTGAATTATCGACATTTCCTAAGAAGGTATTTTTAAGGGGTTTTAAGCAACTTTGAAAGATATTCCTAGTCGATTGGCATATGACATACACGTAGGAACCTAAATATGTATAAACAGTTCTAGAGTTAATGTATTACAATTATATGTACATTGCTTTTTTATTTACATTTAAAGATGAAATTAAAATTTTTTTCAGAACAAAATTTTTGATTATAAAAAGATCCAATCAAAATACCGATGCCTATACGTATTATTTCGTTAAAATCCTTTGCAATCATTTTAAATATTCCCGTTACTGCTTAGAAAAATTACAATACAATTTTGTTTATATATTTTTATTTATAATAAAAAAACCAACTTAAAATTAGCTTTATTCATAAAAAAATTATGTGGAAAACGATACAAATTTATAATTTACATTTTCTTATCTTTTGATGTATATTTTTTTTTGTACAAAATTCAACTTCTTTTTTAAAAAATCAAAAGATTTTCCATGTTTGTATGTTTGGAACATTTTTATTTTTAATGGAATTGTCTCCATTGTTAAGAGGAAAAAACTAAATAATGAAAATAAATGGACCGACCAACTGGACACAGAAATAAATATGTATAAAAATTCATAAAACAGAAGATGGGAAAACTAAAAAATTAAACAATACAAATAATATTTGAAAGTGTGGAGTTTACATGCTAACTAAAAACAATTATTTATTAAAAATATCCATGAGTGTGATTTTTGTTTGTTATCTGGTTTTATAGTGTATTCCTTTGGTGGATAATAATAATGATTAGGATGGTAGTACGTATAACTATTTAAATAAAACTGTATGGCACACATCCATCAAAAGATGAATTAACCTTTAACCGAAACGTTGGTTTGTGATAAATCCGCATTTGTTGTGGGCGGAGCAGTGGTGTTAGTAGGGGCTTGAGCTGTGGCTGTTGACACCACATTTGTTTCGTTTGAATCCGTGCGAGGTCGTCTGAATAGAATAACATGCGGCTCGGGAGCATGCATCATATAGTGGACCCAGCCAGGACTTTGCTGTACACCCAAATTACGCCATTCCGTTTCGGTCATTAAATGCGACTTGGGTACCATTTTCGTCAAGTCGGGTGGTAGTATAACATGTCTGTAAGTTGCCAAAGAATATAAAAAATTAACTTAGTCACTTGTTGCTTCTTTTCCATTACTGCTTGCTTTTCCTACCTGTATTCATAGACAGCATCGAAATATTTTTCAGAATATTGTATTTGATCGGCTGGCATATTGCTGGAAAGAGTAGTTCAACGTTTTTTTTTTTTTTTTTTGCAAATTTCTTTGTTGTTAATTATATTTCTTCTTGTTTATTCTGGCAATAATTTATTTACAAACAAATTAGCCTCGTCGTACCTTCAGTATTATTATTTCTTCTTTTTCTTTGTTTGCTTTGTTGCTGCTATTCACTAGCAATGGTTAACACGGCAAATTGGTTATTGCGTTGTTTTCTTTGCCATTGGCAATATTTCGCATTAGTTTAATGATTGGTAACGCTGTTGTTTAGCCGTTATCATTTAAATTTTATTAATGACTGCTTGTTGCGGTAAAACACTAGAAGTGTAAAAAAATATAATATATTTGTTAATAAAAAATTAATCAAATTCCTTAAATACTAAGGAATTAAACAATATTATGTTATGTTATGTTAAGTTTGGTTAAGATTTCTCAAAGAAGTTAAACCTTTATTTTAAAATCGAATATGAATATTCTAATATGATGGAAAAATTCTAATGGTGGACTCGCATTTTCAAGGGATTACAAAAAAAAAAACACATGTTTAATCAAAAAGTCCGGGAAATTTTGTAACTGACTCTTATTCTTATATTATTAATAAAATGTTTAAAAATTGATGAAACTGAAGACCTTGAAGTTTCTTATTGTCGCTTTAAAGGAATGGGTATTATCCACAAAATATATCGAAGTTAGTTTCTTTCCCTTTCACTTTACGCGACAATTTCATCAATTCTGTAACTTTGTAAATATTTATTTACACCTTTCAAAAAAATCTAAATATTTATAAAACCATGGCAACATGAAATTAACCTGCTTGATTTTCCCTGAACGTTGTTGCCTGTCTGTCTATCTTCTTTTCTACATATGCAAATGCATATGTATAGTAGATAAATAAGTCTGTCGTTATGTCAATTTTTCTGATTACTGTATATTATAATACAATTGGTAATAATTGATTCAATTATTTTTCCCTCTGCATGTATTTGTATACGATAAACCCAGTGCCTTTAATAAAATAATAAAGGAAAAATCGAGTGAAAATAAATTTTGATTTGTTGCAAATAATCATGAAGAAATTAAATACTGTCGTTTCATATAACAGTGGCACGTCTTCGGAGACTAGTGAAACCCAGAGTGTTGAGGAAAATCAACAAAGCGATAGTGTTACACCAAGTGGCACGAATACGCCACCGATACAAAATTCTGGCAGTAGGTAAATTAAACTTGAATAAATAACACTTGTGTGTCTGGCATTGCTTTTGCATTAAGTATTTATTTAATAATTTGTATTATTCTAAGAATTCCCAAGAGTTGGAAACGTATGAAGGATTCAAGCCAAGATAAAGATGCCGAATCAAAACGGCCACCATGGCGGGCTGTTAGCATTTCAACTTTGCCCAAACCGGATAAAAATGCCCTTTTAAGGGCAAAGCTATTGGATGCTTCTAGGTAATTCATACATATTTATAATATAATTTTAGTTAAATTTAGGATTAAGTAAGGATTTTGGATAAACATTTTATTGTAACACATTTTAAGAAAATATCGCTATTCTAAATCGAAAGAAAATTATGAATCATTAATGCGAATAAGGGCATAAAAACCACTTTCCACAAAACGTGTCTTTTGTCATAATAGATCCACTTACATCTGAATAAACAGATAAATTGAAATATTTGTATGGTTTATACGACCTTATTCGGCTCCATGTTTCAAATTTTTGGAAAGTTATTAACTTTTAAAATTAATATAATAGTTTTTAACATTTTTAAAACAAAACATTTAGGGCCAATCTTTAGGTGAAAGATTAGCGATTAAATTAAAATTAATCCTCGAAAGTTGTCTTAGTTAATTTTGTTTGCAAGTTTAAGCGCCCAATGGAGGTGGTTTAAACTTAAGCATGAAATGCAAAAGTGTAAACAGCTGATGCAAAAAAAATAATACAATTTTTATAAATATAAACATTAAAATGTTCTATTTATTGATTAGTATAAATTATGCACACCCAAAATACATTTTTTTGGTTTTAAATTTAAGTTTTCATTAATTTTCATATTAAATTTACAATTTTCTTCTTCCTTTTCATAAAACATGCATTGTTTTGATAACAAACAGTGACATTTTCTGTTGTTTTGTATGGCAACACTGCGAAGTTTAATCTTGTACTCAAAAACATCAAAGGAGATTAACATGAGACTAAATTTACGATTAGATTAACTAATCTGATTATTAATTGGCATTTGATTGCCAACTCAAAAACCCGCTCTTAGGGAGAGTTTTTAAGTTGAAGATTAAACGCCAATTAATAATTAGATTAGTTAATCTAAAAATAAATTTAATCTAATGTTTATTCACTTTTCTGTTTTAGAGTTCTAATTTAAAAATTGCAGTATTGTCATGTACAACAACAGAAAATGCCACTCTCTGTATCAAAACAATGGATCTTTTATAAAAAATACATTTAAAATAAATTTAATTAAAACCAATAATTTGATAATTTAGAGCGGGTTTTTGAGTTGGCAATCAAATGCCAATTAATTATCAGATTAGTTAATCTAAAAATAAATTTAATCTTTTGATGTTTTTGAGTACAAGATTAAACTTCGCAGAAACGTCACTGTTTGTTATCCAAACAATGCATGTTTTATAAAAAAGAAGAAGACAATTGTAATTTTAATATGAAAATTAATGAAAACTAAAATTTAAAACAGAAAAATGTATTTTGATAATTTATACTAATCAATAAATCAAACATTTTGTTTGTTTGTATTTTAAGTTTACTTAGCTGCACCTGCAGCTATGACTTCGTGGCCGAATCGAAAGATTATAACGCCAACCCAATTATTCCAATACGACTGGACCGAATCAAATTGAGTTTTTTTGGTTCTCCACCATAATCAAAATTAAAACTTAGGTTAAGTTAACACGATTGCAACATGCACTTCAAAAAACCGTAACTCGGTACAGTTATTCGATGTCACACATTTGACCAATGCGGTTTGAAACGTAAAACTCTCGAAGGCAGAGCAAAAATGACGGCCTGATTCCCCTTAAGCGATAATGGCAACGACGCACGACGACCTTCCTCCAACCAGAGCTAAATTCGAATGAATCAAACATTGTAATGTTTATTTTTATAAAAATTTTATTAATTTTTTTTGCATCAGCTGTTTACACTTTTGCATTTCTTGCTCAAGTTTAAACCACCTCCATTAGGCGCTTAAACTAGCAAACAAAATTAACTAAGTACTCAAAAACAACTTTCTAGGATTAATTTTAATTTAATACCTAATCATTCACCTAAAGATTGGCCCCTAAAATCTCCAAATAAAGGCCTTAAATGTTTATTTTCATAAAAATTGTATTCATGTTTTCCCATTAGCAGTTCACATCTTGGTATTGCTAAAGTCAAATCTCTGGTACTCAAAAACAACATTCCAAGGTTGCCAGTTATATTTTACAAAATAACTGAGACAAAAGTATACTTTTCTACTTATCCGGATTTGGCCTCAGAATTTCATAATTCATGATTACCAGATATCGTAATAAAAGCACGAAGACATCTTTGTAAAATTTGTTAAGTTCGAATCTGGCCTCTAAATTTCTACATCACGTCGAGAGATATCGTAACTTGAAGTTTGAAAAAACGGCATTTTTTGGCCTTTTTGAGACGTTATAACAGCGCCAAGACAACTTTATTTATGTATGGACTTTCCATTTCTGTCTGTTTTAAAATGAAGGCCTTATATCTGACATACATGCATGTCTTCTTTCTTCTTCGAGATAACTTCAGGAAACGATATCTCAAATCTCAGATGTGATGGAGAAAGTGATTTGGATTTAGCGTGGCTTTTAGAAAAGTATAACTTGGTCTAAATTTTGTCGGCCTGTGAGATCTTAAAAGACAATTTGTATAGGTCCATAATTGATTACATTGAACATTAAGATGAAAACCTAAAAAATAAATTTCACTTTTGAACCTTATATAAAGTTCCGTCCATAACTTAGGCAGAGTCACATAAAGGGCCCTTATTAAAAATTACTGTGATGTTCATAAATATTGTATTAACATTAATGTTGTGATTAATCGGAAAACTAATAGGACATTCCATCATTTTTTTGAAATAATAGACGATTAAGGGCAACTAAAACTGCAGTAGGTGTACAAACCGATATAGTACCCACAAAATTAATGAAAGAAGTTAGCCTAGGAGCTCAAACGGATTTAATATTATTAAAAGAAGTTGGTATGCTAACAGATGGATCATATGCTAAACGAAGAGATGGGACAGAGGAATGTGAGTAACACAATATTGTAATGATAATAATTACATTAATATTACTAATAATATACAAATTTCAGATATTTTAACTTATTCGGTACCACTTATGACCGATACCATTGAAACGGCTAATGTAGCAACCCAAACTTTAATACCCCGACTACCAGGTGATGCTTTTCTTGAAGCATGCACCAAACCAACTGAACCATATGATCCGAAATTATTACAGCAATGTTCCGATTCTGAAAGAAGATTACTAAAGCAATTGGCAAAAATACGAAAATCAGTAATACCGTTAACAGCAAAATTCAACGAATGTCTCGGCGATGAAGAACCAAAGGAAAATGATTCGCCCACAGATACGGATACCGATAACACCACAGATACCATTAAGTCTATGGGCTCAAAGCATTCACTCGATTCTAACGATTTATATCCCTACACTACTTACCGATCTAGTTTGCTTAAACCTACACATCAGTCGTGGTATTTTGAATATGATAATGAGTTATCATGCGAAAATAAATTTCATCCCTATACCATAACGCCCAACAAACCTTGGAATAGTTTTATGCCATTAACATTAACAAGACCGTATGCCGATTTAGATTTAAATCTATTGTTAATGGCAATAGATGAATTAATACAAGAATCTAATCGCCTAGCTGATCGAATTGAAGTGATGTCAAAAAAACGTGATCGTGTCATCTCGGCACCACAAATGTTCGGTTTTAAGGAAAAAGTTAAAGAATTTGTACCAATTGTTTATGAACCACCCTCGGAATATTGGCTACCCATAATCGAGGAACAGGAGAAAGTATTGGCTGAATTGAAAAGTTTCAAAGGGGCTGACATTAAGAAATACGAAGAATATATTGAAAAGTTAGATTAAACTAATTACACTGGTGGGCCGCGTTTTTGCCACACAAACTACCTATCAGAGTTGTGTTTTAACTATATATTCTGATACACTTATGTATTTTGTTTGAATTACCCTCACAATATTTGTAAAAAGGTCAAAGTTAATTTTCGGTACTTAAGATGTAAATTTATGTTAAAATCCGCAAAAAGATAATAAATATTTGTTTTTACTATCAAAGTTTTTGTTGGCTTACAAGAGTGTAGTATTTCCTGTATAATAAATAATTTTTCTTAAGTGGTTACCGATCTATTACACTCTTGAACACTAAATTTTAGGGATACCATAGTGTTTTTAACCTCCTAAAACTAACCATGACATTTGAGAATTGTCAAAATGAAGTGAACTGTAGTGACAGTAAAAAAGAAGAAAATTGTAGCGGATGCGCACTAACAGTACTTTTAAGAAACAATGGCTGGCGAAAACAAAAAATAAATAAAAACACATGTAGCTGGAAAATAAGAAGAAAAATATGCAAATGTCAAAACAAAATAGAATAAAAAAAGAAAATTTTGAGTAAATAGTGGGTGGGGGACAAAAATAAAAAAGAACAATAACAATAAGAAGAGAAAAAAATATATATTCAGGTGGAAGCAAGAGCACGAAATGATTTGGGGGGAAATGTTTGTAATAGAACATTTTCTAAAGCAAATGAACTTTTCTAGGTGTTTTTGTTGTTGCTCTGTTTGTAGTGGTTTTAAAAACAATAATGGTGGGCTAGGGTCATGTAGTGTTTGTTGCTGCCCGATAGAGGAATATTTCAAATAAAATTAGTGAAAAGGGAATAAAAATTTAAATACATTTTCTTTGTTGGATTGTCCGTCGTCTTGTTTTAATCGTATACCAATAATATCAGCAACAACAATTTAAATAAAAAATGAAAAACTATTCGCAAGCAAGGTGAAAGTTATAGAGAGATACCTACAGACATAGATGTGTTATAATCGTGATGACATAAAATCAAATTACCGTTATTTAATAGTTTTAAGGAAATTCTTGAACAAAAGAGAAGGATTTCTCTATTATACTCTACTGTTACTATTAAATTTAAAAAACAAACGAGTGATAACAACACTTTTTATTGTGTCTTGTTAATATTGTGTACATATTTTTTGTTTCCCTTTTAAAGAGAACATTTTTTAACGGTTTATTTTGTTTTGCAATGTTTTTGGAACAAACAGTAGTGTTGTGAGAATGGAATGACAGCCAGCCTGTTTATACGAGTGAATATTTCTTTTTGCAGAGAGTAACCGTAAAACGAATTTTGGAATTGATTAACGAAACACGGACAAAAAAATAAAACGAAAATGGACAGAACAATGAAAATAGTGAAAGGAAAAATGTTCTAAAGAAAACAAGTCCATACATTTACGAGGCAACATAAAAACAGCAGCAGAAGCACCAACAACAAAAGCTCAAAAAATACAATACAGTAGAGTGTAGTTATTTTTGTACTAAACCAGAAAAAATTCATTCTTTTGCCAGAAATTAATAACGAAAAACTTTAAAAGATTTACAAAATCATTCAAAAAAAGTGAAAACTAATACAAATTTTCTAATAACAACAACTAAAACAAAAAAATCAAAAAAGACCTCTTAACCAATCGAAATTGCCAACCAACAATCATTGAAAATTTTCTAGTGTCTGAAACAGAAAAAAATGTAATCTTCATGAATTGACATGGAAAAATTAATACATCACACGTCCAAATATAAACATTTTTGGGATTTTTTCCTAAAAAATTTCACAGTTGCTTTACATTAACAAAAAACCGAAATTTAAAAAATTAAATAAAACAAAATACAAAACATAAATGATAATTATGAAATAAAAGAAAAAATGTATGAATGAATAAAAAAATAAATATATAGGTATAAACGAAAAGAAAACACACCACACACACTGTGAGTGAGTGGTGCGTATCAATCAAGTGAAATAATGGAAAAAATATTTTGAGTGAAAAGTGATTAATTTAAATTTTATAAAAAATACTTACCTATTTAATGTACTAAACAAATTAATTAAAAATGTTAAATAACGAATGATATAAATACATATATTTTAATGGAATAACCATAACAAATCTAAAATTAAGATTCCCTAGGCAACCTTTTGTCAAAAATTCACACATACACACACACGAGCCAAACACACTTCACCCTTCCTCCCATTCTCCCTCCCCCTCATCATTAATACGTTCAAAATAATAGAAGTGAATATTTTCCAAAATATTAAGTGAAATTCAAGTGAAAAATGTTTTTTGATAGAAAATTGTGGCTGGCTAATAAAACCGAATGCATTGGAAAAGTTGGAGAAATAGCAAAGTACGATTTATGTATAATGAGGGATTTTGTTTTAACAAAAGTCTGAATGTGTTTAGAGTTTTTTCTATAAAAAGTTTAAAATGCCGGACCACAACTTAACCTAGCTTTTTCGCAGTGTAAATGTCGAGAGTCAAACAATGAAACTTGATTATATCAAAAAAGTCCGATTTTATATTAAAATATTGAAAATTTCGTTACAGTAAATATCGAAAACTTTAAAGTATTTGCCGCGGAAACATTTTTATCGCTCGGGAAAAAAATTTTCAAAAACTGTATATATATAGGTATATGTTATAACCCTGTACTTATTTGTAATCCCAATCAAAAATTTAAACGAAAGATATATGGACAGTTATAGATAGATAGTTTGATTATCGAAAAAGTTCGTAACATCATCAATCAGTCCTGGAATAATACAATGGATTGCAAAATATCAAAGACCTTATGTCCAGCACTTGATGTGAGGGCTACCAAGATACTTACAGAACTGGACAGTTTCAGTCTAAGAAATCTGATGTGTATGCTAACGAGGCATTGTTCGCTCAATTAGGGCCTTTAAGTGGGAAAGTGATATACCGGACTATTGAAGGTTATGTGAAGATCCAGAGGAATTGGAAAGGATCGATCATATAATTTGACACTGTTCTAGAATACAGAATCGGTGGTTGAAATTGCTGGGAAATAGGTTCCATGACGAACTGAGGGAAATTGCGACTTAACCCACGCCATCTAATAGGTTTTATCAGGGAAATTAGTAATTTCTTCGACTAGGTTTTATAGGGAGACTTAGATTCTTTTACTATTCTTTATTTAGGAAATCGATTTGGTTTAACTATCTGGTTGAAATTCTTTGGGAATCTTATTTTTGTTTTTTAATGTTATGTTCCTCTATCTTTGGATCTTCACACGAAGTGAAGCACTTTTAAAGCTAAAGGGTTGTCATAGTTTTAAAAATTAAAATGCTCGTGGAAATTCGTTACGTGATTATAAAAATTTGTTTAAATTTTAGTTGATTGAAACTTTCTCCTATGCTGTGATAACACTTCATTACCTTTTAAAAAACCTTTCAGCTCACTACCAATATTTAATGTTCAATTTCAGAGGGACATATGTACTTATTAATAAAATGATGGACTATTTTTTGAGTAAATTTTATTAAATTATATTTAAAAGTGAGACCTGAAGTTAGATTACAAGATTTTTTTTCTGAAAGAAAAATAATGAATAATTTAAAAATTTCGGATTTTCGATTTCGATGGAATTCTTCTTAGTGCCCTTGATAATCTAGATTAAATACACATAAAGCTTTTTTTAGTACTACACTCTAATAGCTACGTATTGAGACCACCAGAAGTAATCTATTGCGGAATCAATTGCCCATTCGTAATCATCATTTTACTAGGTCATGTACACTTTAAAGTAACTAGCATATTCGTTAACTAGATCTAATAAATAGTTCAGTTCCCGAACTGCAGGGATATTTACTTAATGTCCATTAAAATACATAACTAACTGATGACAGGATCAGCTAATCAACTAGCCAACACAAACAATCAAACTACATAAAAATAACATGCATACAAGTGTAAAATAATACAAATTCCTAATAATATCCTACTAATAATTAAAATAATTGTAGTTGTACCTACTAAAATAAAAATGAAGTACGACGTAATATATTATTACTATTATTATATTGTTTTTCTTTCCACTAGAAACGACAAGTAAAAGGACTGTAATAACACAAACAAAAAGAGCAAAAATAAATAAAATCTACTAAAATTTTTAAGCGCCATTTCTTGTATTACCACCCATTGTTGCTTAAATGCAGAACCATACTACACTTCACACCTAAACTTTTAATAGCCTTGTATGGGCGCCAAAACTCCCTAAGGATATTTTAATAACGTATTTTTACTTTTTTTGTTTATAACAATATCAAACAGACACACTTATTCATACACATGTATAGTAAAGGCAATAATCGAGGAGGCCAAAAAGAACAGCAATAATAACAATAGAAGCAGCCGTCGTCGCTCTATTAAGTATTGTCTATGGACCTTTTAACTGCTCGTACAGTGTGTTCAACCTAAATTCTTTAAACACTCCTTTTAGAAAATTAAATTGCATTAAATAGTAAAACCGAATAAGCCACACAAACAACAAAGGTTAATAATAAAATAATACAACAACTACAAATAAAAAATCCTTTCTAAAAGTTTATCCACACATCATAGAAGACAAAGAAAAAAACAGCAAAAATAAAGTCTTCAAAACGGTGACAATACTTGATTCCTTTAGCTGCTCTTGCTCCCTGCATCCTCCGGTGGACGAGTGAAAACGAAAATCATGAATGCCAGTCTTATGTATGAGATTCTCATGTATTTAAATTCATTCTATTTCGGTCTGTATGCCGCATTTAAAGTATGCATCAGTGTGTTGAAGCCCATCTATTTGCAATATGCAGAGAATGTTTTGACACGTGAGGCGAGTATTTTATTGGCCATGTGCATTTTGGAAACCATACGCATCATATTGGGTCGACGGAGTAGTTTAAGTGATCGTGGTAAGTATTCGTATGATGTTTGTTATATTTTTGAAATACATAATTTCAAAAATTTGTACATTTAGTTAGATGATCCTAAGAGGAGATCAATGGAATTGAAAAAATGTTTGTAGTAACTCAAATTTCTCTAATTATTATTTATAAGTTATCTTTTCTCCATTTGTAATAAGCGTTTGGCCAAATTAAGACAAATCAAGTTTGCTTTCCGTTACTCGTTTCTTTTTGAACTAAGCCTTTATTTTTGAATAGAGTAATTCTTTATCACCAATTCTTGGTTGATTCTATAGTAAAAAACAGACTGTTGATTATTTAGTTAGTGATCTCTACAAGAAAATATGTATAATCTAGATACTGGATTTGCTTTGAATATATCCATTCGATTTTTTTAGGATCTAATAAAACATCATCTTTATCGCATTTCTTCAAAAACCTGCAAATAGATGGAATAACCTAGACACATATGGAGTCATTCGATTAATAAATATGATGCAACTTATATATATGTATGTATATACATATGTATATAAGCGGGATATGTCGAGATTGTTGGCAGTAATAACTGGACATTGGGTGCTAGCTAGTCAAGTATGACAGAGATGGACTTTTGCATTTAAATACTTAACTGATGACGGCGGAATTCTGGTATATCTCGCGAACATTACAAGTTCAGTGTTGTAGCCTCCCAAAATTTAAATTACCACAGATCAGTTTTTACAAGAACAGTGCGCTAAGACAGTGTAAGGATCACTCCCCCCATTCTCTATTGAAGTTGTTGAGATTTAACACTGTTAAAATGGCATGTTATGGCTATTTTTGATTTTAATATGAACACGAAGCTGTTGCTGATGCACACTTCAACATTAGAGAAAGCTTTAAAATGCAAGTCTAAGAGACGATTTAGGGCAAATTCAAATTGATACTTTTGAAACTCTATGCCTTACGAAGGGTTTTTTGACAAAATAACTCATTCGAATCTCAGCATTACGACTTCACTAGATCTTAGATATCAAAATTATGTTAAGACTTCCTTAAATCTCTAAAGACAAGTCTTGATTTCATGATATGCTCATTGAAATTTTCCTTTGATGAGGTTATATGAAAGTGATATGACTCCTTCCAACGGTGTACTTTTAATCACAACATTCTTTATTCTACCTATTCTCAAACTAGTATTAATGGCCAAGATAATACAGATAACTTCATGCAAGTCTCCTTCTACTGACCTTCCTTTAAGACATGAGTGTTGTGACTTGCAGAAAATACACTTAGTATATATACATCCACAAATCTTTTCAGTAGAACGACTTATTTTCCTATAAACTTTTGTGGTTTATTTTTCCATTTTTATGAATAATTACCTTTCCATTCCTTGGGATTGTACCCTAAATTCTAGACTACCATCAGAATTATTACCTGTTACAGCATTTTAAAGTATAGCGCGAGTTTCCCTTGAGTAAGTTCTCCTACATATCCTATCCTCTATGTGGTGTCTCCATTTTAATTTCCGGTCAAGGATTAACTTTGTCTGTCGCCGGTATCTTCTTGCCCAGGAAGCAAGGTTCAGTATACGTAGGCATGAAATTGGGCTTAGTCCTACTATAAAAAATTGGCTTTATAAAAGTGTAATTAGACTAATTCTAGCTTATACTTTAATAATCTGGTGGACTGCTTTGGACAAATAGTGTAATATCAAACTATTACAGGGGTTCTGCGTAGAATAAAGATGGCGCCCACAGCCCATAATATATTTACTGACAGCCAGAAGGCAATTAGGGCGATATCAGATTATAGATCTAAATCTAAGTCCATATTGTATTGTAAGAAAGCTTTAATTGAATACTCTTCCAGAGGTAAGATTTCCATCATATGGGTACCAGGCTACTCGGGAGTAGTCGGCATCGAAAGGGCGAATATTATAGCTTTAAAGGGAAGGGAGCCCGAGGCAATTAACTTGACAAACGCAAAAGCTGAATTAAAAATATGGGTGAGAGAACCCCATAATAAAACGGTGGGTAAAACCACAAAGATCCTACGGGGCAGTGATGCCAGGAGATTTTTTTCAGAAATCCCTACGCTTATGAGAAAAAATCCCTTTTTTCCCTACACACACTTTTTATTTTCCCTACACTACTTTTTTCCATTTTTTTCCAAGTTTATCTTAAATAAATACAAAAATAACATAAACAAGTTAGAGTGCTATATTCGGCTGAGCCGAATCTTAAATACCCTCCACCAGCAACTTTTGTATTAATACATTTCTAATTAATAAAATATTCGTAGAAATAAGTTTTCTCATGTCTTAAATAGAAAAATCCCAAGATTTAAACAGCTTAAATCTACTACAATTCCAAGATTTATTGAACATTAGAAACGCCACTTTCTTTTAAATTTTTATAGCGCCCTAAGATATGCTTTAGCGATATTCAGTATTTGCATGTATGCATGTGTGTGAAAGATTTAAGGATTTTCAAAATACATACATACATATATATAGTTTTGTTCTACACAAATTGATAATGCAAATAGTTAAATACGGTTAAAGCGACCAAATATAGACCGATCGTAAAAACTTCTTTAAGCAAAATTTCTGTACATAAAAACTATATTTCAGTCAAATTTTGTATCTATATCGTAATTTAGTAATAACATACATGGGAGTAGTTAATTATATCGACTAATTAATTGACGATTTCATTAGCATTAAATTGAAAAAAATTATAATTATTTTTTTTTCATTAGCATTATTTTGTCTAATGGTAATGGTTTTTAATGAAACTATTTCATTAGTAATTATTTAAAAATAAATTTTCATTACCATTATTCAATGGATTTTAAAAATGTTCGAACATTAGTTCGAATTTCGAAATTAATTTCGAATATCCGAACATTATAATGTATTGTCATTAGGTGAAATCATGTATGCCAAATTTCAGCACATTCAGACTAGAAGAACTAGTTTTAACAGCTTTAAAAGTTTTTCGAACACGAGTTCGAATTTTCGATTTTTTTTTTTTAGGTTTTATGACACAGAGATTAATTTAAAAACATAAAAAAAATTTCGAAAATAACTTCGAATTTTCGAACTTAATTTCGAATATTCGAACATATTATTGTATTGTCATCAGATGTACTTATGACTGCAAAATTTCAGCCAATTTGGTCTACGGGAACTGGTTTTAAAAGCTTTCAAACCTCGAATCTTCGAAAAATTTTCCTTAATATATTTTTCGACAATTATAAATACTAATTAAATTCGTTTTTGAAAATTCATTATAAAATTCATTACCATTATCAAAAAAAGTTATAATGAAAAAAATATAATTTTCATTAAATGATACTTAAAATATTTTTCATTACAATTTTTTCTATAAATGGTAATGAAATTTTAATGCTTAATGAAAAATTCCCATGTATGAGTAATAAGTAATGTGCGTTTTAGTGATTTTCTGAAGGGAACCTTGTATGGGACCCACCGCACCCATGTTATGAACCTATCGAGAAAAAATCTTGAAATATAATTTTTGTATACAAAACTATTATTTGTGCCAAATGTTGTATCAATGGCTTTATTTGGTAATGAGAAATGTGCTTTTAGGAGATTTTCGTAAAAGGACCTTGTATGGGAGCTATGACCAATTATGTATATAAAGACAAAATTACAAAATTTTGTATTTATATCATTATTTGGTAATGAATATTGTGCATTTAAGTGATTTTCTGGAGGGGACCTAGTATGAGAGCTATGATCAAATATGGACCGATCGTAAAACAATTTTATAGTGTAATTTATGTATATAAGAGCAATATTTTTGCTAAATGTATGGATATCAAGATTTGGTAATGAGTTATGTGCGTTTAAGTCATTTTCGGGAAGGAACCTTGTATGGGAGCTATGACCAAGGATGGACCGATCGTGAAAAAATTTTGAAATAACATTAAGTGTTTTTTGCATTACAAAATAGTATTTATGAACAAAAATACTATTTATTTATATCATTATTTGGTAATGAGTTATGTGCCTTTAAGTGTTTTTCTGAAAGGGACCTTGTATGGGAGCTATGATGAATTATGATTCTATAGGAAAACAATTTTACAGTAATATTTCTCTGTATATGAGCAATATTTCTGCCAAACTTTATATGGATATCTTAATTTAGTAATGAGTTATGCGCGTTTAGTGATTTTCGGGAGGGGACCTTGTATAGGAGCTACGACCAGTTATGGACCGATCGGAAAAAAATTTATCTGTAATACTTCTGTGCATATGAGTAATATTTGTACCAAATTTTATATGGGTATCTTAATTAAGTAATGAATTATGCGCGTTTAAGTGATTTTCGGGAGGGGACCTATGGGAGCTATGACCAATTATGGTCCGATCGGAAAAAACTTTCACAGTAATATTTCTATGCATATGGGCAATACATATACCAAATTTTATATGGATATCTTAATTTAGTAATGAGTTATGCGTGTTTAAGTGATTTTCGGGAGGGGACCTTGTATGGGAGCTATGACCAATTTTGGACCGATCGGAAAAAAATTTCACAGTAATATTTCTATATATATGGGCAATACTTATACCAAATTTTATATGGATATCTTAATTTAGTAATGAGTTATGTGCGTTTAAGTGATTTTCGGGAGGGGACCTTGTATGGGAGCTATGACCAATTATAGACCGATCGGAAAAAAAATTTCACAGTAATATTTCTATGCATGTGGGCAATATTTATACCAAATTTTATATGGATATCTTAATTTAGTAATGAGTTATGCGTGTTTAAGTGATTTTCGGCAGGGGACCTTGTATGCGAGCTATGACCAATTTTGGACCGATCGGAAAAAATTTTCACAGTAATATTTCTATGCATATGGGCAATACTTATATCAAATTTTATATGGATATCTTAATTTAGTAATGATTTATGCGCGTTTAAGTGATTTTCGGGAAGGGACCTTGTATGGGAGCTATGTCCAATTATGGACCGATCCATAAAATTTTTCCTCTGAAAGAATTCTATTGACATAAGATTTTAATTTGTAAAATTTTGTGAAGATATCGACATTGTGGCGGAAGTTATTAACAAAAAACCCATTTTCCGGGAATATGTACTTTTGTATAGGAGGTATATGAAATTGTGGACCGATTCTGGCAATTTTCAGCAGGGATCATGGTCTTGTGTAGAAACGAATGTATGGTGATTTTCATGGAATTATCTTGCATAGTTTTCGAGAAAATTACATCACAATATGTAAAAAATGCTTTTTTTTTCGAGGTTGTTTTAAATTTTGATTCATAACTTTTCCCGGTGTGAACCGATTTTGCCCATTTGCAATACCAAACAACTTAGGAAAATGAAGAACATTTTGGGTGAATTTGGTTAAACTCTATTGCTTCGTTTTATCGTGAGCGTGTTTTACACAGACAGACGGACATAGCTAAATCGACTCAGAATTTGATAAGGACCCAGAATATATATACTTTGTTGGGTCTCAGGTGAATATTTCTTGGTGTTACACACGGAATGACAAAGTTATATATACCCTCTATCACCACTGATGGTGGTGGAGGGTATAAAAACTAAAATATTGGCTCTGTGTTATAATATACTAGCTATACCCAGTGTGCTTTGCTACCCTAAAAGGAATATGTATAAATAAATACCAGATTTATTATATGTTACATATAAAAGATGTCAAGCAAATTATTGCAAGTTCGCCAGTTTCTATCTATCGCCAATTTCTATCTATCTACAAAAAATTTGAATAATATAAGAGTTTCCAAGATGCACGAAATTTTGTATTTAATTCATATATGTGGTGCCAAGCCCCCCATTGAAAGTCCGCCCGTTATTCTCTAAATGTTCTCATGAATGTCAAAGTTCTTCATGTAAAATTTTAAGATTCTAGCTCTAATAGTTTCTCAGATATACGAATTTAATTCATGTGGGGGCTTCAAGCCCCCCGGATGAAAGTCCGCCCTTTTTCCTCCAAAATATTCAGATGATTATTAAAATAATTTGTTCAAAATTTGAAGAATCTAGTTCTATTAGTTTCCCAGTTAAACGAAATTTTGTATTTAATTCATATGGGAGGTACCAAGTAACCCATTGGAAGTCCGCCCGTTATATTCTAAATGTTCAGGTGAATGTCAAAGTTCATCAAGTAAAATTTAATGATTCTAGCTCTAATTGTTTCTCAGATATACGAATTTTTCTATTTTATTCATATGGGGGCTCCAAGCCCCCCAGATGAAAGTCCGCTCTTTTTTCCTTAAAAATGTATATATATATATATATATACGTATTTTTTTTTTTAATTTTTAGGAATGAAATTTCTAGAATTTAGATATTTAATTTTTTACTTTCAATTTTACATCATACAAATCTTCCAACCCTGACTCCTCAGATTAAAAAACAAGACATTTAAGAGATTGGCAGTATCACGATTCGATGTTAAAAATTTATTTTATGTGCCCCCAACAAAAAAATTTCCTAAAATTTAATATAATTATTTTAAGTAAGGTTTACTTTTGCATTTACTTTTTGCGGTTTACTTTAATAAATATTCAGAACATTAAATTATTTTTTTCAATCCTGAGTTACTGCATTAAGCCCCCGACTACTCTATCTATAAGTAGTCAGAATATATCGCCCTACGGGATTGGCATAATCCAAAAAACTAGTTTCAAGAAAAATGGATATGAATATTTATTGATATTTAACTATTTTCTTTGATAACTTTTAAACAAATCAAGGGATTTTAAAAATCAAATTCAGATAGTTGAGGTTAATATGTTTCTCATCTAAATTGAAATTCAATTTTTAGTTGCCTAATATTCACGAAAACGTGGGTTTTAGTTTTTACGTTTACAAAAAATCGATTTCACATCGAAAATAATAGACATATTAGAAATTTGATAAATCTATATGAAAAATTTTAGTATGTCGCATGTTTTGTAGACCTTTCCCTTTTTCCCTACACGTGAAATTTTTTAAAAAAATACCTACAAAAAGGGAAAAATCCCTACACTTGGCATCACTGCTACGGGGTGACCTTAATGAGAGCAACACGAGAAATCTCCTCAAAATGAGCAGGTCTGTAGTTAGTATGATGGTACGTATTCTGAGGGGACACACAATATTACAAGCACATCTATACAATATTTGGACGTGCGAATTCAGACGAATGTAGAGCATGTGGAGAGGACAGTGATAGTGTGGAGCTCTTTCTTTACCACTGTCAGGCATTCGTAGAAGTTATATCCAAGTATCTTAGAAGTGATGTTATTCCGGAAATAACATTCCTGACTAACACTGATTGAAAATTCTTAGGAATTACCTACGTCCAGGAATCTGAGTTTCTGAATATTGAAAAATAATACATTCAGTGAACAATTTTTTTCATGAAAAGGAGCGCAAAACAGGATTAATAGTGGCCTAGGTGTATTTCTTCGGATTTGATGTACTATACATCCTCCTATAAACCGAACCTAACCTTCTCTTGAGTAATGTTTAATGGCGCTAATTTAAAATGCCTTTTAGTTTAACGTTATATGAATATATTCAAGCAAACAAGACTATAACTATAATTGTACAAATTTTTTTCAAATTTTACCTTCAATTATTCACTTAATTTATCGCTTTATTAAATTTGTAAATACATAATTAATTTAAAATTTTTTTCTATTTCATTTTTTTCAGCTTGGCAAGCGATAGCATCTGTAATATTAACACTGCCCAGTCTTGCTATTGTTATTTATTTATGTTGTTTTCAAACCTATGTTCTCAAACTTGAAATTATTATGAGTGCCTTAATGATAGCCCTACAAGGTGCTGAACTAGTGTTTGCCTGTATATTTATTTGTACCATGTGTCGTCCGGTCACATATACCTAGCAGTTGATTATGTCAACGTCACCAACAACATTATCGTCGTCGTCATTATCATTATCATCAGCATCTGAAATTTTATCATCAACATCATCGTCATTATCAATTACGGAGGACTATTTCTACTACGTTTTCTTCTTCATTATCCTGGAACAACAATCGAAACTGCTACGTAAATATTGTCACAACAACAAAAACAACAACTATTACTACTATTGCATCGTTAACATTTGTAATATAACCGTTAAAAATAATTACAAAAACAACAACAATAATAAGAACTACAACAATCCATATATAAATTATGAAAATTTTAAAATCAACAACAACTACGACTATAATAAAACTTTAAACACATTCGATAGAAGCGATAAACCAAGAAGTTGAAGTTAAAAAACTGTGTAAAGTGTGATTTTTCGGCATAAGAAACAACTTCCTTCAAATAATTTATTATTAAAAAGAAAAGCTAAAGTATGCGTTATTGTAAAAAATCGAAAAAAAAAGAAAAAATCCGTTAAATTTCTCTATAAGATGAAAAATATACTAATACGAACTCCTCACTCCTGCACACACTTAATTAAATTTGTCAATAGATTTTATACTTGGGTGTATGTGAGTGATGTAATTATTAATTAAAACAACAACAATATGTACATTTTTCTCTCGCAAATGTTGAATTAATATGGATAAATCAAGTTTTTTTTTAAATTTAAGGTAAGTTTTTTTCCTTTTTTATGTTTTTATTAAAAATTAACTTAATATAAATGGAATTACTTTCATAAACACATTCAGAACAGGCATCAAAAATTAAGTACTTTAGTACTTTTTCAGTACTTATCGGAATCGAATGAATCATTCGGTTCTTTTTCCAAATTATAAGCTTTTGATAAGAAGTCCAGATAGTAGTCAGTTTGTAGTTTAGTCTAGTCTAGTGTATAGTCTAGTCTAAGTCTGGTCTATATTCTAGTCTATTCTCTAATCTATAGTATAGTCTATAGTCTATAATATAGTCTATAGTATAGTTTATAATTCTATAGTCTAGTCTATAGTATAATTTATAGTCTAGTCTATTTTATAGTCAAGTCTATAGTCTAGTCTAGTTTTTAAAGTACTAAACTAATGTTCCACTAGACTATAGATTATATTATAGTGACATGACTATAGACTACACTATAGGCTAGACTATAGACAGACAGACTGAGATTTAACAAGTACGAGTGATATTAACAAAATAAAGATGTACTTATTTGAATCATACAGATTGAAAAGAAATTCAAACTAGATACATTTTCTAGCCTAAGTTTGAAAACCCGCGTTTTTAATCATATTTGAGATGTTTTTAAGATATCTTAGTCTAAAAACTTCTCATCACAGCAAATTTAAAGAGGCCTTTTAAAAAACATTTGTGGGAAAACAATGATAAGTTGCGACTTAGAGGTTTGCTAAAAAATAAAATGTGTTTTTACATAGCTCAGTCCATTAGAAAAGTATACTTTGGTCTGTGGTTAACAATTTGTTGACATGTGTAGTTTTTAAATTCAAATTGTAATGGAAGGAATAGTTGAATATACATATGTATATTTTTTCAACCAGTAGATTAACTGAGTAGCCAGAAAGAGGTGAAGAGTCCATTTTGCAATTCGCGTTTCCGTTTTCGAACCGTTAGTGTAGACTGAGATCACGACGTCCCAAAGGATAACACAAATATTTATATGTAGTTTTAATCTTATCAATATTTACCGCTCTAAACTGATTGCCAACAAATTCCTTTATGAATTAGTTTTCAACATGTTTAAAAATCCATTTAAATCGCATGATTTATATTTTTTATTTATTTTTCACACTACGACATATTTTTTAATATTGATATCCCACTGTGTTTTTATTAATTGAAACATTTTATTGTAATGTGCAACATATTTTGTCGTTGCATTTAAGTATTATTGCATTTATTTTTATATATTCTATATTTCAGATTTAAAATCGCGCGCCAGTGTTTTTATATCAACCACAAAATACAGACTAACATGATGTTGATAATTTTAATTTAAAATATTCTAAATTTCAAGATGCAATGTTATGAAAAGAAAGAAACATTTTTAATTTTCAGCAATATTTTATATTCTTTTTGTTTTTGTTTAACACATCCAACACATTCTACAGTCGTAGTACAGATGATTAGTAGTAGTCCCCGTTGCAGAAATCGTTGCCCCGTCATCATCGTCATTGCTAGTTTGCCATTAGATCTTCGGTTTAAAAATAGCAATTCTTAAATTAACATCTCAAGAAAAAATTTCAATATTTTTTTGTATTTGAAGGTATGGAAACAAGGTGCAATAGACACTGTTAATTAACTCATAAACTGCATTAGAATGAAAATTATGTTGGGTGTGAATGGAATTAGATTGTACTCTACTCATGATAGATAGATAGATAGATAGATAGATAGATAGATAGATAGATAGATAGATAGATAGATAGATAGATAGATAGATAGATAGATAGATAGATAGATAGATAGATAGATAGATAGATAGATAGATAGATAGATAGATAGATAGATAGATAGATAGATAGATAGATAGATAGATAGATAGATAGATAGATAGATAGATAGATAGATAGATAGATAGATAGATAGATAGATAGATAGATAGATAGATAGATAGATAGATAGATAGATAGATAGATAGATTAGATAAGATAGATAGATAGATAGATAGATAGATAGATAGATAGATAGGTAGATAGATATGTATATTTTGTTTGCTCATGGAAAATATTTTATTATTTTTTCCTATACGTCAGAATTTTTATATAAAAAGGTTTTAATTGTGCATGTTTTTTTCAATGGTGCTGGTAAAATATTTCACAACGAGTCTTGGTTTTGGGGACCTTACAATCTACTTAGAAAAATATTCGATAATACAGATTTTTGTTAAGGTGTTGTAAGACCCATATTTTTTATATAAAAATAACTAAAACTGTAAATATTGAATGTTTCTTCAAAATTAAGAAATTTTCTTTCTAAATGAATAATTACGAATGTGAATGCAAAAGCGAATGCAATTTCTTAATTCTAGTTAATTTGAAAAGAAAATTGAAAATGTGAAATAACATAATATATTTTGTTGAAAAAACGAGTTGTAGCAACATTTTTACTTCATAATACATAACTAGAGCACAAATACAGGTCAGGGAACTTTAATTTTCATTCACTCAGAGCGTTTACATTCAATCTTTCTTTTAGTTTTCCTACTGCCGGTCCACACTAGGAAACTATTTTTGGGAAACTTTTGATTTTGCGTGAGATAGAAAGAGAAAGAAATATCATTCATCTCTCTCGCGGTACGGAGTTTCTCGTACTAGGAAACTAACACGTAGTTTCTGAAACAAAAGATTCTATGAATAGACATTAAGGAAACTTTAAAAGAGAATTAAGAAAAAGTTTCTCAACTAAAGTTTCTGTGTGTGGACCGGCACCTAGAAAAGGTATTTGTTAAAACATTCGCTAAGATTTTGCGAATGCAAAAGCGATAGGAAACGAATAATTATCATATGCTAAAGCGAGCATTCGTTATATCTCTAGTTTATACTTATATCATGAGAAAAATCATTGTAAACTAGTGTAATTAGAAGATGTAAAATACATACCATTGTTTGTCTATCTACCTGTCTGTGCATTCGTAAAAACAGTATTTTTCAACTTTTTATTAGGCGTAAAATTATTATAAACAATTGTCTCGAAATTTTTAATTTACAATAATTCTGAATAAGTTAAACAATCGCAAAATCTTTACGTATTTGTCTAATTAGTGGCCTGGTTTAGTGATATACAGAAACGAATATTATTAATGCAAATGGAAAATTGGAAGTGTACTTGTCTATATAAATTACCAGCTATATCTAGTGTGCTTTGCTACCCTAAACACAAAATACATAAAAGCCCACTTTACGAATTTTAAAGATTCTAAGGGCCAATCTTTAGGTGAAAGATTAGCGATTAAATTAAAATTAATCCTCGAAAGATGTTTTTGAGTACTCAATTAGTTAATTTTGTTTGCAAGTTTAAGCGCCCAATGGAGGTGGTTTAATCTTATGCACGAAATGCAAAAGTGTAAACAGCTGATGCAAAAAAATTAATAAAATTTATATAAACATTAAAATGTTTTATTTATTGATTAGTATAAATTATGGACACTCCAAAATACATTTTTTTGTTTTTAATTTAAGTTTTCATTAATTTTCATATTAAATTTACAATTGTCTTCTTCTTCTTTTTATAAAATATGCATTGTTTTGATAACAAACAGTGAAGTTTTCTGTTGTTTTGTATGGCAACACTGCGAAGTTTAATCTTGTACTCAAAAAGATCAAAGGGGATTAACATAAGATTAAATTTATTTTTAGATTAACTAATCTGATTATTAATTGGCATTTGATTACCATCTCAAAAACCCGCTCTAACTGTACTGGTTAAACTATGTTTTTTGTGTTTACTTCATGGGAGATGCCACGCCAACTATAGCAAGTTCGCCAATTTTTTTCCAAACGTCAATTTGGATTTCAATGTAACCTATGAACAGTTTCAATAATCTTGTTGTTTCCCAAACATACGAATTTTTGGATGTAATTTATGTGGAAGAGCCTTCCACATTTAATGTTAGTTGAGTTGCTGGCAGGGTATTCTCCGAGGAACGATACATAAACAAGCAGTATACTTGTTAGGCATTATATGATATGTAATTTATTACTTACCAATATAATTTTAGCCCATTGTGCAGTTAGTGCTGATTAAATGTACATACATACATATGTACTTAAATTTCTATTAGTTAATTGTAAAATTTTAGTTATTAGTCATTGTGACGTAAAGTAAATTTTTCACAGTTCATAAATACAGAATTTGAAATTTATGAATAATTTTAAACGGTGCTTTTGTGTGCAGTTAATATGCAACTATTAAAATTAATAGGTAAAATTAAAAAATTAATAAATGTATTAGGGAATTTTCTTTTGTGCTGAGTGGAGTATTATTAATACATACATGATCGATTTCGTTCATTTGAGTTCTCAAAATCCTTTGGTTTTGAAATATATAAATTGTTGAATATTTTTTTATTAAACAAAGTTTTCTTTTATTTATTTTTTAGCGAGAATTCGTTATTCCAAATAAGTAAAATAACACCCTAATGTATATGTAAAAAAGCATTATACATCTGTGAAATATCAAAATTAGCCTAAATTTTTATACTTAAACATTTGATTGGTCCACGTTATTATAAGTATAATTTAAAATTAAATGATCAATCATAAATTTATTGACCGATAAATATATTAAAGCAAACAAAGGTGAATTTTTCGTTTGTGTCCTTGTTTAGAATTTTATAACATGTATTCAAATCTTAATCTAGCCTAAAACTAGAGTTGTTTTTGATGAAATATTAAACTTTAGTGAACACTACATATTTATATCGACAGTGTAGAACAAGATTTTAACTCAAAGGCCAGAATACTTTTCTAAAGTATTGAACTGCGTTAAATCCGAAACTGAATTTGCCGATTACATGAGGTTTCGGCTATCGTTTTCTTCTCTCCCAGAAAGCGGATTCGGTATACTTATGAATTTTTGTCTTTCTTGATAAATTTCAGTAATTTCAGACCTTCTATACAAATAGTTTCTACTAATCTTCCCTTTACATAAGCATGCAGCTTATAGTTGAGGTCTTTGTCTGGTATTCTGAGGCTTTTCAGTCGATTAGACCTAAATGTCGCATAACTTACTTGCATCCTATCATTCTATTGGGATATATGCGTATTTCAACATGCAGTAAATATCTTTGACAGATGAGCCGAAACCAGTTTCATCTCTCCTCTGTAAAACTCTTGATTGCCTTTCTAACCACGCCAGTTATAATAACTATCACTATGTTAGCCTCCCCTTCTCACCATATCGGTTGAAGTATCGGTTGGTATCTAATATACAAGATGGGAAATGGGAGTCTATTTGGAGTTTCATGGTCACCTCTATATCCTGTAGTTTCCTATCTACCTTTTTACAGAAAAGTTTCCGGGATTTTCGGACGATTTTGCCAAGTTTATTACGATACTCATCAATGTTGAAATATTTGTATTACAAATGGAATTCCCTGTTTCAAATTTAATTAATTTCCTTAAGTCCATGATACGATCCATGAAACATCATTTAGGTATTTATATTTTTTTTTTTTCAAATTTCAAGACAATTAACTTAAAACATTAATAAAAAACATTAAATGAGAACAACTAAAAAGATCTTAATAATGTACTTGTGCAAAATAGATAAAATAAGTTCTTCTCTGAACTGCACAGACAAATTTCGAGTACCATTGATCAGTCTAAAAATACTATTCCGACAAACAAGTCACAAATTCATTTTACGTGCAAATTTCTCATTTTTTTTTGCACTGCCCACTAACAGTGTTCGGTCGTTATGTGCTGCTATTTTTAACAAATAAAATCTAAAAGAACAAATAATTAAAAATACTAAATAAAAATTACAATAAAAGTGTGCTAATTAAGTAGACATGTAAAAACTTAAATTAACAAAAAAAAAAAAAAAAAAACACATTATCAAATATCGATGACGAATAGATTGCAATAATTTGAAAAGTAGTTAAGAATGCCACCAAAACGTGTACCACCACAGGTGCCAAAGAAGCCAAATCCCAGTCTCACCTATGAGGTGTTAATCTATTTGAATTCCTTCTATTTCGGCATGTTCGCTGGCTGTGAACTTGCGATGAGTCTCCTTAAGGCAATAAATCTGACCTATCCAATGGATATATTGATTAGAGACATGTGTGTTATATTTGGATTCTGTCTGTTGGAAACGATACGCATTATAATGGGCCGCAAGGGAACTCTAGCCGAGCGAGGTACATAAATTAATGTTAAAATTAGACAATAAGAAATAAAATGTGTTGAAATGATTTATTTTATGCGAGTAAATTTACGTACATACATTCATGTGCATCTGTTTTCAATACTTAATGCTGCTAGTTTTCAATATCGTTAAAATACAATAAAAAATAAAATACATACATATATACATACATATGTATATGTACGTCTACGTTGGAAAAATTTATCGAAAGTTAATTAAATTAAATATTTATAGTATAAATTCTAAACATATAATGACGACAGACTAAGTTTACGTATAATCAAAAGTAGCCAAACAATTTGCTTGATTAACATGATAATTAATTGGGTCAAATATCGTTGTTGAAAAAGAAATATCAACAAATAGTTACGATGCTTTTCAACTTTCAAAAGCTTAAAATTTTCAAAACCTAGCTTTGATAACCTACACCAGCTATGAGTATGTTCAAAATGTGGAAAATTTGTTGTTGTATTTTTCAATAATTTCGAAATATGCAAAACGTTTATTGATAAAAAAGCCAATTTTTGGAAAGAAGCTTTAAATGGGGACAAGGTTCAAGAATCTCATAAATTTTAGTGAAGGGTTTACTTTTTATAAAAGTTATTTAAGACGAATTTAATAGTGATACTTATGTTTGTAAGTGAATTATGGACGTTCGAATCACTTTCTAAAGGGAGCTAGGGTCAAATCAGGACCGATCAGTACGAAAACAGGCAGTATTTTTAAGGCTTATATAAAACTTAGTTTTGCTGATGTTTACATAGATATTAGTAAATTAAAAAATATTTGATGGCAGCTAAATGAAATAATGGTCCAGCTTTAACCATTTTCAATAAGCTTCACCAAAAAAATCTTGAAAATTGCGACCTTTATTTTTGCTCAAATTTGGCCATTTAGTAATAAATTTTGAACTTTATTGTAAAGGAATCGTAATGTGCACAGAGTAAGCATTTCGGAAATTGCTTGAAAACTTTAAAAGTTATTGCAAATTCCCCAGGCCATTAACGTGTCTCACAGCACATGAATTCGAAATGTGTCAAATAAATTTGCTTTTTTGGTATATATTCTAAAAAAATTTTAGTTAAAATATATCTACAATTACTCGAATATTAGTTCTTGACCTTATAAGATAACGCAAGCTTGTTCTCAGCTATGATCAAAAAAGTTTGATTTTTTCAACGTCCGTTTCAAATCTCCAACTTTTAAACTTTGTTTAACAAATTTCAAAACTTTTAGGAAATCTCATAAAAAAATAATATCAATATCCAAGTACCAGCGATTTAAACTCGGTGGATTTAGGGAAAATCGCTTTTTTTTGTAATTATTAGAGAATACGTATTAATTTTTTACTAATGTACATTTTAAATAAAGTATTTTACAATATTTGGGGAATCTTAGTGTACTATATCGAAATAATATTTATTTGTAGGTCATATTTACCAAAAATGACTGAAATTTATCGTACATAGTCCGATATTTAAAATAGAATGAAAAAAGGTAAATTAACACTTTAAGACACTTGGGAACAATTTAACACCAAAGTTAAACAATTCGAAAAAACACTATCTATTTAAATAATGCTCTATATAATTAGAGGAATAACAAAAATAAAACAAAAAATTATATATTAAGTATAAAAACTGATGAAGTAACCCTGTTTGACCATATAAAGTTTGTATTTTTAGACATATTAGATTGAAAATCGACCGTAAAAAAGGATTACATTAATTATCAGTTTTAAAAACGATATTTTCTCTTAAAAATATTCACCTCTATAGTCAAAAAGGGTTAAAGAATAATTTTTTATACTTAATATAGAATTTTTTGTTTTATTTCTGTTATTCCTCTCATTATATAGAGCATTATTGAAATAGATAGTGATTTTTCGAATTTTTGGACTTTGGTGTTAAATTGTTCCCAAGTGCCTTAAAGGGTTAATTTACCTTTTTCACTCTATTTTAAATATCGGACCATATGCGATAAATTCCAGTCATTTTTGGTAAATATGGCCTACAAATAAATATTATTTCGATATGGTACTATAAGAATTCAGAAATATTGCAAAATTTGACCTTTGGACTTCACAGTTTATGGGTTAAGAATGTCCGATGTGCAAAATTTTTAGTATTTTGTATCTTCTGTTTGGGTTCACGGCAGATTCAACTCTAAAAGTCATAATCTCGATCAGTTTGCCACACTCTTCTTGTGTTATGAACATCCATACTTCATGGCAGATCTCTTAGAGGTCAGTTGTGTTTTTGTACATGAGTGTTCGTAATTGTAAACCCTAATTTACAATAAATTTCCAATCGAGTTTAACTCTGGCGACTGTAGGAGCCAATATAGCTATAAATTTTTAACACTTTTTTGAAAAATCTATTGTTTTAAGCCTTATATTTGGGGTCATTATCCAACTGCATTATAGTGTTTTCAACGTTTTAACCTCAATCATTAAAAATATCCCGATTAAATGGCTTCATAATATCAGTAGACATTTCGGCATTCATGTTACCATTGATTTTATACATTTTCCGTACGCCTTCTGATGAAAAATATCCCTAAAATAAAAGATTTCCATATTCAAATCTCACAATGGGCATTATGTCGCGGTCACTAAAAGACCGCATTCGGTTCTCTATATACATACATACTTTGGCCGATCAGATCCAAGAAGATTAATTTGGCTCATATGCCTTTATAACATTTATCATATCGTCAAACGTCCAGTTTTTTAAACCTTTTAGAGAATTCTAATAGAAGAGCTGTGAGCTTTCTGTGTAAAGAGGCTTCATATACCTTTCTCTAGCATGGATAAAATTGATGGATGGCATAAAATGTATGGACTCATGAATATCGAAATTTCTATTAATATTATCAAGCCATTTAATTTGGATATTTTTGATGATTGGGATCGAAACATTGAAAATACTATGATACAACTGGATAATGACCCCAGAAATAAGCTAGAACCACTCGATTTCTTCCAAAAATTGTTAAAATTTTATTGCTACGGTGGCCCCTACAGCCGACAGACTTAAACCCGATTAAGAATGATAAAATCGTGTTAACAATTACGAACACTCATGTAAAAACACAACAGACCTCTGGGAGAGCTGCCATGAATAATAGACGTTCATAATGCTAGAAGAGTGTGGCAAACTGATCGAGATTATGACTTTCAGTGTTGAATCTGCCGTGAACCCAAACAGAAGATACAAAATAATAAAAATTTTGCACTAGAAAATGTTAATTTATAATAAAAATGTTCCTTTAGTACTACGCGCCAAATATGTGAAAATGAGTTAAATTTATTTTTTTATTTTTCTGAAGTATATTTAAGTGGCTTTTTTATATATTTTAGTTCAAAATATCTTCATCAATACCCTTTTAAATACCAAAAAAACTTTTTTAAATGTCGTTTTTATACCCTCCATTCCGTTTGTAACACATCGAAATATTGGTCATAGACCACAAAAGTATATATATTCTGGTTCCTTATTAAACTCTAAGACGATCTAGCCATGTCTGTCCGTCCGTCTGTCTGTCTGTTGAAAGCACGATAGAGTCCGAACGGAACGAGCTAGAGGATTGAAATTTTCCACAAATATTCTGTATAGGTAATGTTTGTTTGGTATTGAAAATGGGCAATATCGGTTCACGTTTTTGGATAGCCCCATACATAAACATGTAAACTGGTGTGGCAGGTTCTGTAAAAGGTTGAATTGCACATCCAAGGAAAGTCCTATAAGGGGACTTGAAAATACCTCTTTTCAATAATAGCCCACGTAATCACCAAGTCCATTTATTCATTGAGTATTATTCTTAAATAACTTGTTTTTTCCTTTTATTTTTTAATCATTCTAAAAAATTATGTGACCCAGATTGAGCTCTCCGGTGTTGTAGGGTATCAAATTATCAAATTGTGTCCTGCTACTTTCAAACTCGTTTTTATCACAAAAATGCTCTTTTTCTCCATATGAAATTAAGAAACCATCTTTGGTGAATATTTATATAAATTATTTAATTTCATAAAATTTTAAAATAAAAAAATTATCTGAACATTTGTTTACTTTTTTTCTTTACAGGTTGGCCTGCAATTATGTCAGTTTTTCTAACTGTACCGTGCTTTCTTGGTGTAACCTATATATTACTTTTACAAAAATATAAAATACGTTTAGAATATGTACTTTGTACTTTACAATTGGGTCTATATCTCACCGAAATTTGGTATGCCATATACTTTGTTTTTTCACTATGTCGTCCAGTAACTTATGATTAGGACTAAAAACCAAACAAAAACTACAAAAAAATTATATAAAATAATTAAAAAAAAAACATTATATACTCGTAAAAATGTATGTAACTTTATATAAAAACAAACAATTCGTAAATAAAATTTAAAAATAAATCTAAATCTAAGTGTAAAAGGACCCCTCTGTTATTTATAAACGTTTAGAAAATTGTAGTAAATTTACAAAATTGTAAAAGAAAACAAAATTTAGAAAACTGTTATACAAAAAAATAAAAAAAATAAAAATAAATAATAATAATAAATGTAAATTTTCTTAAAAATTTATGTAAAACTGATTAAAATTTATAAATATAAACTTAAAATAAAATAATAATGTTAACAATACAAAATCAATTGGAACCAATATAAGACAACAAATAAATATTTATATTAATAAATTATTATTAATTATTGTAATTAATATTATTTTTAATTTTGTCAAAAGAATATAAATAAAACAAAACCTTTAAGACAATTTTTTCTGTAAAAATGTGTGGTTTAATCACAAAAAAAAAAAAATAAATAAATTTCACCACAAAAAATAATAAAAATTATATATGAAATAAAGAACAAAAAGAACTGCATATTTTGGATTTGTTTATAATAAAAAAATATATATTTAAAATTTAAGAATTTGTAATTATACTTACAAGAAAAAAAAAGTAAAAACACAGTGTCTTTAAAACAAAATAAAAAACAATTAAACAAATATTTTCAATCATTTTTTATTAATTTATTTCGATTGTATTTAACTTACTATAAGAAAACATTTTTGTTTCTTTTTTCGATTTCATTCTAAATAAAAAGAACATAGAAAAAATCCAAACTTAGATACTTAAAAACAATCTCTATCCTTAGGATACATAAAAAAGAAATAAAAAAGTAAAAAAAAAAACTTCCTTAAATTAAAAAATTAGTAAATGTTATACAATTAATTCATCTTCTAAATGTGGAACATAGTAAATACTTATTAAATCCAGTTAGGGCCTTTTAACTGTCAATATTATTATACTATTTTTGAAATGTTTAAATAGAGTAACGTGCCAAACAAGTAATTTTTAAAAGTTCTGTTTTATTTTCAGCTTAAGTGATATTAAAATTTTAATAATGTAATAGAATTTCGAAAACAGCTCTATTTATGCACTTTGTTTAACCATTTATTACATTTGGGCTCATCGGCCATTAATGCAGACTTTGGAATTAGGGGCCTTAATGGAGGGTTGGTTCAATTAAGTACCGGGCTCTACAGAAGTTGAAATACTTTAAACAAAGCGCTTTTCATGAATTTTATCTTAACTCCCTAAGTTTTCAAAGATTAATTGACAATAAAGAGATTTTTTGTAAAAGAGATTATATGGAAGCTAGGGGCAATTATGGTCCGATCTTCATGAAATTTGGTAAATAAATTATGGTTCTTATAAAACTTGCTTATACAAACTTCATCGCTATACTGCAATTTTTTTATTAAGAACCCAGAATATATATTGTTGTGGTCATCGGCCAATATTTTGATTTGTTACAAAAGGAATTACCAAATCGAAGTACTCCGAAGATAAAATCGGTATTTAGCAAGTACTTATTTCCTGTATACATACATATGTACATACATTAGTGATATAACTTTATTTGGGCGTAAAATACCACATCATTACCTTATGGCCAATACTGTCCTGATAATAAAAGACTATTTTTTAAGTCAATTTGTTGAAAAGACTTCCTGAACCGAAAGCAATTTCTAAAACGCTTTTGTTCATTATTTTTACTAAAATTATTGTAATAATTTTCTTTAAACTGTATACAATTATCTATAATATGCAATATTATTGCGATTTATTAAAAATTCCATAAAAGTACAATATTCTCTTTAAGATAATCTAATAAAAATGTACAAATGTTGGCAAAATTATTTATTTTTCTCATTTAGAAAAAGTAATTTTAATACAATACTTTATCGCCTTTGGTGCGGGAGCTTTTTTTACGATCGCGAAAAAATAATATCATATTCATTAATATCTGTTCATGCCCTACAAGTTTTTTCTATAGTATTTTTTATATTCGCAAAAATTGTTATCACCCTAATGTACATACCTGCTGAATACTATCGATTAGCCGGTGTTAGGATTAACTGGTTAATTTTCTACAATTTTCGGTAAATTGGTCGATTAATCGATATTTACTATTTTACATTAAAATTTTGAATTTCCTCGAGAAATCCATCTATAAATGTTAAATAACTAAAACACTTAATTGTTTCTAAAAAGTCGTAATTTTTCCACTATTAAATAAAGAAAATTTCCTTTTATAAAACTCTTCAAAAGAAGTGTGTTTAAAATGCTTTTCGACAAATACATATTTCAAATCAACCGACCAAATTTCCTGCAGTGATCTATAGAAAGGGTCCATTTCATTTATCATCTTAAGAATTATTATATTACATTAGTTATAAGTAACCTAACCATTTGAAATTCGGTAAGTATACATACATATGTAGGTTCCTAATTAATTTATACTGTTAAAACTAAATCTAATTAGTTTAAGGTCTCTAATTTTTTGTTGAAGCCTTAACATACTGGGACCTAGGGGGAAGTCCTAAAAGAGATAAAATTTAAACCAAATAAACCAAAAAAAACCAAAATAATATTTTTCTATGGTTTCAAGAAAATTTCCCAATATTGCCTTCAGATTTATGTTTCCTATTATCTGGAATTTTATATTCTGAAAAGTTTTTTATAGAATAATATTAATAGTTAGGAATTAAGGCTAATTTTCAAAAATATTACCAACATTTTTTTCGAAATCCTCCAAATTCCAATAGCAGTTACCGCTAATCTGTGGTAGATATCGACCTAATTTCTTTCTTTATTGTCCGTAAATCACGCAAGTTTGAAACTGGAGTTTTGAAACTGCCATCTGCAGGTTTTCCATCTATACCACAAACATGGTTTATATTATCTAATGGATATAAAAGCTCACATTTAAGTAAGGAATTAAGGCTAATTTTCAAAAATATTACCAACATTTTTTTTCGAAATCCTCCAAATTCCAATAGCAGTTACCGCTAATCTGTGGGAGATATCGACCTAATTTCTTTACTATTTTATTACTTTCTTTATTGTCCGTAAATCACGTACAATTTTCAAAATACTGAAATTTGCTTAATAAAATTGTTAAAAGTTTGAAACGGGAGTTTTGAAACTGCCGTCTGAAGGGTTTCCATATATACCACAAACACGGTTTATATTATCTAATGAATATAAAAACTCACATTTAAGTTAATGCGAATATAATTTATGTAATGACATACATAGTTTTATTAGAATAGTTCTCAAAGTTCAGTTTAAGTAGTCCTATCGTCAAAAATTTGTCCAGAATGCACTTTTATAACTTAAAGTTTAAGTCTAGACACAGAGAAGGTCAATATTCGTAACTTCTGTAAAATTAAAGAGTTAAATATTTAAGACACTGGGACTAAAATATCAAATTGCAGAAAATTGATGAGTGATACAAATTTTTTATTGTCATTTTCTGGATCAGCACAGCAAATAATACTAGGATTAGTGAAAATGATCTTATTATCAATCTTATCTTATTATCAATATCAATATTTTGAACTAGCCAAATTCCAAATTCGAATTGTTCATAATTTTTTTAAACAATAAATTCATTTTAGCTTCAATAACATATTCAGACTAAAAATTCTATAAAGTATAATAATATTGACAGTTAAATGCTACTTTTATTAAAAGAAAAAGTTTTCAAAAAACCTACCGACTAGAAGATAAATATAAATATATAAATTATAAAAAGAAAATCATAATATTAATAAAATCATAGTAAAAATCCCCATTTCAAAAAATGTTTATATAATTTAGTGTACTCGTATACTTTTAAGGTTTCAGTCTTGTTTCAAAAGGCGATAAAACAGATTTAAAGCTAAACAAACATTTAATTGAAATAATTAAAATTATGCATTGTTTTTAGAAATTTTAAGTTGATTTGATAATTTTTGAGTTAACTAATGTGAATATAAATCATTTTAGATAATTACCATTATACATGAGAGAATGAATATTTATAGAATTTGTAATAAGCTAGGGTTTCAAAGTGATTTTTTGGTCCATAAGATAATTACATATTTTCAAAATAATTTTCTTCTTAACTTTAGCAAACTTTTTTATATTTTAACTAAAAATCTTATAAAATTTGGAATAAAAATTCAAACTATAGACCGAAAATGAATCAAAGAAGATTTTCTAGGTCTTTAAAATTTCTAATGATTTTAAGCTTGTTTATGGGCCGCATATTAATCCATGCGTAAAATATTTTTTAATCAAATGATAAAATATGTTTTTACAAACATTTAATTAAAAATAATTAAAAAAGTTTAAATTATGTCTATTTTTCAGAAAAATTTTGATGTTATAATTATAATTTTTAATTAAAACAGTTAACAAAGTGATAAATCTGTTTTCGTAATTAATCTAACCTAAATAAAATGTATAAATTTAAAACGCACCATAATTTTTTGTACGATTTTAATTTTTAACTTTTATAAAATTTACTTTGTAAATCTTTTAAATATTAAACAAACAAAAAAAAAAAAAAACTACTACTAAAAACGAGACAAAAACTATATAATAACAAATATAAAAGTGAAAAAACAATTAAATAATTTTGAAAATTTACAAAATTCATTAAAAACAATTTAGTAATTAATGTACCAAACATTTTTTTATTTTTGTTATTTGTAACTATATTAAAAATAAATTGTTAAAAGAATTGTTTTAATTTTATATATAATATATACTTATACACAGAAATAATACTAATAAAAACTGAAGAAAAAAAAAAAACACAGAAATATATAGAAACAGACATAAAAAACAGACAAATTAAGCAAAATAATAAAAAAATAATATATATAGTAAATAATTTTAATTTAGTTAATTTATTTTATTGAACATAATAAAACATGTTAAAAACTGTTGAATTTAACAAAAAAGAGTTATTTAAGTTAAATTAATTAAATTTAAATAAGAAAAATACAAATAAATAAAATGATGATATAATCCTTGTAATAATGAATCCCAAAATAATGTGTTTTAATTACAAAAAAATTAATTTTATAAATTTACACCATGAATATAGGCAAATTTAAGGAAATTATTATTTATCAACATATTCAAGTATGTAAATTGTATCTTTTCCATAAAATATTCTTGAATGATCTTAAAGAAGGTTTGTTATATCAGTTAAATGATTTTAGGTTTCCATACCCTGTCTTTGATCAAATACAAGTCTGCTTTAGTATAAACAAACAGCAGCTGTTTATGTTTTCATTCCACCCTGTTCCTATGAAGCAAAATACACAAAAACAGAGTTGTTTAATTCTCTCATTGTTTTGTTTTGATTTTTCCCGCCAAGTTTATGCCAGAAAAATACTAATCACAAAAATTGCAACGCATTGCACATTTTCTGTTAAAATTACTTTACGTTCGTTTTAAACAATTAAAAAAATTAACAAAACAAAATGGCAGACTCACCAAGTAATGGAATTTGTTAATTTTAAACAGAAAACATATTTTAAGTGTATATTTTCTAAATTTCTTAGGTGAGCCCCGTGCCAAGCGGCAAAGAGTAGACAAAGCGGGACGCTTTGCTGCCTTGGAAAAACTTAAACAATTGAAGGGCAGTAAACACAAATATGAAGTTGAGGAAGAAGTGGATAGTGTATATGAAGTAGTGGATGAGAGAGAGTATGCCAAAAAAGCTAAACAACTGTATGGTGATGATTGGATAGAAGATGGTAAGTGCCAACAATAATTTCCAACAGTAATTTTTCGTAATAATTTTTTTACTTGCAGACGGCACTGGTTATGCCGAGGATGGTCGTGATTTTTTTGAGGATGAAGATGAGTACTCAGATGATGATGCGGCCCAAACATCCAAGAACCAAAAGAAGGGTGCTAAAAAGCGACCACGTGATAGTGATAAACCCGTAAAAGGCAAAGGTTCCATACGCAATCTGTTTAGTAATGCCGTACCCAAGAAAACTCCAACCACTTCAATTAAAGATGATGATATCTTGGCTGACATTTTGGGTGAATTGCAAGATAAACCCATAGAAGTGGCGACCAGCTCCACCAGTAATGGTAGTGATAAGCCACATAAAGTTATAGCTCCAGCCAGAATTGTAAGCAATGTAACGAGAAAATCTGATGCTGCTGTGGCCAAAGAATATATGAATAATTTCATGAATAACATCAAAATGAAAGAAACGGCCAATAAAGCCAAAGACAAGGAAAACAGTGATGATGAACTACTGGACAGTATTTTAAAATCCAAGCCTAATGATAAAGTCAAGACAACCATAGCAAAACCTTCAGAAAAGGAAAAAGAAGCAGAAAATGTGAAAGAAAATAGTGAAAGTAAATCAAAGAAAAAGGAAAATTCTACGGAAAATGAAGTAGCGTCTGATGAAAAACTTGAAATACCAGATGATGACATGGATTTCAGTTGTTTGCAAGATGATGAAAATCAATTTGAATTAGAAAAAACTTTATCTTCTGCATCCACAGCCACCACAAAAGACAAATCCCCCATTAAACCAGCAGTTAAAGCAACGACAACGGCGACAACATCACCATCATCTTCAGCAACATCAGCTAAAAAATCCTCGCCCATTGATCAGGAGGAAGATATACAAAATTTACTTAGTAATTGGGAAAGCATTTGTCAAATGGATAATTTTGAAGAAGAACTTACTGCCTCTACAGCCACTTCGAGTGAGGCTAATGGTGATTCTACGGAAAATTTACGTTTTTGGTATTGGGAAGCCTGGGAAGATTCGGTACGTCGTCCCGGAGAAGTATTTTTGTTTGGTCGCACTGCAGATGGTAAATCGATTTGTGTAAGAGTGGAGAAAATTGATCGTGTGGTGTATTTGTTGCCAAGAGAATATGTGAGTAAATTATTATTTAAATTATAGGTTTATTTTTGTTTCAGCAGGAGACAAAAATGCATTTGTCTAGCCGAAGTTTACGAGCCGGAGGTGAAATTTCCTGCGAATTTAATATGCATTATAAAAATATTAAAATTTATGCACATTTCTTTATTAATAAATAAATAATCATTTCTTCCACAAATTTCAGCTTTTAGATCCCATTTCCAAAGAGCCCACTAAACAGAAAGTCACCTTGGCGGATCTTTACAAAGAATTCAATGACACCATATCGGTCGATTTAAAACTTAACGAATTTCGTTCTCGCAAAGTAACTAAAAACTTTGCCTACCACTCAATAGGCATAGATGTGCCACAGCAATGCGATTACATGGAAGTGCATTATGATGGCAAAAAACCACCACCAAATACAAAACAGAAATACAATTCTATAGCCCATATTTTTGGAGCAAATACCACTTCCTTAGAAAGCTTTTTATTGGATCGTAAAATTAAAGGACCCTGCTGGTTAAACTTGAAACAATATAAAAAGAATGCCGCACCAATGAGTTGGGGTAAAATCGATGTTACTGTAAGTGAACCAAAACATATAGTTTTGGCTGAGAATCAGAAACCTCAACCACCACCTTGTTTAACTTTGCTGACATTAAATGTGCGTACTGCTTTGAATCCCAAGACGCTTAAAAATGAGATCTGTATGATATCCATGCTGTCACACAATCGTTTCTTTATCGATAGACCAGCTCCCCAGCCGGCTTTTAATAAGCATATGTGTGGTCTGACAAGACCGGCCATGTGTTCGTGGCCTTTTGATCTAAATGCCAAACTTAATAAATACAAAGCCACCAAAGTGTTTAAACATGATTCAGAAAGATCTTTGCTTATTTGGTTTCTGACACAATATCAGGAAATCGATGCAGATTTAATAGTAACCCATGATGCCATGGATTGTCAGCTGGATGTGTTGGCCGATCGTATTGTTACCTTAAAAATACCCCAATGGTCACGTTTGGGTCGTTTGCGCATGACTCAAGCTTTCGGCAAGAAAATGTTAGATTTCTTTATTGGTCGTATGGTTTGTGATGTCAAACGCTCGGCCGAGGAATGCATTAAATCGAGATCTTATGATTTGCAGACTTTATGTCAAAATGTTTTGAAAATTAAAGAAAATGAACGTATGGATGTGAATGAAGAAGATCTAAAGGAAATGTATGAAACTGGTGATGGTATTTTGAAATTGTGTACTTTAACCATGCAAGATGCTTCCTTTATACTAAGGCTAATGTGTGATTTAAATATAATGCCTTTGGCTTTACAAATCACTAATATCTGTGGCAATGTTATGACCCGTACTTTACAAAGTGGTCGTTCGGAAAGAAATGAGTTCTTGTTATTGCATGCTTTCACTGAGAAGAACTACATAGTGCCGGATAAAAAGAAGAGAGAATATGGTGCTGCTGCTGCCAGTGCTGCCGGAGATACCACTATGGGCGAGGGACATGATTTGGAGAGTACTACTAATATTACTGCGTCTGCTGCTGGCGGTGGACGTAAAAAGGCCGCTTATTCCGGTGGTTTGGTATTGGATCCCATACGTGGTCTTTATGACAAATACATTTTACTTATGGATTTCAATTCTCTATATCCCAGCATAATACAAGAGTATAATATATGCTTTACCACTGTACAACAACCCTACAATATGGAAGATTTACCCACTCTACCAGAATCAAGTGTAGAACAGGGAATTTTACCACAACAACTGCGCCGTTTGGTCGAGTCAAGACGTGAAGTTAAAAAGTTAATGGCTGCTCCAGATCTATCACCCGAATTGCAAATGCAATATCACATACGTCAAATGGCTTTAAAGTTGACTGCTAATTCCATGTATGGTTGTTTGGGTTTTGCCCATTCTAGATTCTTTGCTCAGCATTTAGCCGCTTTGGTTACACACAAAGGTCGAGAGATTTTAATGAATACCAAATCGTTGGTACAAAAAATGAACTATGAAGTGGTGTATGGTGATACAGATTCCATAATGGTGAATACCAACATTACCGATTATGAACAAGTTTTCAAAATTGGCAGCACCATTAAGCAGAATGTGAATAAGTTGTACAAACAATTAGAATTGGATATTGATGGTGTATTTAGCTGTCTGCTGCTGTTGAAGAAAAAGAAATATGCTGCTGTAAAAGTGATTAAATCTAAAGGTTAGTAAACAAAAAAAAAATGTTTCTAAAATCTAGTTTTTAATAAATATTTGTTTTCATTTCTTTACTTAGGAGAATTGAAAAAAGAACAGGAGCACAAAGGTCTAGATATTGTACGTCGTGATTGGTCCCAAATTGCCATTATGGTGGGTAAAGTTGTCTTAGACGAGGTTCTATCGGAAAAACAACTCGATGATAAACTCGATGCTGTTCACTCACATTTGGAAAAGGTTAAAGATCAAATACTTAAAGGCGAAGTACCAATGCCTATGTTTTTGATTACCAAACAACTATCCAAAGCACCGGCTGATTTTAATAACACCAGTACCCAGCCTCATGTACAAGTAGCTTTGCGTATGAATAAAACTCGTAATAGACGTTTTAAAAAGGGCGATATGGTTAATTATATTATTTGTCAGGATGGCACTTCAAATCCTGCCACTCAGCGTGCTTATCATTTGGATGAGTTAAAAGGTAGTGAGACGTTAAAACTGGATACTGATTATTATTTGGCTCATCAAATACACCCGGTAGTTACGCGTATGGTGGAGGTTTTGGATGGCACCGATGCCAGTCGTATTGCTGAATGTTTGGGTTTGGATCCTACCAAATTTAGGGCTCAAGTTCAAAGGTGAGTTGAATCTGTTTGAGAAACTTGAGAAAACTGTTTAACTTTAAAATTTTATTTTCCAGAACTTATGAAGAACGTGCTGAAGAATCCACTGGTGAATCTTTAATCAAATCCACTCTACAAAAGTATCGTCAATGTGAAAAATTCAAATTTATTTGTGTTAAATGCAAAACGGAAAATATAGTGGCTGCTGCTTTTAAACCTTCGGCAAATCATACATATGAAGCTGTTCTGCAAAAATGTACAAATGCCGAATGTAGCATAAGTCCCTATCAATATGTTATTGCTATACGCAATCAATTAATTCTAACCATGAGACAATACATTAAACGTTTCTATCAGAATTGGTTGGTCTGTGATGATCCAGCCTGTAATCATAACAGTCGTTGTTATACCCATGTTACCAGTGGCAGTCGGCCGGTGTGTATGCGTTGTAAAAATGGTACTCTTGTGCGCCAATATACTGAAAGAGATTTATACAATCAATTGAGTTATTTCCAATATATGTTTGATTTAAGCAAACATCAACATAAAAGTAAGTGGTTTTATTTTACTATTAGAATCATATTACAATTCTAATTTTGTTTTTCTTTTGATTCTATTTTTAAGATGTTAATATTAGTCCCGAAGTCACGGCTGCTTATCATGTCTTGCGTGAAACTGTTGACCAACAATTACAAAAGTCAGCTTATTGCACTATTGCCCTGTCGAAATTGTTTGTTAATTTGAAACCATTGTCGAAAAGTGATGAAATTTCCCATCAAAAAATTGATCTACCAGCGGTACAAGTGGCTGCTAGTTTAGCTGATTAAAGAATTAAGTTAAGATTTGAAAATAAGGTAATGTTTTTAACAAAAATATATGTATTTTTCGCCTGCCCGCCAGCATTTTTTCTGCTTTTGAAAGTGTATAAAGGTTTTATATTTCATTTTTATTGTAGATCTTAATCTTAATGTAAAAATGTTATACTTTTCATTATACATACATACAATACTTTGCATTTTTACAAATGTTTTATTACAATATTTTAGTTTTGTTTTTGTATAAATAAAAATTTATTTTTCTTACACATTTACATACATATTTCTTTTGCATTTATGTATTTAAAGTATATAATTTTTAAATTATAGTTAACATAACAAATCTTGAATCGGAAGTGAGTTCATGAAGAGAAATCATTGCACACCTGGATTAGATATATATCTTAATAGATCAATTAATTTACAAGGACCGATTATTCGCAGAGAAAGTACGAAACTAGTTTTGTTGTTCATTTACGATTCATCTCTTCGTGTTGTTGGGAATTATGATTTGCGGGATACACTGAAAGTGTGTAGTGGAACTAATATTGGTAAGATGGCAACCTCATTAGCATCACACCCATGCTAAATTCGCAGCTCACGCTCTCTATAGGTTGTTTGCCCTTAGAAGCGATTGCGTGGTCCACTTATTGTCGTCTACCTTACTGTAATCGTCTATCGAATTGTCGGCATCATAGCAGACATCGTCCCTAAGTTTTCTCTCGGTAATTTTGGCGTGCGATAACGCGTCTTTTCCATTTTCAATGTTTAGATTATCACAATAATTAATTTGGATTATCAAATGATCTTTGGTACATAACCTTCAAAACCTTCTTCCTTTCACTTAAAAGTAAATTTCTTTCGTCTGTGAAATATCTTGCATGATTTTGTCAACCAAGATTTCATTGTGTTGGGTTGGCTTAGACAATATATTAGAAGACTCTTTTTCTGCTTAGATTTGTTCTCAGTCTTCATTTCCTAGGAAGATCTAATCCTTTTTGCTTTAAATGTTAATAGAGAATCCGATATATCTTTTGGAGTGTCCTAGGATTGATTAGCTATGATATTCATAAGAAGGGTAGTCATCTTGTCGCGATGTGAAGGCTTAAGTGCGATGAATCTCATGGGCCATGCTGACGGAGACAGCTTTGCTTGAGCTGGCTGCCTCCTAGGGGTCACCCTTGTCAGACGGGTCATGAGACGAGCACGAAACTAAGAACTACCCCTCCCACCTAACAGATGTCTGTTTCCCACATTGGGCGGTCTGTTAGTAACGATCTGTTGATTTGCTTCTCCTGTCACTGAGACAGGGCAATCAACAGAAAGTCCGTTTTGAATCATTTGATTCACGCACTTAAGTGTGCAAGTCCTGAAATCCATCAAGCGTCTGTTCCAGATTGGACGGCTTGATGGTCTGTTTGCTCCCAGTGGGACGGCAGTTTATAGTCCTGGCAGTAGGCCAAAAATGCAAACCATTGTCATCAATAGACCTTTCAGTGAGGTGGCTAGAAACCCACTGGTAAGGGCTATTGTTGACCAAAGCAACAGCGACGGAGCCATCTCCCAGGAAAAATGGGGGACTATCCGTCAGAAGATGCTAGGCGTGTACTGGAAGATCCTCAAGGAGAACCCAGGACCCGCCCCCCAAAACGATGATGCTGGTTGGTACCAGGGTCACATTAAGCTGCTAGCTTGTTCAAATGAGCGCTCTGCGCTTCTGCTCAAGCTAGCTATTCAATCCCTTGGGGAAGTGTGGCCAGGTGCAAGGTTGGACGTGATCCCGGTTAGCGAAATTCCTCGCAGGCCGAGATCAATTGCCACCATCCCAACTGAGCCACATGACCCGGCGGAAATTCTGGCGTTCCTACAAAGCGGAAATCCTCATCTACCTACCCATGATTGGAAGGTGGTGAAGGTTTCCGCCCCGATGGGAAATGTCAGAAAGGCGACTGTTGTCCTTAATAAGGAAACGTTGGCGCCATTGCGTGAATGCGGAGGTAAAGTTTACTATGGTTTTGATAGTATCTCCCTTCGCATTTATCGCAGTGACGCCAAACGCAGCGCCGCCGCCTCTGGTACTAAGCCGGAGGCTCCGTCCAAGGAGGATAATGGAAAGGCCGACGATCCCGCTGGTTCTGAGAACCAAGAAGACTCCCAGTCTACCACAGGTATAATGGGTGAGCTTCTTGGCAATCTGAAGTTAGCGGAGGATGGAGACAGTTCGCAGGATTCCGATCCTGAGGACGTCGACGTCACTGTCGTGTACGATCCTGATCTCGGAGATGGTGAAGGTAACCCAGATTAACCTTCACCACTCCAAAGCAGCATCAGCTGCTTTGCTCCTCCGGATGGCTGAGAGAGGGGAGGAGCTCATCTTGGTCCAAGAACCGTGGACCCACCACGGCAAAATCCTTGGAATATCTCTCAGAGGTTACAAACTTCTGTTTTCAAATCCTGCAGGTAATATTAAAAATATTAGAGCCTGTATTCTGGCCAAAAACCATTTAGATATCTTCATCTTATCTGATTACAGCGATGAGGATACGGTAGCGGCGGCACTTGAGACCGGAAACTCCACCATCTGGCTCCTTAGCTGCTATATGGCGCATGACCATGGTGAACAACCGCCAAACGACCTGGTCAGAGATCTAATGCGCGAAGCAAATAGGCGTCACGTTCCTGTGATAATTGGCGCTGATGCAAATGCTCATCACAGTGTCTGGGGCAGTTCAGACACCAACAGTAGAGGTGAGTGCTTACTTGACTTTTTATTAGAATTTAATATGACAGCCGTTAATAGAGGTTCAGAACCTACTTTTGTTGTGACAAACAGAAAGGAAGTTCTGGATATTACAGCTATTAGTACAAACTACATAGAATTGATCAAAGATTGGAATGTCTCCAATGACTGCTCCTTCTCTGATCACCGCTACCTGGACTTTGACATAGTGGTCCAGGTCAAAGTTTCAAAACCCTTTCTAAATAGAAGGAAAACAAATTGGGAGAGGCACAAAGCTTCTCTGAGTACTATTCTTCCCTCTGCTCCGACGGTAGAGAGCATAAGGGATATTGATTTAGCTGCAAATTGGATTGCTAGTTCTCTGAGCGTTGCCACGAAGAGATCTTGTAGATTATCCAGTGGCCTAAAAAAGGACAAACCACCGTGGTGGAGTCCTGACATAGCGAGCATGAGAAGGACATGCCGCCGTTCTTTTAACGAGGCTAAGAGATCAGGTAACTGGAAGTATTAAAACTCTCGGACAGCGCTAAATATCTTGGCGTTATCCTAGATAAGAGACTATCTTGGAGTACAAATGTACTCTCTAGGGCATCTAAAGCCATTACGGCACTATATGTTTGTAGGAAGGCTATAGGAACATGCTGGGGCATAAATCCAAAGAATGTTCACTGGCTCTTTGAGGCAGTTATTAAACCTATTATGCTATATGGGGTTGTTGTATGGTGGCACGCGCTTGAAAAGGCTTCACTCAGACAACAACTGGAAAAAGTAATGAGATCAACTGCGCTTCTTATAACAGGCGCTCTCAGAACAACTCCTTCGAAGGCGCTGTTCACTATGCTCAACTGGCTCTCGGTCGATCTCCTTGCAAGGAAATTGGCTATGTCAACTGCGGCCAGATTGAGTGTAACTGGCAAATGGAAACAATGCTCCATAGGCCATGCTAGGATCATAGATCTTATACCGGATAATCAGTACATTGTTGATTATTGTATTCCAGTACCATCTCTAGTGAGAAAGTTCCAATATCATATATCTTCGGAGTATGAGGAATCTCTCCTTCCGCCGAATAATTGCTTCCGAGTGTATACAGACGGATCCAAGACGACGAAAGGAGTTGGTGGTGGCATTTTCATTGAGGAATTTGGAACGAAAATCTCCTTTCGACTTAATGATGAATGTAGTATCCATCAGGCTGAAATATCGGCGATAAGGAGGGCGGTAAATTGGCTAAGGTACTATCGGATATCTAATAGGGATATCAGAATTTATACTGATAGTCAAGCTGCTATTAAATTCCTAACTGGTGTGTTCTCCACATCCAAAATTGTCCATGAATGCCGGACGTCTCTCAATGAGATGGCGAGACATTCGAACATCACCCTAATCTGGGTAAAGGGACATGGGAATTCGTATGGCAACGGTATTGCTGACACATTGGCAAGAGCTGGCACTATGCTTAGCAGAATGGATATTGATCAGTTCTGCGGTATACCACTACTTGCAGTTAAGAGGCAAATCAGTGAAAAATGCCTCTGCATCGCTCGCGACAAATGGTCGCGTGAACACACGTGCTCAACATGTAGAGCACTGTGGCCACAAATGGATCCTCAAAGGTCTAAATATCTTCTTGGTCTCCAAAGACCGCAGTTAAGTAGGCTGATATCAATAATCACTGGCCACTGTAAATTTGGGAACCATGCTAGACGCATTGGTCTCCCGTTCAATGACTACTGTAGGAGTTGTCAAAACGAGGATGAAGAAGAGACTATTACTCATCTTCTCTGCGATTGTCCTGCTTTGGCGGAGGCCCGTTTTCAGACGCTTGGATCGACCTATTTTGGTGATCTAACCGAATTGTCAAACATTCAATTAGAACGTCTTCTAGAGTTCATTAATTTGTCAAAATGGGTGTGAATCCTATTACTCACACTACTCATCCACAGCAGCTGCCCTGGCTTTCTCATTTCTCATCATCTTCTTCTCTCTGCAAATGTCTCTGTTCTTTCACTCTCCTCTATCTCTCCCTCTCTTTTCTTTTCTTCTTCTTACAGGTATTTTTACAAAGGGATCAACATGGACCCAAGTAAAGCCGAAATTGGCTACCTGTGTAAACCTAACCTAACCTTCATAAGAATCTTCTCCAACCTCCTCCTATGTGCTTATTAACAATGGCTAGTAGGACAACTACTAATTGATTATTTAAGACCTGCAACGCAGCTTTAATATTATTAATTTAACTTTCCATAGCTTTTTTGTTTTCGGAGATCAATCCGTATCTAATTTTTTTTATTTATTTATTTATTTGGTCTATAGATTAATATAAATCCTTACAGACTAAAGTTATATAAAAATTTTTAGGAATTTAAATGCAAAACAATTTTTCTTTTTATATTAGCATTATTTTCCGAATAATCTATTAAATGATAACATTTGTTAAAATTTTCACATATGCGGCGAAAGGAGTCGTTGTTAGCATACACGGAGCTGTAGTACATTATTTTCAACGGTTGAAAGTTACGGGTTGGTCGAGATGGGACATTAAAATTAATTTTACCAAGAAAAAACTCCGATTCAATATCACCACGGATTAATCCAAGTAAAAATGAAATACCCAGCATTAATCTACGACTTTTTAGTGTTGGAAACTTTATTATATTGAGTCTGCTTTCATATGACGGTAGCACGAGTGAATTCCAGCCAAGACCACGTAAACAAAAAATTAAGAATTACTTTTGAATAGTTTCAATCCTATTTGAATGGATATTATAACAGGGATCCCAAATAATTGATCCATATTCAAGAATAGGACGAACCAAAGATGTATAAAGATGTTTAGTAATGTATGGGTCAGAAAATTCTTTCGACCATCGTTTCGTAAATCCGAGAACACCATTCGCTTTATTGACAGTTAATGCAATGTGATCACGGAAATTAAGTCTATGATCTAGTAATATTCCAAGATCGTTAATATTGTGGACTTTTTCCAACGGCAATTCATCTATAAAATAGTTGGTGTCGTAATTTCTTACTCTAAAAAATGACATGTGTTTACATTTTTTTATATTTAAATCCATAAGGTTTATTTTACACCATTGCGAAAGTTTATCGATGTCGGATTGAAGTAAGTGTTGACTGCTAGAGTTTCGAATGGTTTTTAGAATTTTGACATCGTCAGCGTACATTAATACTTTGGAATGAGAAATAACATTAGGGAGATCATTTATAAATAAAGTAAATAGTATTGGACCTAAATGACTTCCCTGGGGAACACCAGATGGGACCTCAATAACTTTGGAAGTGGCATCTCTAAATTTAACTTGTTGCGTTCTATTGGATAAGTAGGAAAACAACCAATTTAAAGCTGCAAAGCTAAATCCCATTAACGATAATTTATTTAGTAGCATATTATGGTTCACTCTGTCAAATGCTTTACTAAAATCTGTATATATTACGTCTGTTTGTAGCTTATTTACTAAACCATCATTTATAAAGGTTGTGAGCTCGAGGATGTTCGTTGTTGTGGAACGATGTTTACAGAAGCCATGCTGACATGTAGACAGTAATGAAGAAACTTGATGTGATATATTGTCTGATAAAATTTTTTCAAGAAGTTTAGGAATAGCATTCAGCTTAGCAATTCCACGATAATTCGATACTTCAAGTTTGCTTCCACTTTTAAATAAAGGAATTATAAATGATTTTTTCCATATGCTTGGTAAATAACCTAATTCAATAGATTTATTGAAAATATCCGTAAGAGGTACATACAACGTTTCAGCACAATGTTTCAGAATGCAGCTAGGTATACCATCAGGGCCAGGGCAAGACGAAGAATTTAATGATCTCAGGTTTGATAAAACGGTATTACTATGGATGAATGTGAAATGTATATTCGATGAATGCGTTAAATTAGAGGAGTAAGGAGTAATGTTATCAAATGTCGATTTAGAATATGTTGTAGCAAAGAAGTCTGCGAACATGTTACTAATCGATAGATCATCATCGGCACTGCGGGAACAAAACTTTAGGAAACTTGGGTAATGGCAGGCTCGACGTTTAGAGTTGATATATTTATAAAACGATTTAGGATTGGTTTTTAGTGTTGATTTCATGCGAAGAATGTAATTATTATATGCCAGTTTGTTTGTGATATTGTATTCAGAGCGTGCCACAGAGTAATTTTTAAAATCAATTATGGAGCCAAATCTTTTGTATTTTTTGTAAAATTTATTTTTCCTATTTTTTGCATTTATTAAGTGGTAGTTACTCCAAGGTTTATCGTTTTAGGAACAGTTTGTGAAATTAAATGTAAAGTATGGAATAAAAATTATTAACAATGACATCAAAATTGTTTCCAGAAAATATAGTACTCCAAACGACGTTAGATAATAAATAATTTAGTTTTACATAATCAGTACGATGGAAGCAGTATGTTTTATTATATTTAAATTTATTTCTATTTGATTATGGTAGAGATTTATTACGAAGAGTATAAATTTCAACTTTAATTGTAGGATGGTGGACATCTTCAGGAAATGTTAATGGTGGCGAGTTTCGTACGAATACGTCTATAGGATGATTAACAAAGGCAAGGTCTAAAAGTCTTCCATTTGTGTTATAAACATTATTTATTTGAAATAATCCGAGCATCATTAGTGATTGAACAAATTCATTTGAGGCTGTAGGAATTAAGTAATTAAGTTCCAAAGGTTTATTCCACGATAAATGAGGAAGGTTAAAATCTCCAAGTACCACAAATAAGTCACAAGGGTTGGATTGTTTCAGAGCGAAAGCAATTCCCGAAGTGTGCAACTCATAAATATCAGCAGAAGAATTTGGAGGAATATAGGAGCAAGTGAGAAATAAGGAACTATTATTAAATAGGATTTTGACGGCAATAAATTCAATATTATTACTGTTTTCAAATGTTATGCTTTCACAGGGAAGATAATTTAATACTGCAATGAGTACACCACCACCACGTTTGTATGATCGATTAAATCTAAATATTTGATATTTTGAACGTAGTATCTCAATATCTTGAATATAATTGTTATCATTCAACCAGGTTTCAGTGAAGACAATAATTTCATATGAAAAATCAAAGCTATTAGCATTGTCTGCAAAGATTACAAACTTCCAAGATAGTGGACAATCTAACCTTCCTTAAGTAAAGTAAAACCATAGCTGGAAGATAATAGATTGTCGATAACCACCCTCTACCCGCTACACGTGGAGGCGCTCGGTAGGAGATCTGGCAATTCCCGCAGTTGTTGCAACTTCCTTCTTTTTCTTACGATTCAGTTTTTTCTTGGAATGCATTTTTTCGATCGTTGCGTAACTGAATGCGTAACCGTAATCGAAATGCAGAATAGCGGTGAATAAATGTTTTGTTCGAATCGGAACCAGCTTTAAGGAAGCTTTAGAAGCTTTATTTCCGTACTCATATAAGCAAAACGCTTGGGTATCCTTCGTTGGTTTAAAGGAAATCCTCCCAAGTCGAGCTATATCTTCATATGAGGGGTGTAAAAACATAGGCAGTAAACTCCATTTCATTAATGTTCTTACCTTAAAACTGTGGATTCAATTTGCCAACAAACTTCCGAGTGAATTTCTTTCAAACTTGTTTTAGATATTCTTTTAATTCCATTTTATTTAGAGAGTAAAAGAAATTCGAAAAATACTGAAATAGAGATTGCTTAATTTGTTTCTCCACCCCTCATATAAGAAGCAGCTTCTTGTTCTCTACCTTGGTATAAACTGCTGAGTATTCTATGGTCTCCACCAGTCAAAACATAACCTAATTTCGAGATAAAGCGACAGCGCGAGACAGATGCAGACAATGCGTAACAACACGGTAATGCATTACACAAGTGAGAGTAAGACGCAACTTTCTCAAAAGCTTGGCACCAAACATTTGTATTTAGAACTCTTTCTTACAGAATCATTCAACCTTTATGCTTTAAAGAGTTAAGATTCTGAACTACATATTTTCCGAAGAATAAAAGACAAATTTATTATTTCTTTTTGGAATCTATTTGTTGCAATTAAAATTAAACTAAAAACCTCTAGTTTTTATTATAAATTCTATCGCATAATGAGTATTTTATTTCAATGAAAAAAGAGCTTAGATAAAAAAACCAATAAATTTTCCTACTAACTAATATAACAGTCGTTTTAAAAAGGCAACAATTATGACTTGAATAAGAATTTAAAATACTACTACTAATGTTTCCGAACCACAAATCATGAATATCTCAAGAAACGATCCATAGGGAAATACCTAAAGGATTCATTAAATATATCCGTAAAAGCGGTACTAATAAGATCATTTATTATGGGCTTAATAAATGGCAAACCAAGCTGCCACATACTATTGATAACACCATCCGAAACATTGTCCAATCTAGCACGACCTGGAACTAAGGCATCGGATATATGCATCTTTAAACCACCAATACGATCAATTTCGATATGTACTTTTAAAAGTGAACCCGGTTCACCTAAACGTCTAACGCTGGTAGTTTGACTAGAAGAGAATTAAATTAATAATATTAATCCAGTAAAAACTTATTTATTTTTGTTTACCTGTAATCATATAAAGTCATATTCCAAAAACCTTTTCTCTTAATTCGTGTACCAAAAACAGTACCCGAAAACTCATACCAACCATCCAGACTCTTTTCGGGAAAATACTGAGAATAAATTATACGATTTTGCTCATGATCTGTATGATATTTGGTAACTTCTGAATGTGTCCAACCGTATTCCGTAACATTACGTAGAATTAATTTAAAACCAGCCACACCTTTTTGATCACCACGCCGTATCTCCACAAAAGAGGCCCTATGCGGATCAAAAGGTTTTATGTGATAATCCGGTACCCCTGAATAATTACATTGAAATATAAGAATATAATCTTAAATAAACTAAATTTAATTTTATTTACCAGTTGGAAAATAAGCTCTCAAATCATTAAATACATCCTTCATACAAGAATCGAAATCTTCATCAAACATTTTACATTTGCCTAACAGTCTTGAGAAATCTTCATCGACGGATATATGACCTTGTGCATGCGTTGAGATTATTTTACTGTTGAATAGAGTAATTGCTATCATAATGGACAATCTTAAAGTTGTTGTCGACGACAAGGTCGTCATCATCATTGTTGGCGTTTTCGTTGTTAATGACTTGCGTACATTTTTGGTAAGTTTTATCATATTTAGTATAGTTGCTTTTATTGTACTTTTATATGAACTATTAAATTAAAGAAAAAACTTTTAATTAACACAAATATAGTTTATATTAATAGACTGCTTTAAAATATTTAAATAGTTAATGTCTATTAGTCACTTCTATTACAATTAATTAAGTTTAATTACTTAGCATTTTAACACATAACAACTTATTAAGGAATCATAATTAAACGACGAAGTTATAATTATTTAATATTATGTAGCTACTTGTTTAAATAGGATTTATCATAATTTAGGAAATTATGCGAATAATCTTCATCATTTCTTCATCATTTTTGAAATACAATTTAAAATTTTCATTTCCTTTAAATAGTCTAGTCTATAGTCTAGTCTATAGTCTAGTCTATAGTCTAGTCTATAGTCTAGTCTATAGTCTAGTCTAGTCTAGTCTATAGTCTAGTCTATAGTCTAGTCTATAGTCTAGTCTATAGTCTAGTTAGTCTATAGTCTAGTCTATAGTCTCGTCTATAGTCTAGTCTATGTCTAGTCTATAGTCTAGTCTATAGTTAGTCTATAGTCTAGTCTATAGTCTAGTCTATAGTCTAGTCTATAGTCTAGTCTATAGTCTAGTCTATAGTCTAGGCTAGTCTAGTAGTCTAGTCTAGTCTAAGTCTAGTCTATAGTCTAGTCTATAGTCTACTTGTTTAAATAGGATTTATCATAATTTAGGAAATTATGCGAATAATCTTCATCATTTCTTCATCATTTTTGAAATACAATTTAAATTTTCATTTAAATTTTCATTTAGTCTAGTCTATAGTCTAGTCTAGTCTAGTCTCGTCTAGTCTATAGTTCTGTCTATTTAAAATTTCTATTTTAAAATTTTCATTTAGTCTAGTCTATAGTTCGTCTAGTCTTAGTCTCTCGTCTGTCTATAGTAGTGTCTAGTCTAGTCTAGTCCTAGTCTATTAGTCTAGTCTATAGTCTAGTCTTATAGTCTAGTCTATAGTCTATAGTCTAGTCTATAGTCTAGTCTATAGTCTAGTCTATAGTCTAGTCTATAATCTAGTCTAGTCTATAGTCTAGTCTAGTCTATAGTCTAGTCTAGTCTATAGTCTAGTCTATAGTCTAGTCTATAGTCTAGTCTATAGTCTAGTCTATAGTCTAGTCTATAGTCTAGTCTATAGTCTAGTCTATAGTCTAGTCTATAGTCTAGTCTATAGTCTAGTCTATAGTCTAGTCTATAGTCTAGTCTATAGTCTAGTCTATAGTCTAGTCTATAGTCTAGTCTATAGTCTAGTCTATAGTCTAGTCTATAGTCTAGTCTATAGTCTAGTCTATAGTCTAGTCTATAGTCTAGTCTATAGTCTAGTCTATAGTCTAGTCTATAGTCTAGTCTATAGTCTAGTCTATAGTCTAGTCTATAGTCTATAGTCTAGTCTATAGTCTAGTCTATAGTCTAGTCTATAGTCTAGTCTATAGTCTAGTCTATAGTCTAGTCTATAGTCTAGTCTATAGTCTAGTCTATAGTCTAGTCTATAGTCTAGTCTATAGTCTAGTCTATAGTCTAGTCTATAGTCTAGTCTATAGTCTAGTCTATAGTCTAGTCTATAGTCTAGTCTAAGTCTATTCTATAGTCTAGTCTATAGGTCTAGCATGCTAGTCTATAGTCTAGTCTATAGTCTAGTCTATAGTCTAGTCTATAGTCTAGTCTATAGTCTAGTCTATAGTCTAGTCTATAGTCTAGTCTATAGTCTAGTCTATAGTCTAGTCTATAGTCTAGTCTATAGTCTAGTCTATAGTCTAGTTATAGTCTAGTCTATAGTCTAGTCTATAGTCTAGTCTATAGTCTAGTCTATAGTCTAGTCTATAGTCTAGTCTATAGTCTAGTCTATAGTCTAGTCTATAGTCTAGTCTATAGTCTAGTCTATAGTCTAGTCTATAGTCTAGTCTATAGTCTAGTCTATAGTCTAGTCTAAGTCTAGTCTATAGTCTAGTCTATAGTCTAGTCTATAGTCTAGTCTATAGTCTAGTCTATAGTCTAGTCTATAGTCTAGTCTATAGTCTAGTCTATAGTCTAGTCTCTAGTCTATAGTCTAGTCTATAGTCTAGTCTATAGTCTAGTCTATAGTCTAGTCTATAGTCTAGTCTATAGTCTAGTCTATAGTCTAGTCTATAGTCTAGTCTATAGTCTAGTCTATAGTCTAGTCTATAGTCTAGTCTATAGTCTAGTCTATAGTCTAGTCTATAGTCTAGTCTATAGTCTAGTCTATAGTCTAGTCTATAGTCTAGTCTATAGTCTAGTCTATAGTCTAGTCTATAGTCTAGTCTATAGTCTAGTCTATAGTCTAGTCTATAGTCTAGTCTATAGTCTAGTCTATAGTCTAGTCTATAGTCTAGTCTATAGTCTAGTCTATAGTCTAGTCTATAGTCTAGTCTATAGTCTAGTCTATAGTCTAGTCTATAGTCTAGTCTATAGTCTAGTCTATAGTCTAGTCTATAGTCTAGTCTATAGTCTAGTCTATAGTCTAGTCTATAGTCTAGTCTATAGTCTAGTCTATAGTCTAGTCTATAGTCTAGTCTATAGTCTAGTCTATAGTCTAGTCTATAGTCTAGTCTATAGTCTAGTCTATAGTCTAGTCTATAGTCTAGTCTATAGTCTAGTCTATAGTCTAGTCTATAGTCTAGTCTATAGTCTAGTCTATAGTCTAGTCTATAGTCTAGTCTATAGTCTAGTCTATAGTCTAGTCTATAGTCTAGTCTATAGTCTAGTCTATAGTCTAGTCTATAGTCTAGTCTATAGTCTAGTCTATAGTCTAGTCTATAGTCTAGTCTATAGTCTAGTCTATAGTCTAGTCTATAGTCTAGTCTATAGTCTAGTCTATAGTCTAGTCTATAGTCTAGTCATATAATCTAGTCTATAGTCTAGTCTATAGTCTAGTCTATATAATCTAGTCTATAGTCTAGTCTATAGTCTAGTCTATAGTCTAGTCTATAGTCTAGTCTATAGTCTAGTCTATAGTCTAGTCTATAGTCTAGTCTATAGTCTAGTCTATAGTCTAGTCTATAGTCTAGTCTATAGTCTAGTCTATAGTCTAGTCTATAGTCTAGTCTATAGTCTAGTCTATAGTCTAGTCTATAGTCTAGTCTATAGTCTAGTCTATAGTCTAGTCTATAGTCTAGTCTATAGTCTAGTCTATAGTCTAGTCTATAATCTATAGTCTAGTCTATAATCTAGTCTATAGTCTAGTCTATAGTCTAGTCTATAGTCTAGTCTATAGTCTAGTCTATAGTCTAGTCTATATTCTAGTCTATATAATCTAGTCTATAGTCTATATTCTAGTCTATATAATCTAGTCTATAGTCTAGTCTATAGTCTAGTCTATATAATCTAGTCTATAGTCTAGTCTATAATCTAGTCTATATAATCTAGTCTATAGTCTAGTCTATATAATCTAGTCTATATAATCTAGTCTATATAATCTAGTCTATAGTCTAGTCTATAGTCTAGTCTATAGTCTAGTCTATAGTCTAGTCTATAGTCTAGTCTATAGTCTAGTCTATAGTCTAGTCTATAGTCTAGTCTATAGTCTAGTCTATAGTCTAGTCTATAGTCTAGTCTAGTCTATGTCTAGTCTATAGTCTAGTCTATAGTCTAGTCTATAGTCTAGTCTATAGTCTAGTCTATAGTCTAGTCTATAGTTAGTCTATAGTCTAGTCTATAGTCTAGTCTATAGTCTAGTCTATTAGTCTTAGTCTTATGTCTAGTCTATAGTCTAGTCTATAGTCTAGTCTATAGTCTAGTCTATAGTCTAGTCTATAGTCTAGTCTATAGTCTAGTCTACTAGTCTTCTAGTCTATAGTCTAGTCTATAGTCTAGTCTATAGTCTAGTCTATAGTCTAGTCTATAGTCTATTCTATAGTCTAGTCTATAGTCTAGTCTATAAGTCTAAGTCTATTAGTAATAGTCTAGTCTAGTTTAGTCTAGTCTATAGTCTAGTCTATAGTCTAGTCTATAGTCTAGTCTATAGTCTAGTCTATAGTCTAGTCTAGTCTATAGGTCTAGTCTATAGTCTAGTCTATAGTCTAGTCTATAGTCTAGTCTATAGTCTAGTCTATAGTCTAGTCTATAGTCTAGTCTATAGTCTAGTCTATATAGTCTAGTCTATAGTCTAGTCTATAGTCTAGTCTATAGTCTAGTCTATAGTCTAGTCTATAGTCTAGGTCTATAGTCTAGTCTATAGTCTAGTCTATAGTCTAGTCTATAGTTCTAGTCTATAGTCTAGTCTATAGTCTAGTCTATAGTCTAGTCTATAGTCTAGTCTATAGTCTAGTCTATAGTCTAGTCTATAGTCTAGTCTATAGTCTAGTCTATAGTCTAGTCTATAGTCTAGTCTATAGTCTAGTCTATAGTCTAGGTCTATAGTCTAGTCTCTAGTCTAGTCTATAGTCTAGTCTATAGTCTAGTCTATTCTATAGTCTAGTCTATAGTCTAGTCTAGTAGTCCTAGTCTATAGTCTAGTCCTATAGTCTAGGTCTATAGTCTAGTCTATAGTCTAGTCTATAGTCTAGTCTATAGTCTAGTACTAAGTCTAGTCTATAGTCTAGTCTATAGTCTAGTCTATATAATTCTAGTCTATAGTCTAGTCTATAGTCTAGTCTATAGTCTAGTCTATAGTCTAGTCTATAGTCTAGTCTAAGGTCCTAGTCTATAGTCTAGTCTATAGTCTAGTCTATAGTTAGTCTATAGTCTAGTCTATAGTCTATAGTCGAGTCTAGTCTAGTTCTATAGTCTAGTCTATTAATCTAGTCTATAGTCTAGTCTATAATCTAGTCTATAGTCTAGTCTATAGTCTAGTCTATAGTCTAGTCTATAGTCTAGTCTATAGTCTAGTCTATATTCTTAGTCTATATAATTCTAGTCTATTAGTCTAATTCTAGTCTATATAATCTAGGTCTATAGTCTAGTCTATAGTCTAGTCTATATAATCTAGTCATAGTCTAGTCTATAATCTAGTCTATAGTCTAGTCTATATAATCTAGTCTATATAATCTAGTCTATAGTCTAGTCTATAGTCTAGTCTATAGTCTAGTCTATAGTCTAGTCTATAGTCTAGTCTATAGTCTAGTCTATAGTCTAGTCTATAGTCTAGTCTATAGTCTAGTCTATAGTCTAGTCTATAGTCTAGTCTATAGTCTAGTCTATAGTCTAGTCTATAGTCTAGTCTATAGTCTAGTCTATAGTCTAGTCTATAGTCTAGTCTATAGTCTAGTCTATAGTCTAGTCTATAGTCTAGTCTATAGTCTAGTCTATAGTCTAGTCTATAGTCTAGTCTATAGTCTAGTCTATAGTCTAGTCTATAGTCTAGTCTATAGTCTAGTCTATAGTCTAGTCTATAGTCTAGTCTATAGTCTAGTCTATAGTCTAGTCTATAGTCTAGTCTATAGTCTAGTCTATAGTCTAGTCTATAGTCTAGTCTATAGTCTAGTCTATAGTCTAGTCTATAGTCTAGTCTATAGTCTAGTCTATAGTCTAGTCTATAGTCTATTCTATAGTCTAGTCTATAGTGTAGTCTATAGTCTAGTCTATAGTCTAGTCTATAGTCTAGTCTATAGTCTAGTCTATAGTCTAGTCTATAGTCTAGTCTATAGTCTAGTCTATAGTCTAGTCTATAGTCTAGTCTATAGTCTAGTCTATAGTCTAGTCTATAGTCTAGTCTATAGTCTAGTCTATAGTCTAGTCTATAGTCTAGTCTATAGTCTAGTCTATAGTCTAGTCTATAGTCTAGTCTATAGTCTAGTCTATAGTCTAGTCTATAGTCTAGTCCTATAGTCTAGTTATACTTCAGTCTATAGTCCTAGTCTATAGTCTAGTCTATAGTCTAGTCTATAGTCTAGTCTATAGTCTAGTCTATAGTCTAGTCTATAGTCTAGTCTATAGTCTAGTCTATAGTCTAGTCTATAGTCTAGTCTATAGTCTAGTCTATAGTCTAGTCTATAGTCTAGTCTATAGTCTAGTCTATAGTCTAGTCTATAGTCTAGTCTATAGTCTAGTCATAGTCTAGTCTATAGTCTAGTCTATAGTCTAGTCTATAGTCTAGTCTATAGTCTAGTCTATAGTCTAGTCTATAGTCTAGTCTATAGTCTGTCTAGTCTAGTTAGTCTAGTCTATAGTCTAGTCTATAGTCTAGTCTATAGTCTAGTCTATAGTCTAGTCTATAGTCTAGTCTATAGTCTAGTCTATAGTCTAGTCTATAGTCTAGTCTATAGTCTAGTCTATAGTCTAGTCTATAGTCTAGTCTATAGTCTAAGTCTATAGTCTAGTTCTATAGTCTAGTCTATAGCTCTAGTCTATAGTCTAGTCTATAGTCTAGTCTATAGTCTAGTCTATAGTCTAGGTCTATAGTCTAGTCTATAGTCTAGTCTATAGTCTAGTCTATAGTCTAGTCTATAGTCTAGTCTATAGTCTAGTCTATAGTCTAGTCTATAGCTAGTCTATAGTCTAGTCTATAGTCTAGTCTATAGTCTAGTCTATAGTCTAGTCTATAGTCTAGTCTAGTCTAGTCTAGTCTAGTCTATAGTCTAGTCTATAGTCTAGTCTATAGTCTAGTCTATAGTCTAGTCTATAGTCTAGTCTAGTCTATAGTCTAGTCTATAGTCTAGGCTATAGTCTAGTCTATAGTCTAGTCTATAGTCTAGTCTATAGTCTAGTCTATTAGTCTAGTCTATAGTCTAGTCTATAGTCTAGTCTATAGTCTAGTCTATAGTCTAGTCTATAGTCTAGTCTATAGTCTAGTCTATAGTCTAGTCTAGTCTATAGTCTAGTCTATAGTCTAGTCTATAGTCTAGTCTATAGTCTAGTCTATAGTCTAGTCTAGTAGTCTATAGTCTAGTCTATAGTCTAGTCTATAGTCTAGTCTATAGTCTAGTCTATAGTCTAGTCTATAGTCTAGTCTATAGTCTAGTCTATAGTCTAGTCTATAGTCTAGTCTATAGTAGTCTAGTCAGTCTATAGTCTAGTCTATAGTCTAGTCTATAGTCTAGTCTATAGTCTAGTCTATAGTCTAGTCTATAGTCTAGTCTATAGTCTAGTCTATAGTAGTCTATAGTCTAGTCTATAGTCTAGTCTATAGTCTAGTCTATAGTCTAGTCTATAGTCCAGTCTTTAGTCTAGTCTATAGTCTAGTCTATACAGACTGGACAAGATTATTTCTAATAGTATTCCCACTTTTAAGGTTAAGGTGAGTGATAGCAGTGCCGCTAGTATGGCCAGTTTGGCTAATTGTTAATATTAAGCGCCCTAGCGTCATAGTAATGCGCTGTTGTAAGCTATTTGCCTAGTCCATGTACGCCGTGGATCATCCTTCTGAACGTGCTTGTACTTGTAGATAGAAGGTATCTGACAGACGAGATGGAGGACCTGGTATTTAGAAACAATTCGGGCGTCACGGTCAAGGAGGAGGATGTTGGGGAGTTGTTCAGTATTGGAAAAGAGATGTTGACCTTATTGCCCGAATTGTTGAGCATGAAGGGCAGGTTCTGACCGACTTAAACGTGGAGGGCCTTTTGGAGATACTTCTTTGGTGAGACTAGTGCATTTTTCTTTGAAGTTGGCGAAAATTTCTCTGAGCTTGCTAACAGCTTGCTAACAGTCAGATAATATCCACCACTGTAGAGGTAAGAGGAAACCAAAACCCTTTTACTAGCTGTTCGATAAGTAGCCGTGCAGAAGTATCCAAGCGCTCCTGCATAAGATATTAACAATACAGGTTGAACGAGAAAGGAGAATTTTAGTAACTGGTCGTTGACGTTTCTTTTCTTTGTATTCAAGATGGCAATGGCAGTTCGCAGCAAGTTCTAGTCAATGGATAGGCTAATTATCTGACGGCACCGATAAAGCGTCGCTAAATTTGACTAAATTTACGGCCCAGTGGTTTCTAGCAAGGAAAGGTTAATACAGAGCAAAAACAACACGTTACGTATGATGCTGTATGTTGTTATCAAAGATGGAAAATTGTGTGTGGGAAAATAAGCAGGTACGCGAAAAAATTAGTTAAACATTTTAAAAGTAAAATATGCTAATGTGGTGTTATTTGTAACTCTGTTAGCAAAGTCTACTTTGTTTGTACTTTTTCGTTTTTTAACTGGTTCTTTTTGAGATATCTATAATGTAGACCCCGGAGTAAATGAGGATCTATTAGAGGGAAATTATTGGTACTTTTTCCATCATTAAATGGCACATATTGAATTTTTTAATATTGAAATAGAAATGCAAAATTAAACACGCAGCTTACGTACTGATGGAATGAAAATCATTAAAAGGAAGTATACTATTACTTTTTCGTCATTCCAATGGTACATTTTGATTTTCTGAATGATTGAACCTAGAAACATAAAATCAGAATAAGATTAAATTTTTTTGTACTTTTTCTTCTTTAATAGGTATTTTTAAAATTTTTTTATTATTAAACAGAATTAAACAATCAGCGCAATTTTTTTCAATTTTCTGGTAAAATGGAGCTTATTACTCAACAATAAATTACAATTTATTTTAAATAAATGGCTTGTGAGTTTTTTTATATTACAAAATTACATTTAATATACTTTAACAATTGAACAATCTAACCGATTTATTTATTCTGTAAACAATTTTCAAAGTTATATTGTGAACTATTGTGTATTAAGAACGCATAGCAATATAACTTCAATATATTTCGATATTTTTATTCTACATTTGACTATCCAAAATAATTTTGTTGCGCATATAGTGCAAACTATTGCAACAAAATAATTAAAAATAAACATATTTCATATAAATGAATATTTGGATTATTCATAACATGTTGTTTTTTAATTATTTATACACATATTTTAAGTATTCAATTTCCAATCAAAATGATACACCATCGAAAGAAACAATTCAAGCGAAACAACATTCACATTCACTGAAAACGAAAGACTTAAGACACAAACATCATTTACCTATTTAAATGTTTTTGTTTTTCTTCTTGTCGATGGTTGGTTTTTTTTTGAAGTTTTTTGTGGTCTTACTAAATAAATAAAAAATTTTGTAAACAATTGCAGTTGAATTTACCAAAAAATAAAAGGGTAAAAAGTAAAAAACAAACTTGTTTCAAGATAAACTTGAAAAATAAAACAACTTTAAAATTGAATGTAAACAGAGATTTTAAGAAAACCAAGACAGTTTTTTAAATAATTTCTCAAACTTTTTTATACTTTTAAAGACTTGACATGATATTTATTCTAAATTTAATATAAAAAACAAAATAAAGCTTAAAGTTGTGTAACAGATTTGAAATTTTTGTTTAATAAAAAAACTATGTTGCATCACTTTTCTTTGCACTAAATTGCACATCATTCACTCATTATTTTCCATGGATTCCATTCCATTTAAACAATTATTGTTAAATTGCAAGCAATTTATTTATATATGCGTTTAAACGAAAAACATACACGCTATACATAAATAAAATTTAACACATATGTATGTCAGTATATTTAGCAATATTGTTAAATATATTTTTTAATAAATAATTTCTGGTATATTTTTCTAATTTAGAAGTATTGACATATATTTTTTAACAGTTTTTCAAGAAATAAACTTTATTGACTTTATTGTTTAACAAGTCTTTAGTGTAAATAGTTTAGTATTTATTTTATTTACTTCCTCGTTTTTTTAAGAAAATAAATTATTATTTAATTCACGACTGTTCGAGTTAAAGTGCTGCTGTAAACTGCTTGACGATTTTTTACTGTTTGTCCGACTCAACGTAGTCTAAGACGTTTTAATAATTTTAACAATTGCTTTTAGCAAAGTTGTAAACTTTATATTAGGGTAAAACTTATTTGTATGCATTAAATAATGTGGGTTTATTAAAAATATGATTCATAAATGTTTTCTTATTTAATTAAGTAATTAATAAATATAGTTTCTAGAAAAGTGATACTCCTTATTTTTCTATATTCCTAGTTCTTTAGCCATGTCCGTCTGCCTGACTGTGCGTATGCTGAAATCCGTTTTCTGTCTGTCTGTGTATATGTTTTTCGAGATCCGAATCTTCAATAATTCTATTAGACATGTTATCGAGAAGATCACTATTTAAAATCAGCAAAATCGGTCCATAAATAACGAGATATGAGCAAAAATCCGTGATAGCTTCTGAAAATTTATCAAAAATGAGCATGCTTTGACAAAAAAAAAACAACAACATTGCAAGGTAAATTTTGTTCCTGTACTTAGTCAGCTGTTAAAATAACATTACCTTACTAACTTTACATAGTGTTTTTGTTATTGTTTTGCTATTACCAAAATCAGAGATGGAAAATTGTGTTTGAGCGAGCGAGCGAGCGAGCGAGCGAGCGAGCGAGCGAGCGAGCGAGCGAGCGAGAGAGCGAGCGAGACGAGCGAGCGAGCGAGCGAGCGAGAGCAGCGAGCGAGCGAGCGAGCGAGCGAGCGAGCGAGAGCGAGCGAGCGAGCGAGCGAGCGAGCGAGCGAGCAGCGAGCGAGGAGCGAGCGAGCGAGCGAGCGAGCGAGCGAGCGACGAGAGAGCGAGCGAGCGAGCGAGCGAGCGAGCGAGCGAGCGAGCTAGCTAGCGAGCGATAGAGCGAGCGAGCGAGCGAGCGAGCGATCGAGCGAGCTATAGCTATCTATCTATCGATCTATCTATCTATCTATCTATCTTATCTACTATCTATCATCTATCTATCTATCTATCTATCTATCTATCTATATCTATCTATCTATCTATTCTTCAGTTTATTCAAATTCTCAAAAAGTCCTCTTTTGGCTAAATGTTGATACTAGGTCAAACTTTCCATGTTTCCATTGCAGATTACTACCCTAATAAAAAACAAAAAAGCAGTTTGGTTACTTACAACTCATTGCGCGCATGCGCAAAATGTTGTAATAAACATTGTTGTAATGAGTAGATTATCAGTGGTGTTAAAACAGTGTTAAAAAAGCTTTTTCCTTCATTCCAAATTATAACATTCTTTTGTATTCTAAGAACAAATATTAGTTGTAAATAAAAACTAACTTAAAACAAACTCTATTATAAATCACTTCAAACTAATTTGTTACTATGAACTTGAAGTACATGTTGTGCATAAATAATTTGCAGAGTTTTTATTTTTTAGTTTCAGTTTTTTTTGTTTTGGATTTCTGAATGCGTTTCAGGGTCTTTGAACGCTGCGACAATCAAAAAGACAACTATGATCAATCAAACAAATAAACAAACAAAAACTTTACGTACTTATTACACATTTTGTGTCTTTTTTAGACCAACAATGAATGACAACAACCAATTACCTATTTGATGGTTCATTCAATTGTTATTTTCAATTAAGTTTTTTTTTTTTTTTTTAATTTTAATCAAAGGTTTAATGTGTAATTATGGCTGAAATGTTTGTTTGTGTGAGTGTATGGTTGTGAACGTTTAATTTTTAAATGGTCTAATAATAATACCTTTTCAAGTTCAGGGTATTATGCTGAAGAAGATCATGTTTTTATGTTTTAAACGATTTAATAATAGTTAAGATTTAACAGATAACTGCAATTGTAATTAATAAGATAATTAAGATATTTTTATTTAAAACAAAATAATAAAAAAGTTTGTTTCTTAAGTCTTTTGTTTTGAACAATTTTTATCAATGCAGCCCAGGTTTATAGGTAAAATTAATTAAATATGTTTAATTTTAAAAAAAATATATGTAAATTTTTTTTATTTACTATAGTTTTAGATTGGAATTTAAAACTTTCAAATGTTCTCCTGAAAAGTATAGAAAACAAGTTAAAATACTTATTTAAATTCCCTTTATCATTAAAAAAGACAAATTGTTGTAATTTGATTTATCAACAGTCTACATATTAACGCATATTAAACAAATTTCCAACAATTATTTAAAAATCACTCTTCATTTGATTTATAAAAAACAATTAACCAGTTGACATGAAAGCTTTCAAATTATTAAAGCTTTTATTTTGTCATTTACCCAATAACGTTAACGTTTAACCGTAATTATGTATTTATTTGAATGCAAACATTAATAAATGTTACTCATATTTTTTATTTACAATTTTAAAAAGTGATTTTTTAAATGGGTGAACTGTTATCAATAAACAAAGACAATTTTTTAAAAATTACAATTTCATTATTTACTTAAAAAAAATCCTTCAAATTGAGTTTAAGTTTTTGTTGGTGTATTTTTTATACAAAAAAAATTAACATTTATTTTGAACTTGCAGTTTAATTTTTTTTTAATATCTTTAAAAAACGCCAAATTTAGCAAAACTGAGTTAAAAAATTATTTTTGTTATTAGGCTTTTAATTTCTTATACAAAAACATATCACAATTTCATTTAATATCAACATTGTGACAACATATTATGTAACCTATAAGGTCAAGATCTTTCAGCCTACTTTTAAGTAATATTATAATTTTGAAAGTAACACTATTTTCCATTTACATTTTAAGTGATTTTTGATCCCAATTAAGTTTATGAGAAAAAATCGTCTAAAAGTAAAGAAAAAACATTTCAAAATAAAACTGTAAAATGCGATAGCTATCAAGTGGTTTTGACACTTTAAAAAATAGTGCATAATTTGATATAATATGAATGTTTTTAATTATGAACAAAATTGTACAAAACTTCTTGAACATTTATTCAAATTAAATAATTCACAATCAGTGTCGTATTATTGTATGTTATATTTTTTTATAGTTACTTTGTAAATTATTTATAACATACAACGATGCAACGTAATCATGATGGAACGTGAACTTTTAATAAAAATAGAATACATACATATGTATTTATAAATGTTCTTAAACGGTGTAAATCTGCATAATTAAATGACAATTCGGGAAATGTCCTTATTAATGAAAATAACTTAGGGCGACAAATTTTCAACCCAATAACCAAAGTATACTTTTCTAAAGGATTGAGCTGCGCTGAATCCGAATATGAACTCAGATTTTCTCCATCACACCTGGGATTTGAGATATCGTGTCCTAAAATATGAAATACGATACTTATGACCTTTTTGAGACATTATAACAGCGCCGTCTGTAAGTCCATCCTGTCAACTTTAAAATTAACGGATAACAGCTGACATCTCTCTTCTTCGAGATATCTTCACCTAAAGCTTGATATAACAATAAATTGACAAAAACTATATTTTTTGTACATTTCGCTTTATTTTAAAAATCTGTTGTACAGAAACTACAGCAGATATCCGTTGAAGTTGACGGACAGACAGACATCGTTTATTTGAATCAGAAATTTTTTTTGTGTATGTTGAAACATCCTCATATAGATGTGGATCCAATATTTTTGTTCGTTATAAACCATATTTACAAAGCATAATATTACTGCAATCATGCCATCTAGGAAAAACTGGAATGTAATAAATCAAGAAGGTATTGATGTATACATGGATGGCTCAAAAAAAGAAAATGGGACAGGAGGTGGTATTTTCTGTGAAAAACTAGGCATTAGTCACAGTTTTATATGAGACCAATATTTTTTACATGCGATTTAATTTTTTTTTTTCAAAAAAATTTATTTCAAAACAAAACAGCTGTTTTGTTTATGTTTGTCACACGAAAATAGAGCACGTTCTAATCAATAAAATCACATATTGGCAATTCCATACGATTGTATGTGACGTTCGTACGCCTTTAGACTCTAAAGTTTAGAGTGGTATAGATTTGGTAAAAATGGGAGTACTTGGAAAACAATATTGACATTCTGCTCCAATCTGAGAATACTATATCTGCAAAAGGAATCATCCCATTCGGAATCTTGTTTATATATAATATGGGTTAAAATATGGCGATATCATACGTGACGAAAAACGGAAGTGTTTTTGAAGTACATGTAAATATTTACGAAAATCTGCGAATTCTGTAGGTGTATCTTTTTGGTTTTAATTTCTTACACTATGAGACATTTTTTCCATTCGTAATCCATAATTTTTAAATAAAAAAAAATTAATATAATTTTATAATGAACATTTATGAATATCGTACGTGACATATCGTATGTGACAGATTTTTCTCCTGAATTTTTTTTAGGTTATAAAAAATATATTTTGGAAATGTATGCACACACACACCTCAACAAATAAAAAGGAGTAGAAAAGTGCAGTCGGACATGGCCGTCCTATATACATGTTTAAGCAATTTATAGATAAAATTAAAAAACAGAAGTTATATGGCGACTAGGGTCAAATATGGTCCGATCCTCATAAAATTTTGGGGAGAGATTTTTATTCATATAAAACTTATTTGTGCCAAATTTTATTATAATACTAGTGCTTATAAGTGAGTTACGGACGTTTAAGTGTTTTTCTGAAATTGTACTTTGAATGGAACTAGGGTCAAATGAAATCCAATCGTTATGAAACTCGTCATAATGGTTTAGGCGAGGGGCGAGGTGTAAAAATAGACCGATTTCAAAGATTTTCAACAGTCTTCGTCTTTGGTGCTACAAAAGATCATGTACCAATTTTTGTTGAATTATATTCAAAAATGAAAAAGTTATAGGGGTTTTATTTTTTCAGTCGTGGTTTACTTTTTCATGGAATTGCCCATATGTGTTTCCACATGTATTTTACACATGCAATATTTCTTATCGGCCCTGTTTTGAATATTAGTACTATGTGGGTTTTAACAAAGTTTTCAGAAAAGCAAAAAAACAGGTTAAATTAGCTGTATTTTTGTAATATCGCGTTGCTTTAGAAAAATATGTATCTTTTCGGGTTCATTAACTAATGTAATTAATATGTATTTTGAAACATAACCGAATTTTTAACGCGTTTTAGCGCAATTCAAAAAACTCCACATAGGACTTTTTGGAAAACAGTTTTTATATTGAAATATTCTTCCAATTTTATGTACAGATTTTAAGATTTTATTCGAAAATTGAGTTTAGGGACTTTAAGGGGTATATTTAACCAATTATAATACCATGCAGCGGATGTTAGCACTACATTCAAAACATCAGCGATATTTACCTTTGAAAATGTTATCTGTCGAAATTAGCGGACAAATTGACCAAAACTGAAGAATTTCTGGCGGTAATATAAAAACTGATATACAGCATCATCTAAACAATCTAAATAAAGAACTAAAAGTCACGGTCCTAATGAGATAGTGGAAGTCAAAGGTCATAAGTATCAAATCTTTGCATATATCTCTATTATTGTTCGTCGTACGACTTTTTATATTATTACAACTTTTGTAGAGAATACAATTTCCAATATTTTGGTAAAGATTATTTTCGCGGATCATCAGTTGTTTTCGAGCTATTTTGTTTTCATTTTCCTTAAAATTGCTACTTAAAAATATCAATTAGATTTATACTTATAAAGATATTTTTATTACTATTTTGCATAAATTAGCAGAAAATACATACCCATTTAATTCCTATTAAATCATTTTTTTTTTAGAATTTCGACTTATTATCACAGCATCTGCCTATGAAAAATTTCAAATAGATTTAGAAGTTGCAATTATACTTTCAATTTGAAATTTAATTTGGTGGACTTAATCTATCAAATAATTAGATTAGTCCCACAAAATTTCATAGAAATCGGTATGCGAAATACAGCCTTCTCATTTTTTACGATAAAATTCATTAATTACTAATCATTAAATAAGGCCTTGATTTTTATGAAATATTAATTTTCTAATATACATATTAAAAAAAAACTGCAAAATATAGTTTGTTTAAATTATTTTTTGAAATTTAATTCAAATTATTTTCCGTTTCCTTCATAATCTATTACAATTTAACGACTACGACATATCAACAATCAACAGCTGGCCACTAAGTTCGAAACACATGTTGAAAAATCCAACATATGTTTACTTTTTGACATTTAAATTCGAACAAAAGCAAATAAAAACCAAAACAACATGTGAAATTGTAAACAAAACCGGTGACACATTGAACTAGACACACACACGTTTACAAAATTAATCATCAACTAAAAGTTAATTTTATAAATATATATTAATTAATAATTTATTGGATTTAAAACAAATACAAACAAAATGGAGGTAGAATTCAGCAAAGAAGATTTTATTTTACCAGAAATTAAATATGAATGTAAGTAAAAAACTAATTTTAATAGAAAAAGAATTTCACAAGAATTTAATAAAATCTTATCATAATTTTGTATTTCATCATACAAATTAATAGATTTGGATCATACCGCTGATGTACAGTAAGTTTTCATTACCAATAATAAATATGATTTTTTACTATTAACTAATATTCCACTTGCAGACTCCATGCCTGGGGCGAATCGCTTAAAGAGGCTTTCGAACAATGCGGCATGGCCATGTTTGGCTATATGACTGAATTGGATTATGTTACCGTGCAGTCCTGCTATCAAATCGAAGCTAAAGGTGATGATGTTGATGGTTTACTTTTCCATTTTCTCGATGAGCTGTTATTCCTCTTCTCCTGTGAACCGTTTTTGATTTGCAAACGTTTAGAAATCACCAAATTTGATTTAGAAACATTTGAGATTGAATGCCGTTGTTACGGTGAACCCTTCGATTTGGAAAAACATCCTCAAGGTACTGAAGTAAAGGCTATTACATACTCTGCTATGCAAATTATACAAGAACCTGAAAAAAATAATTACGAATTATTCGTAATTATTGATATTTAGGTTAAGTTTTCATTAATATTTTTTGTTTTAAGTAAAATGTTGTGACTTTTTACAACTTAATTTTTTAGATTAAATTAAGTACATTTATATTTTAAACTGAAAATAATGTATACTGTTTTTAAATTTGACACCACACTGCCTTAATAGTTGCAAATAATATAATTTATTTATTTGAATTATTTATGTTTTTATTAAAATTAAGTAAATTGCGGTAATAAGTTGAGGTTGTAACTTTAAAGAATAATTCATAGTTTTAAATAATTCAATTTTAAAAAAATAACCGATTCATATATCGTATTACGTTAGTCATTTTCTTGGACCTTGGGTCAAACATTCCCTGATGTCTCGCTTATTCTTTCTGGATGTATAAACTGATCAGCACATTTGATGTGAACAGGGTGAAATCGTGGATTGCCATATTAAATTCATTGTGATAGATCAAAATTATTCCAACTGTGAAGAAGCAAAAACAAATTTTATTGGAATACAGTATTGAAGCCATTTCCACCGGATAACAACGAAACTGAAAAATCCGATCAAATAACTTTTCCCTTTTATTCCATATTCGGAAAATATTTATATTTACATATTAGTATCAAAGTAAAATTTGATATAAAAAGTTTTAATTCTTATCACGATTTCTCCTTAAAATGAGCTCTTCAGAGAATTAGTTTTTTTCGCTAATCGATATTTCGATATTAAAAAAATAGTATTGTTTAACAAATTCTATTGCAAAATGTACTCTTACGCTCTAACCAAATATTCGGCATTTATCACAAAGGGATCAAAATTCCCAACTGGGACTACTTCGGATTTGATGTAAAATACATACATACATACATACATCCTCCTTTCCAACCAACTAATTTTGTTGTATATGTAAATTAACATACTTAAAATACTTAAACTATTATATCGAGGGACTATATTCAATAGTCTCTATCTAAAATAACACAAGTTTTCAGGAGAGCAAAAAAACTGTTTATTTAGCTAGTTCGTGAAGATTTTTGAATTTTTTCTTCTACAATATATTTTAAGACTAAATCGTTATATAAAAAGAATTTAAAGTTTTGCATTTGCAGAATTATTCACAAATTTATATCAGATAGAGCTTTTTTCATAGAAATATAAAATTTTTATTTTAATATCAATAAATATTATATTTTATGCAATTTAATGAAGTAATATAAACCAAATTGTTGAAAAAGCAACAAATTATAAGGTTTTGGTCCAAAAGCAATGTTATATGGTTAAACACGGCAATAAAATGAATCAAATTATTATGATAATGAGCGATATCTCGAAAACAATTAAACCGATTTCATATATTTGTGTTCAGCATGTCCAAATTAGTAAAAACACTTGTTTTGCAATAGAAAATTATCATAAATAATAGAGTTTGAAGCAATTTTTGGATAAGATAGAGAGTTTTGCATTCAGAATTTTTCTTTTTATAAGAAGGAGAAATTTAAAAATTTCTATAAAATTGCCAAAAAATAATTTTTTCTTTTGAAATTTATGCCACTGATGCAGGATAGTTTGCTGGATATTTTGCCATCAAAACCCTGTAGGAAATGCCAATATTAAAAATGTGCTGAATCGCTATTGACTTTGTCAGTAGTACTAGTGTCGAATTATACCCTATACAAGGCTGAGTGCTATTGACATTTAACATGTGCGTGTCATTGAAAATCCTCTAGTAACATTATGACTATTGACTTGGTATTGACTAGGTACTTCTCATGGATACATATGGTGACATTAGAACCAGGAATTTACTAGTACATTTCTATATCGCGAGTCCATTCAGTTTTAATACAGACATTTTCTTAAGGAATATTGACATGTTTGTTGACAATGCCACTAGATATACACCACATCTTTGGTCTCTGTATTTTTTATATTGACACAGAAATGAAAGATTGGAGACATTTGAACTAATACTGTTGACAAAAAGATACTTATATGGACCCAGTCTGACTGCAGGGAATCTTATTTCCATGAAAATGACAGATAGAGACTATTGAATATAGTCCCTCGATATTTAAAAATTTAAAACTAAAATATGTGTCTTGAAAATGTTTACGCGTAACTGTACTATCCATGGCAATATTGAGGGCAAATACTAATAGTCGGCGTGGCACCATCTATATGAAGAAATTATTGAAATTTGTATATCTGGGAAACTATAACAGCTCATATTGTGTACTAGTAACTTTACTATGAATATTTAGGACAAGAATGGATGAACTATAAATAGTGAGCATAGTACCTCTCAAACCTAAAATAATAAGACCGGGTTTTTGAGTTGGCGATCAAATGCCAAATAATAATCAGATTAGTTAATCTAAAAATAAATTTAATCCGATGTTAATCCCATTTGATGTTTTTGAGTACAAGATTAAACTTCGCAGTGTTGCTATACAAAACAACAGAAAACGTCACTGTTTGTTATCAAAAGAATGAATGCATGTTTTATAAAAAAGAAGAAGAAGACAAAGAAGAAGAAGAAGACAATTGTAAATTTAATATGAAAATTATTGAAAACTTAAATTTAAAACAAAAAAATAAATAGAACATTTTAATGTTTATATTTATAAAAAATGTATTATTTTTTGCATCAGCTGTTTACACTTTTGCATTTCATGCTTAAGTTTAAACCACCTCCATTGGGGGCTTAAACTTGCAAACAAAATTAACTAATTGAGTACTCAAAAACGACTTTTGACGATTAATTTTAATTTAATCGCTAATCTTTCACCTAAATATTGGCCCTAAGTCTTACTTTTTTTGTATTTTTAAGTAGTTTTGCTATCCATGGTTATAGTTATATCTATAAAAGGTATATTTGAGGAACTATAACGGCTAAAGTTTCAAAATTTGTACGAGTAACATTACTGTCTTGGTAAATATGTATATGGGACAAAAACGGACCGACTTAATAGAATAGGGGAAGTATGTACATATATTTAAGTATATTATCACGAGGGTAGCAAAGCCCGCAGGGTATAGATAGTAAACTAAATACGTATAAAATATATTTCTGATGGAACTATAGTACATATGTAATAGATGTACATATGTCAAAATAAATGACACCGTGATTCGAATGCAATCAATTTCAATATGCACTATTGTTGTTAATTCCTACTAAAATACAACTGTATTTTGTTTAATAATTCTTATTAAGTAAATATGACATGTATATCTTAGCATATAAACTAAATATATTTAATTAAAAAATAATGTGAATTGTTGTAATAGATTAAAGAAAATTAGTAACTAGTGGGAAGTTTTCCACCAAAACATTGATTGAAATTTATACAATTTTGTTATATTAATTTCTTTGACATTAGCCAACCTTAAATAAAGTATAAAAATAAATAAATTTTGACACTCTTTTTAAATAATTTCAGCTGTCTTGACGACTTCACCTTACTTAATACGTGATGTATAAATACAACAGAGCATAACTGTCAGCAAATATTTTATGACAATTTATAAATAATCAGATATTTCCCCTATACTTACGTATGTAATACTCTTCCGATAGTTTTGACTGCATAAAGACAAATTGCTTAAAAATAATTTTAACCGATAATGTATAATATTTTACACAAATATTTCCAGAAGTTTTGTTAATAAATATAACTGTATAATTTAAAAAAATGTGCAACATTGCTACAATTTCAAAAATATTTTTTAAAATCTTTTGTATTCCTTAAAATTCAGTTCACACATTTCTATATTTATAATTACCAAAAAAAATAAAATTGCAGACTTTACAAAAAAAAAAAAAAAAAAAAAAAAAATAAAATCAAATAACAGATCGATTTCATTTTTTTTTCCTGTGAAACGGAAACCATTCATTATATGAAATTTAGATTCATCTTTTGTTAAGTCATTATTAACAACACTTATACTTTTGAAAAATAACAATCAAAGTGCAATGATCTCCAAAAATATATATAAATGAATCTTTTCTATTCATACAACATTGTATTTTAATTTTATTTATTTTAAAATTTCATTAATTCATATGCCTGTTGTGGGAAATGCACAGGATGTATGCTCTCAAGCTGTTGCGTAAATCTAAATGCATTAATGTGTGTTTTTTAGGTAATTCTTAAGGATGCGAAAATCCTTTTGTATGCATTCATTCATGTACATTGTTTTGAAAATGTATTTCTGTTTAAAAGGTAAATGCATTGTGCAAAATTGTTTGTGAGGATTATTCCACCCCTTTTCTTGACGTGTTTGCTTTTTTTGTTCTTTCAATGCAAACATGTGAAGAAAATGCCAAAAATGATTTGCAAAATCATTTCTAGATACAGGATCTTATTATTTTTGGTAAATTTTTGTGGTTCCTTTTTATTAATTTTGTGTGTTTTTCTTGATTGGAATTTTAACAAGTTTTAATAAATGATGTTTTTTTTAAATCTTTTGTATTTCATATTTTAAAGAATAATTTGAATAATTTCAAAAAATTCTTTAGGAAAATAAACATGTCCATTGTTATTATAATTTTCAATGAAAGAAAAAATGATCCGCCTGTGTTTTTGTGGCACATGATGTGTTTATGATCGTAATGTACGCAATATTTTTTCTGGTTCATTTTAAAGGTTAAAGCTAGATTTAAACGTGTTTAGTTTTACGTCCTAAATAGTGTCAATTGTTCTGTAATATATTTTTTTTTTTGAAAATGGTGCTATGACTATAATCTACAAGATTTCTGAATCGTATTAATTTGGCAGTTCAATAAATCTGAACAGCGATTTTTGCATATTTAGATTCAAAACTTTTTATCAGTAACTTATTTTGTTCAGTTTAGAATACATACATACATAAGTAAGGTATTAGCAGCAAATATGTTTAAATTTTTACTTCTGTTACCTTTCGTTTAAGCCCTACCCAGCTTAATATCGACTTTTTCCGATTTTTATCTACATTTTCGATTATTTCACTTTTTTCTTACATGATAGTTAGGCAAAATAGGTTACTTCGTTTTTTTTTCAATAAAAAAACGATTATTCAATAATAAGTTTATAGAACCCTAATCCCTTTTAGTCAACATTTAAAAAGTTGTTTGGTGACTACTAACCAAACTGAGACTTTTTCGACGAGTTGCATCTGATTATATGCAATTTATTATAAGAATAGTAGTAATCATGTAGATTTGCCATACAGTTTTGACGAATCCAAATCTACTTAGAGCGGGTTTTTGAGATGGTAATCAAATGCCAATTAAATTTAATCTTATGTTAATCCCCTTTGATGTTGCAGTGCGAAGTGCAATACAAAACAACAGAAAATGTCACTGTTTGTTATCAAAACAATGCATATTTTATAAAAAAGAAGAAGACAATTGTAAATTTAATATGAAAATTAATGAAAACTTAAATTAAAAGCAAAAAAATGTATTTTGAAGTGTCCATAATTTATACTAATCAATAAATAGAGCATTTTAATTTTTATATTTATAAAAATTTTATTAATTTTTTTGCATCAGCTGTTTACACTTTTGTATTTCGTGCTTAAGATTAAACCACCTCCATTGGGCGCTTAAACTTGCAAACAAAATTAACTAATTGAGTACTCAAAAACATCTTTCGAGGATTAATTTTAATTTAATCGCTAATCTTTCACCGAAAGATTGGCCCTTAATCTACTAGATTTGATTTAAAACATGTCGAAAATGTATTTTTTCGAACAAGATTTGCTTATCTGGGATAAGCAAATATAACTATAGGCTATCCATTCAAGTTTAATGTTTTCATCGATAAAGTGACTTTTCATTTCGAAATAAAAGCAAAATAAATTATAATTTTTAAATTAGTGACAATCAATAAACAAATTTATATTTTTGCAACTGTAATTTTGTATTTTTAATGTTTAAATTTGAAAGAAATTAACATTACCCTCGTTATATCAAAATAAAATGACGGGATTCGAATATCAAAAACGAGTAAGCTCAGTGGAAACACCTTGAAGAGCTTTAAGCAAATCTAGTAGATTTCAAGCCAGTGAAAGCATAATATTAATCACATTTTATTTAAACTCTAGCTCTGTACCTTAGGTAGCATTCCTCGTAATACCTATAACATGGTTGCATTGTACAACAAATTAATTAAGTAAAAATTGCAATATAATTATCAATGTATTATACTAAACTCATTTAACAATAAAAAATAAGTATATAAAGAACTTCCTTTAAATAAAATACCATTGAAGGTAAATATTTAAGTTATAATTATTTTAATAGACCTTTAAAATACACTACTGTAAATACCGGAAGTTTAGTTAGTCCAAAAAAATACAACTCTGCCACAGCAAGTACAATTCAGAGTTGTTTTGCTCAATAATCTATTACAATTCGAAAATTGAAAAATACAAACAGCTGGCTGTCAGCTAAACAGCTGTAAAACAAAAACAAATACACAGAATGCCTTAAACAGCTGCTGTTTGTTGTTATTGTTTTTCTGGGGGAGTCATATTGTTGTTGTTGACAACATATGAGCGACCACTCACTCGTACTAAGCGAAAGAATAAGAACGCTGAAGACGAAATGCCGGTGATTTGTTTTCTTTTATTTTCTTTCTTATTTTAACATATGGATTTCATATGGAGCTTTCAGATGTTTGCTGCGGTAAAATAATATATTTTGTGCTCCTCTTTTCACAACCCAATATGTGAGTGGGGGAAGAACATAAATACGAATACGAATCTTGTTTATTTCGAACGATGAGTGTATGTGAGTGTGTTTACTATTGTTTACATTTTGTGAAAAGGGTATTAAACAAAAATGTCATGAAGGTAAACAAAACAGATATCTTTTAATAAAGAAAACTATATAAACTAATCAATTAAAAAACGCTATTTAATAAAATTATGTTATATTTTAAATGTTCGAATTATTTGTTTTGTTTGTTGCTTTCCCCCCAATTGTTATTATTGTTATTGCTGTTATTGTAGTTATTGTTTTTGTTATTTAGTAAACATTCGAACTTGTAGATTGATATTTTTGTAATAGATTGAGTTGTCAGTTGTTGTCAGAACTGTAGTAAACAGTAGTGTACTACCTTTTTTTCAACAACAACAAGGCGTAAAACCACTGTGCATGACTTGGATGTCCACCAATAACAACAATAAGAACAACATTTTTCTCGGCTCTTCTTCTGCATTCTAATGAGGGCTCCCCCATGTGTTTGTGTGTGTAAAGCGAAAAAAGTCGGTAATAAAACTTTATTTGATAGAATTTTTTACTTTTTTGCGGTACTTAAAACGTAGGGTACTATGGCTGCTTAAGCACTCCCATTCAATTTCATTTTATTATAAATTTATTTTACTGAAATTGAAGGAAAAATTATAAAACGCCAACACATGTACAATACGGCCAAGTGTCAAGGAAAAAAAGTTTCGGAAGCAAATAAAAATGTTAAATTGATGCCGGATATTTTGGAATTAAAGTAAAATCTTTGTAATTTCCATTAAAATTAATAGAAATCTAGTGAATTTAATAGATAAAAAAAGCGTGAGTGGTAGAAGAAAAAAATATAAAGAAGAATATAAAGAAAATTGTAGTGAATGAATGTGTTAAAAAGAAATACGAAAAAAGTAAAAAAATATTGTTCTTCTAATTGGAATATGGTGGAATCTATACCAACAGCAACTTTGTGAATATTTTATAGTATTTTTGCCATATTAAAACTTTTTACTATGTTAAAAAATGTAAGTTGTATTTATTTCTTTATATTAACAAAATAATATTAAAAAAATAAACTCTCTTTTTCTTACAAAGTCTTGCGCCTTTTATGGTCTTGTTTCAAGTTTTTCGTTTGTAGTTTTTTTCTTTTTTTCATTGCTCAAAGTTTCTTTTGCCCTGGAGTAGCAGCATGATTCGTTCGATGATTGCATTGATAGTTGACGACGTTGTAGCTTCAGTTGCTGATAAATATTATTCCACTGCCATCAATTACTAATTGTTTTTCTCATTCATACTTAGTTTACCTAAAAAATGCGCACAATCAATTTCATTTCATATTTTTGCTGTTTAATTCATTAGTGCGTTTTCCTATTGTTATATTGGAAAAAATTGTATTATATTAAAAATTTCCATTTAATTCTAAAAAATTGCATATTTTCTGATAACCACTAGCATTTATTATAGAAAAAGGGTTACCGTAACAGCTCGATATTCTTATTCGAGTAAATAAAATAAAACTAAAATTTATCAAATCTGATCTAATTTGTTCTTGAGCTACTCTACTTCTTGCGTTTTCAGCTTTTGATGTTGAGTCAGTTCCAAGTACATACCTATAAAATTTAAATCATTTCCTGCGACCGTGTTATTGATGGCGTATGAGTGTCGAATATGGAAATAAATTTTTCGGGTTGTCTGGCAACTGAAATGACAAATGGAAATTGTGTATGTAGACTTGAACCTCCAAGTCAGTAGGGAAAACAATTTATTCCACCATTTTAATTACTAAGGATCTATATCTCTTCTGGTCTATTAGGGCTTTTATCAAAAATGCAAATATATGCCAGACCTCTACAGGTTAAGCCAAGATGCATAGAAAATAGAGACAATGGAGTATATAATGTGTCCTATAGTACAGAATCCCAGGTCGAAATAGTTGGAAAATATTTTTCATGTCGAACTGGGGTTAACTGAGGATCTCGATCCCCGCAATCTATTAACTAGGCTTTGTCAGGGAAATCAGTAATTTCTTCGACTCCCTTTTTTATAGAAATATTCAGATTTTTCTTTAGGAAACTGGATCGATATAAAATCTTACGTGAATTACAAAATATCTCCGAGTAGAGTTGCACCATCTATGGACCATAATCCTTAACATAACAACTGATATATGTATTTACTGTCAAACAATCTGTCTTTTTATGAAATGTAAATCGAGCTAATTTAAAAACTTTGGAAAGAAATTTAAAAAATCGAAACTCCAGTGATTAATGTTTTTTTGGATTGATCTACGTTACATCCGAATCCTGAGAATTTCTCCATTACATCAGTTTTTCGAAATAAATATTTGCCTTTTAGTTTATTGTTAAAAATCTATTAGAGAAATGCTCCACTTTCTTTGCTATATTTTTGCATTTGATAGATCTATTTGAAAATTTGTATTAAGATTAAAATTAAGGAGGATATGAAATAATTTAACTAATTATTCATGAAATCTTTAACAAATGAAAAAACTTTCAAAACATCATGCAATTTAAAAAATTTTTTAAAATCAGTTGGTCAGGAGGTAACAAAACAATTTTTAAAATTTAATTTTGAAAAGTGTATATATATTCATTTAAATAGATAGTAACATACTAATTGTTTATAGGCCTTTAAGATGCCACTAGAAACTAAATATTTTCAAACTCCGTAAACATTACCAAAGAATTATGCAAATTCTATTTGCTATAAAAATGTACTTTACTAATTGTTCTTGTTGGCAACACTGCACTTCCCAGCAAACAAAACAAACGTGTTCATTCTTATTGAGTCGTTGTTGTATTTGTTATTTTCTAATCAAAAATTGAACAGAAATGAAAGAAAGAGGCCACCCCTACCTACATCTTCTTCATCACAACGAATAAATACCAACGTTTTCATTTTTCACTTTTGTTGCTTGTTTAAACAAACATTTTGATTTTTTTTTTTCAGTCCAACTTTCTACATTAAAATAATTAAATTTTTATTTGTTGTTTTTGCACTCTACAACAGAAAAAAACGCAAAAAAATAAACAACAAATCTAACTGTCTCTTCTGTTGTTCCGTTTTTATAGTATATTTTTTTAAATTTTTTTGGCTAGTGTTTTTTCTTTCTTTTTTTTTTTTAATTTGGGTGGCTGCCTTGGCATACGATTGAAATGCTTCGTTTTATACCGATTATAGGTGCTTTTACGAAGTTTTGTTGCTTTTTGAATTTTGCTTTTTTTCGAATATTGTTTCTATAATATAAAATTCTCGTGTAGAGTATTAGTTTTTTTTCTTTACTTTTTATCTCTATAGTAAGAAATGTGTACTTGTTGTGTTCAGACACTAGTGAGGTGTAGCGCCCCGATTTTAAACGTCATATTGTGTTTGTGTACATAAGTATACCTTCGAATGGTGTATAAAATAAAGTAAGTTTTTTAGTTGTTGGCTATACCTATGAAATATTTTAATTTCATATAAATTATTAACTAAAACTGCTGTATTTTATACAAATATATAGTATTTTATGTACCAAATAAAGCAACATGAAAAAATGTGTTACGTACATAGCAGCGAACTTAATAGCGAGTCAATCAGTCAGTTAGTTACTCATAAACTTTTTATAGAAAGATTATTAATATTATATTACAATATTTTTAAGTAAAATTCACTGTTAAAATTTAATTAATTACAACATTTTTGATTTGATCTTTAATCTGGGAAGGAACTTAAAAGAAGTTGTTAATGCTTTATTATGCTATAAATTTTATAGAAATTTTTCTTAAAAAAGGTCGTAGAAAGTCGTCTGTTGTAAACACGAGAAGACATATAATACTTTTCTGAAATTTTTCAAATATAAAATCTATTGATGGATTATTACGGATTATTATTTTATTAAAAATGGACAAAGTCGGTCAACGTTTGATCATTGTCATATAAACAAGTTCTCTAGCAAATTTTATAAGGATCAATCCATAGCTGGACCAATCACTCATATAACCCCTTCAATTTTCTTCAATATATTCAGATAAATACAACAAACATTATTTTTTATTAGAAATTAAACACTCTATAAAAAAGGAGCTCTTGTCTATACATACATACATATGTATATTATGGTGATCGACTCAGTTTTTCAACCGGTTTTAAAACCGTTTTTTTCTGTACACCAGTGTCGGTTTTTTCTAAATGTTAATTTTTCGAATATCAAATAACCCGTTTTTTTACTTTTTAAAAACCGGTTTCGAATACTTTTATTTGTTTGTATTCAAAGATTACTAAATTACTAAATTATTACTAAATTTTAAATATATTGGATTCCAGGAACTAGAGTATATTTTTCAAACGCCCCTTTGCACGGTGGCAAATTCCGGCCAAAAATCTATAACTTCTTTATTTCTTTATATAAATAGCAAATATTTCTTATATGTAAGGTTTGTTTGGTACTGACAAAGGGCAATATCGGTTGGAGAATTCGCCTAGCTCCCATACAAGTGACCCCACTGAAAACTCCTTAAATATGTACTCATAAATACGTTAAATATAAAGCAATTTCCATGATATTTAGCACAAGTCATAAAACTGACTGGCACCCAGAAATTTTAAGGTATAGTATGGCGGACATCGGGTCATATTTGACCCTAGTCCCCGTATAAGGTTCTTAAATGCCGATAATTGGTTTAAAAATACTAGTAAAGCAATGAAATTGTATACCAAATATTTTTATAGGAAAAAAACCTCTCGACCAAATTTTCTGACAATCGGTCCATAATTGACCCTACCTACCAAATAAGGTCCCCTTCAGATAATTACTTTAACGCTCATTACTGGCTTAAAAATATTTGTATAGCTATGAAATTCGAAACAAACTAATTTTATAGAAACCTAAATTCCATTATAAAATTTTATGAGAATTTGTCCATCATTGACCATACCTCCCATATTAGGTTATATGGAAGTGTTGGAATGCCTATGAAAATTGTCTAAATGTGTGTCTTATGTGTGTTCCACTTTTTTCCAATTTTTTTTTTTACATTAAAGAAAAAATGTAAATCAGACTACTAGATCTTATTTATAATGAAAAACCGGTTAACCGGTGTATTATGGATTTGAAAAATGTCAACCGGTTTTTTTCAAATGTCAACTATTCGAACTATTCGGAAACTGATTTTTGGAAAATGCCGAATAATCGATCACCCTAATGTATATACATAAAAAGGTTTTAATGGTTGGTATGTAAGATTAGGCATAAGAATCTTACTTGTAAATGCTTAGTTTAACGACTGAAACCCGGATTTCATTTTGATTTCCAATGTGAAACATATGTAAATCAATCATCTGGCTCTAAAGCATAGCTCTTCCTTGACCCAAGCCGGAGAATGTCGGAGTAACTGGAGCAATGGTCTCATTACGGCAACTTATACATTTTACCTTTCAGAAGTTTGAACTAGATAAACCACACGTTTCGCTTCATTCAGGGTATAAAGATACAACTCCAGTTTGATACAACCAGTGTGATTCACTATATTCAAAAATAGGAAAGATAAAATATATAGTAAAATAAAAAAGAAAGAAGTAAGCGAAGGATAAGGAACAGGACAACCTAGTTCCCAAATAAAACTAGATTCAGATCTTGAAGAAGGTGAGAAAGGAGATCGAAATCTCAACAGTCTACTTAAAGCAAAGCAAGCTTATTTATTCCCCAGATGAAACCTGTATTCTAGAAAAATTACAAATTTTGTGCTCAATTGTCTAAAGCTCTTCAGCATCCTCTTATAACCTACAAAAATACGATACTTGATAAATACTTGAAAAAGATCTAATAAAAACGAATTCATAGGCTTTCTATTCGTGCTCAAAAACTGGTTGATAGAGTATCGAAATATATCAGAGAATATTCTATAGTACATAATGATAAATGGAGTGTATTACCCTATCTATTTAAGCCTAGGAACCAGTAGGCAAGAATGCCCAGAACGACATATCAATGCTCTGAAGGCAACCTGACGATCGACATAGATTGTCACATCAGAGCCCCAAACAATGTGATTCAGTATCAATTCCGTCACTTTCAAGATTTGATATTAATAACGTGGAATCAGAACATTTCTAATTAAATTTTAGTACTTGTGTTATTTAAACTCGATTATGATTTATCTGAAAAATGCTCTTTTAAATTTTTTTATGAGATATTTGGTACAGAAAAATTGGGCGTTATTTTCAAACATGTTATCTCATTTAAATTTAAAACGATACTGATGTAATGGTGGTTTTTCTTGGCTATTTTGGGTCAATATTGTTCAAAATATTAATGCATCTAATACGTAAATTTTTTATCATCTCCTTATAATGGGATTCTCATTTCTGATACAATTCCACCTGCAATCAATAATGTGTAAATTTAGATGATTGGTGGGTTTTAAAGTATGGGAATGATGAGGAATTTTTATTTTTTTATATCAACTACAAAATTTATAACATTTTATATTTCTCAATCTTAGTTATGCACGATTATCGTGACATTTGTTCAAACAAATTTGGTGAATATTCTTTATGTATCGTTGATAACATTTTTCTTTCCGTGTAGGAATTTTTGCGGATGTATTAACCCTTTGGCAGTTACTTAATGTTAAAGAGAGCTTACCATTAAGAAATTTTTTATTTCTGTGTATAAATCTTTGCTGATGTATTAAACTTTGGCAGATGCCAAATCTTTTAGAGGACTTTCCATGGATCACTCGCTGCATATTTGTAAATTAAAATGCCGGAGAGAATAACAATAAAGTAAATTGTGTTGTTATTTTTGCATTTTAAAGGAAGTGGAAATTATTGGAATTTATGTCAGAAAACAGAAAAGCTCGCTTTGACGTGTATAGACGTCACTATTAAAAGTTTAAAGGCAATATCAATTTGTTTAGAGATTGAATATTAAATGTATATCAACTTGGTTACAGCTTTTCTTGAAAACATATTTTGTAAAATAATGATTTCTAGTTAACAATTGACAAAGATTTTCTAAGCATGTAGAACAAACAATTTGTCTACTAAGCCCCCTTTCCTTTTAAATTAACAAATTTCTTTTCCAACTAAATTCTCCTCATTATAATCTAACATAAAAAATTTTATATATTTAAGACAACTTATAAATTCTAATGTAAAAGTAGTATGACTACATTCTTTAATTAATTTAATACATCACTAAGTGTTAATATTAATATAAAAGCCAACGAATAAAAATATTAAACTTAAATAAGCTTTGAAATATTTGACAAAAAAGAATAAATTATAACGAAAAAAAAAAAAAAACAATTATAACGCCCCAGAAGTATGCAACATTCCCTAAAATTATAAAAACAAATTTTTGAAAAGAATCTCTAATTTTATAATTACACATACTCACACAGCTAAACATACTTAGACATAGATTAATAAATTAATTACTATATTTATGCATTTAAATATTTAATTTAATGACTTGGAATTAGATAAGGAAAAATAAAAGAAAAAACATCTACTAAATATAAATACACATATGAAACTAATAAATGAGTATCACTGCAGTTAACAACAATAGCAATCTAACAATTTATGTATGTATGTATTTCATGTACTCGTTAGATTGTATTTGCTCACATGCTAGCGCTTAACTCAACACATGTTTGTCGTTCATTCGTTTTCTGTAACTGGGCAAAAATAATTGTTTAAATAAATTATTGCACACGTATATACATATGTATAAATTTGTTTAAATGTATGTGGTGTTGTTATTGTTATTTTGCTTGTTGAGCCATCCATACCAGTTTACCGCAATGCTAAATACATACAACTGTTTTTATGAAGATGTTGTATTTATTTACGTTTATACGAGGGTTGTAACAAAAGTTATTTAGAAATATCTTAGTTTAAACTAAAGCTAAATATTTACACGGTTGTCAGATCTTACATGTTTAAAACAGATGTTGTATTTATTTACGTTTATACGAGGGTTGTAACAAAACTTCTTTAAAAATATCTTAGTTTAAACTGAAGCTAAATATTTACACGGTTGTCAGATCTTACATGTTGTCAGGAAAATGTTCACAAAATGTCTAACAACCGTGTAAATTTACAATTTTTGTTAGAAAAATCATTGACAATGGCAACATTGTCAGATAACAACAACAATGTAAACTGACAATTTTTATTGGCAGATAAATTTATTGTCTGACAATTGTCTGACTGTGAAATTGTAAGATTTTCTTACAAACGTCAGAACTGACAATTTACCCCTTGTTAAAAATTTTCACCAAGCCAGATCTGATAACATCCTTAAGCTCTGACAACTGTCTATACATAGCTTAAGATATCTTAAAATCGTGTAAACACATTACGCAGTCATTACCAGAGCATTGTAAGATAATTGTCTGAGAATTTTTATTGTCGAATGTGCGAATTTTATGCATTTAACAATGGCATCATTGTCAGAAAAATTATTTCTATTGACAACACTGTGCATTAAAAGATACATATGCAGCAACTTTAGCAATCTGACCACAGTGTAAACTGACAATTTTTATTGACAGATAAAATTATTGTCTGGCAGTGAAATTGTAAGGTTTTGTTACAATCATCTGAACAGACAATCTGACAATCTAAATCTAACCTTGGATCTAGCAACTTTTGCTATACAACAATCTGACAACAGTATGAACTTATTGACTGACAATTATGTTGCAATGAAATTATAAGGTTTTATTACAATCGTCTGAACTGACAATTTACTGTCAGTAATTTACCATCACATTGCCAGATCTGACAATGTGATGGTGATTCCCTTTGAAAAGCCAGCGCGTCTCGTAAAATTATCTTTAATATAAAAACGAGAATTGGCCTTTATTTATAAATTTTGTTTTTAATTTCGAAACTTTTATCAATTGACTTCCAAAAAAAGGTTTAATCTCTGACATATCTTATTCCTTCTTATAACGTCTTAAATTGGGCGAAAATGGGGTTTCAAACATTAAGTTTACATATCCCAAAAACCTAATATAATGCAGAATTTCTGTGAAACGCTATTATATAGTCTTAAATTAGGCGAAAATGGGGTTTAAAACATTAAGTTAACATATCTCGAAACCTGATATAATGCAGATATACTTTGATCAGGTTCGGATCGGAATCATAAGGAAGGATTCTCTTGTCCTAGTTATCTGACATGTGAAGTCATTACTTTCGTTCTGTAGCGATTGGTCCTATCCAAACGGTTCCACTTATGAGCATTAGTAGTAATGTTAGTTTACCCTAAATTGTATTATTAACTGTCCGATGAATACCAAAAAATACCTATAATACTTCCCTCGTATATACTTAAATGTGTGAATTTATTTACTTGTTTTTCGCTTATATTTTTAAGAGTGGATGAATTATATAAAAATACTGCGTATACACCAGGCATGGCAAATGGTATTTTTAAATTGTACAAAATAGCATTTAAAAGTGTACTTTTTTAAATCCGATAGTACCAAATCTGTAGATTTGGAAATTGATGTCAATATAAAACAAAAACCATTTCAAGCCGACTTCTGCAGTCAGTAAACTAATCAATATTTGTATGTACATATCAATAAAGGCCCCTTCAGATGAGCACAAAAGTAATATGATATGTCATAATTTTATGTAGAATAGAACGGATGGGAAACGCAATATATAATGAAACCATTACACATTGAGTGAAAATACGGATTGAAAATTTTACAGTCTCTCTTCATTTTTTGAAATGATTCAAAAAACAAGCAAGTTGCATTAGATCATGGTTGTATTTTAAGGTAAACACATACAAAACAAGTAAGAAATTATAGAAATTATATATAAAGCATTTAAGTTGAATTATATCTTGCCTGAGATATACTTACTTTAGTCATTTTTTGTTGAATAAAATTGTGTACATTTAAGTCATATTTCGAAGGGGCTTTGTATAGGGGCTAGGGTCAAATGGGGCCGTATCATCAAAAAATTCATCACGGTCATCAAGGCAAGGTTTTGCAGCTTTTTGTCGTGATACGAGTATATTAAACATAATTATAAACTTAAAAGTCCTATTCGGGGGGTTCAGTTATATGGGGGCTAGGTCAAATATTGGACCGATGTTACCCGTTTTTAATAGGATTCGTCTCTAGTACAATAGAAGAAAATTGCGACCTGTACTTTGACTAAAAAATTTACAAGCCCTTTTCCGGGGTTTAGTTGTATGAGGGCTAGGTGAAGTAATATACCTATCATAACCATTTTCAATAGGCTTCATTCCTGGGACAATAGAAGATCATGTACCAAATTTCATGTACGACTTTTATTCTCTTTTTTGTCATACGAATGAAATTCATGTTATTTTTTCTGAAGGGCCCTTAAGCAAGTCTATTAGTCAATGGACTAGTACTAGGCAATATGCTATTTTATAGATTAGACGGGAGACTAGTCTATAACTAAGACCATTTAGTCAATAGATTGGTCCTTAGACTAGTAGTTATACAGTCTATTGTCTCTCTATGGACTAGGGAATAGAGTAGTCTATAAATTAGACAATAGACTAGTCTATAGATTAGACATTAGATAAGTGTATTGTTCATTCTACAGAAAAGTACATATACTAGTCCAAAGACTAATTCATAGAATAGAAAAACGATCAGATAAAAAATAATCCTACAAAGTACTAAGTATCTTTGTTAAATGTTGTCGGGTTGTAATCTCTTCCAATATTCTTTATAATATTAGGGAATATAAACAAAAATTGTATATGTCCTCTTCCGAAGTTTAGTAAAAATTTTACCGGAGTCGATTTTTTGAACTTTGTGTTAAAAGTACAATTTTTAAATGATTATTTCAATAAAGGAATATATTTTTAAATTGTAGAAAATGTACCATCATTGTACTTTTAAAGATCGAATTGTACCAATTTTGCCAACCCTGGTATACGCAGACGTCTACAGAGAGATAACACAATCGCTTCTCTTTACAATATCCCTCTTATTCTCGTCAATAATACTAAAAATAAAGTAAAACCAAGTGCCTTTTTTAATTAATCTTGTTAATCGGGTTTATTTTTAATGTTATTAAAATATTGGTTAATCTTAACTTAACAATTTGTAAAAGGGGAATATCTTTAAGGTTTTAATGATTATTTTTTATATCAATTGGTATAATATTTGATCATTTGCCAAAATCTATTAGTTTTTAAAATTTTCTCCCATATACTTTGAATATTTTTCTTCTCTATAAAAGGAATTGCAGTCTACAATATAAATAATTACTAGAAATACCTTTAAATTTATGATTTCCAGCTCAAACCTTTCATCTGACCTGGCAACAGCTTCTGTGGTTAAGCTATGGTATTGTTTGAACATTTTGTGAAAAAAGTTAATTTTAAATTTGAATGTTTATTTAAATATATACTCCATTACAAACTGCATAAAAATTAAATATGCATGAAAGTTATAATTAGAAAGGAAGTTTTCCAAAAATAAAATAAATAAACAAAAAACTTTCACTAACAAGTTATATTTTATAAGATGACATTAAGTGTTTTAATAAATCGGAATTAGATTATAAAAGCAAACACGAGTAGATGTATTAACTTATCGGATTATATTATTTTGCAGTATTTCCAAAGCGTTTTATTCCTTTTCAACACTTACATCATATCAAGGCATATGAAATAGTACGTCAATTTCAATTAATTACTTACTTCTCTTTCATCCTATTTTCGATAATATAGTAGTTCCGGGTAGTGTTAATGTTCGTTTACTTTTCCCCCTTATGCTTTTAACAAAAGAAACCGTTAAAACTTTCATTAGTGTCTTAAATTAGCAAAATTCTTTGACCCCGTTAAAATAAGCTTATCAAAGAAAAACAGAAAATAACGCTCTTAACATTTTTTTTTTCAAACAAGAAATTACAATAATTTGTTATAGTTTGTTAAGAAATACACAATTTTTGTTTAATTTTTGAAAATATTTAAACAAATAGCACTTTAAAACAGCATGATAATCTTTCTTATGTATGTTCTTTTTTTGCAATAGTTTTGTTTCTATTCTTTCCTAGTTATTTCTATTGTCCATAATTCATTTTATTTGTCATAATAGTTGTTCAATTCAAATTTTTTTGCCATTTTTTTGTTGCTGTTCATAATTGAGCTTAAACAACTTCTTAAACTACATTCTGAAGAGTAGATTTCATTATTCATTTTTTTTTGTTATTGTTTAATACTCGTAATACATAAAAACTATAAACCATTTAACAACGACGAATACAACGGCAGACAGACATTCAGACAACGTCATAGTTTGATGACCCCATACCAGTCATACCAACAACCAACTAACCGAAGACCATCTTCATACGTACATACTACTAAAAACAAAAATAAAATCAACAACAAAATATTTAACATTTAGAGCCATTCATGCCATTGAACAACATTAGCAAAACTCATACTATAATACATACGAATACGATTACAACAAAATAGCAGTCATAGTCGTAGAAGTAGTGGCACTCATAGTAATACTAGTATAGTAGAATGTAGTTCCAAAGATGAGTGCGTGAGTATTTTTTGAGTTATATTTAGGGGAGAAAATGACGTTTAAATTTATAATTAATTAGTTAAGCTCATTCTTCGTGACTATGTTTGCAATGTAACTTCGTAACATTTGCAAACATTCTCCTTCGAAACGACAAGATCTCGGCTTACAATGACCGTTCAAAAACTATTTCGGATACTGTATCAGACTTTTCTCCTACGAGCTAGGTCACCATTACGCTCTGTTTTTCAGGCTAAAATTTACACCATCTTAATGACCATTATATATTCTAGAACAAAATCTCACGACGTCCTCCATTAACATCTGTATAGATGGGTCTTTCATGTCTCAAGGCATTCACTTCATTACGAGACTACACTCTGTCAAATAGACCCGAGGGAAAATCAAATTGTCTATGAATGAACAATTAACGGGTACTACTAGGTCGAAACTGTTTCGCAAAAGGATATTCATATTCCCCTGAGCAATCGAACACGATCGGCAAGGAAAAATAGGAACTGTTGTGTTTCACTAGAAAGTTAAACCTACCCCTTGCAGAATATACAAAATGCTCTGCTACAAATTTGCACCAAAAAAGTGCACCTCCAAAATTAACCTGGTTCCTGAAAGAAAATGTATTCAAATCCCGAAAGAAAAACATTATTATAGGTGATCAAATATCCAGTACCTCAACCTCCTAGCATAACCAGCAGAAGTCCGATACAAAAGCTTTAATAATGTCCTAATGCTATATCTATGTAGTCCTGGTTGCATTTCCATCAAGTCTTGACCATAAGGTCTTAGATTATGTTCATAAATATAATAGTGTTTTAACATTTATGTCCTTTTCAAGTGGGTAAAAATTCGAACATATTCAGCCGATTCATCAGCATCCTCATTACACTCTACATGACCTGATACCAAAAAAAAGCCTTATTTTAAAAAGTCTCATAAATACACATATGGCCTTTCTTGATTCTAAGACTATTTATGCACATTTATGTCCTTTTACTTATCAGCTTCTTCGTTGCACTTTACACGACAATGTCATAATACCCAAAAAGATCGGTGTTATTCCGTATCAGTTCCGTCGCTTTCCAGATCGCTAAGATCTCAGCATGAAAAACCTTACACTCGTCCAGGAGTATGTAGGTCCTTTATATATCTGTATTAAAATATAGTACCCGTGCCAGTATCTATCTTGAACCCCACCGTAAAGACTACACACCTGTAGAACAGTTTATCGGATCCAAGCCAATCGTTCCTAGATGGAAACTCTATCATAGGCATAAACCTGAAGCCTAAGGTCGTAATCCTATGATCAGAAATTTTATAAGGAAAGTTAAACTGATCAAGTAGACCCCCTTTGTTCAAAATATTTTGTGTGATTGACTAACGAAGACTCAAGACGTAATGCTTAATAGGCGACAGATAAAGTGGGATGCCCAGGCTGCTTGTGGTGTGCTCCTTATTGCGTATGTGATGACCAAGGAGACACACCTTTGAGCTTTATTGGGCATCTTTCTCCAGCTGTGCGAATAGGCCGAACAACCGATGTGTAAATTCAGTTCATCATACCTGGATTTACAAAACCTTGAATATTTTGACACTTGCTAGAAGTTTGCTAAAGTTTTTATAGAACATTGTAAAATTCTATAATAAGCTTTAGCGAACTTAGATCGTACCTATTCGCTGCGATAAACACGCTCTACAAGAGCTCTGCCTGGAATATTTTAATTACCTTGACTGTCCCAAGCAGGATTTTGAATACCGATTGTGGTGTGCCCGTTTTTGCGCCTATGATGCTCATCCATACGTATGAATAGACATAACAACCAATGTGTTATCTTAATGCAACCAGGAGGAGTTTTATTGTCTTACACGGAAAAGAAACTTGAGTCACAATTTATGCTACAAACGAACTCTACAAGAACTCAGCCTTAGATATATTAATTATCTGGTCAGTCTTAATGATGTTTCAATTTATAATCTTATCGTTTATCGTTCCAAAGGTTTAGAGTTATTTGACTGAAATTCAAAAGCACGACACTTACTAGAGGACAAATTTAAAACTTCTTTTATTAATATAGAAGATATAGTTTGAGCGATTATTTGACTTCGGATTAGATCAAAAATCTGATTTCGGTCAGTATTCGCTCGAAAACCAAATCACCTCGAAACTAAACTGGTATGGAATTATCTGAGTATCAAAAATCTCAAACCTAGACTGATAGATTGATCGAAAAATCCATTAAATCGATATGTGGACTCACGAACAAAACAAAATATTCTCCGATATTTATAAGATTGCAAAATATGTAGTATATCTACTGGAGCGCTGAAAATTACTAACCAAGTGACATACGTATATATATATACATATACACCTATCACGCAAGGGCTGCCCATCACTGATAACTATTCATTTTACCCAAGCATTGTAGAGGGATGGCTAGTGGCAAAACTAAAAAAAATCGTTTTCGTATTCTTCATGTTGCTGCGTCATCATCATTTCAATTTCAATAGCAGTTCTTATGTTGCTGTTGTTCTTTCTTTTCGTTTTTATTTTGTAGTTGTTGCTTTTAAGTTCTTTGAAATCTAGTCTACATTTTCATTCTCCAGTTTGCTATTATTTTCCCCCCTATAACTATTGTCATTTGCAAAAATTAAAATTTATATAAAAAAGCATATTTTCTGTAATACTTTAATAAGCAGTGTAATTTTCTTTCGTTTTTTATTGTTATTATTATTTTTGTATGGAATTAATTTGTAATTTTCATATCTTTATTTTTTAAAACATTTCGTTATTATTTGCTATTTAACAAGTTTTCGAAGTTAAGAGTTAGATCAATCAAAATAGTGCACGTACGAAAACCTTTCACTTTTAAAATACATAATTTGATAAAAAATAAAGAAAGTTATAACTTATGAATATTTTTATTCGAGCAAAAATGCCCTTGAGAGATTTAAGTTAATATCTAACTTGAAAAGTTGTAATGCTGACAGCGCTTGAAGTATTAAAGCTGTTTGAAATGTTAGTTGAAGGAAACTAAAAAGCCCTTTAATTCTTAAAAGAAGTAGTGTGCCCGCCTTAACGCCTTAAAAACGTTTCAATACAATATTTAATTCGAATATTTGTTATGTGAATCTCTCTGTTATTCGAATACTATCGTTACTTTTAGCTCAAGCAATTTTTTATTGAGCAAATTGAAATGATTATAAATACGCATTTACAATAATTTCGCAATAAATGAATGAATTTGTTTTTTTTTTATTTGAAAAAAAAAAAAAAATCTAAATGAAAACATTAAAAACAACTGATGCATTAACAAAATTTTTCTCGTACTAGAGGAAAAAAAAACAAATCGAAATAAAATATTAAAAAAGGAAAAATAATTCCGACGATGACACACAAAAACATGTTCCAAATTGTACGAAAAACAGCAGTAAAAACAAACGCAGCTTTTTCCATATTGAGAGATAACGTTATAGAGAGAAAAACATAAAAAATTTAAAACAAGAAACATTTATGGCATTAAATTGGATCTGGGATTTGAGTTGAATCGGATGAAGAGGAGTGAAGTTGTAGTTGACATTTGTAAACATTGTTACACCCTAAATGCTTCCGTTGTCAGATTCTGTGTGTGAATATGGATTTGATTGTGTTAATATTTGCGTATGTATCGCTATTTATGCGAATATACAGAGCTGGTCAACTAAATAGCATTGGCTAGTTGCACTTTGAATTGGTCCAGACACTTGGGACTATAAAGCCTTGCTCTTCAGTTAACTTTGATGGTTTGAAAACAAGTGTTCCACGTCGTGGTTGTAGTTGAGAGAGGTTGGCTAAAAGACTGGTGCTCGATGAAATCTCAGAGAATTGACTATGGGGCTAAAAGTTGGGAATAAGTTGGTGTTGAAGAAATACGAAACTGAATGAGAGCATGAATAAGAAGTGCACTGGGTTTAATGGTGTTATTCGGATGACAATATAAAAATTCCCTTCTATGTTCAGTCTGCGGAACTATGTTCGAAAATTACTACCATAGTGTTTTTTGCAAGTCACAAAAGTGGCGGTGGGGAGTTGTCTCTATTTCACCCTGAGGTTGAAATAGTAGCATAGTGAAATAGGCCGTTTGGCAGTTGTTCACGCTTTACAAGAGTACGGGATAATCCCAATCAAGCCAATTTCGGATACTTTGTTGTAATGTGAAGCTTATTCCAACGAAGGCTTTCAGGTGAGAACTATAAGATGGATGAGGAAAAATATCCGAATCCCTTTTTTCTAAATAGTTTTTTGACTGATCTTAAAACATGTGGACGATCGTTATCAAACGAATCAATTGTGTTCGGTACACTTCACCTTTGGATCGATGCCCCGATTTCAGCAGCCTTCCTATTCGATTGAATCAAAGTATTTTTTAAAAGGCGAGTTGTTTATATTAGAATCTGCTCTTATAGTAAGGAATTAAAAGTCTTCGAAAATATCTTTCCCGCTAAGCGAGATATTTGAGGTTATAGGTTATAAAAATTAGTTTTTGCCGAATATTTTGCTTAATATGCGTCCGACGCATTTTAACAGAAATTAATTATGTACTTTTAGCTAATATTAGAAAGAAAAAATGCGACATTATCTGTATTGGAGTTAAAAATATTAAGATTTGAAAATGTCATTGCTCGAAAACAACTAATCTTGTGCGAAAATATTCCTTAACCAAAATGTAGGAAATTCAATTCTCTATAGAAATTATAATAACATCCAAATGCTTAAGACGCATAATATTCGAGATATTCGCTAAAAACAGATTTTTGTAACCTTTGACCTCCAATATGTCGCTTAGCGGGCTAGTTGCCAATTTTATGTAAGAGATAGCAGAATTGGAGTTTCGAATTACCAGCCATGTCATTTCAAGAATCATTTGGAACTCGGGCATTTGGTGGTCTCTTTTTACAAAAGTTCTGCGAACTGCTGAACAATATCGATCGCGAAATTTCGTAAGAACTGCTCCATAAGATATTTTCCTTCAACAGTCTGAAACCACAGAAGTGATCGCTTTTCACCTTCAATGCATGTAACATGGTCTTTCAGAGATAACATAATCTTTCAGAAATACCATGAACTTTCAGAGATACTACAATGCAATAGCATTCAGTCTACCGCATATAGAGTCTAGTCGTAGATGAAATAGTCGCAGTCTATATTATAGACTGAGACTATTTCATCTACGAGTTTAATATAACCTTCTAATTACAATCATTCAAAAATATGTATTTCATATCTAAAAGAAAGTACTTTAAAATAATATGTTTTTATTTCCGAGATATTTCATTAATATATGTATGTATTTTTCTAAAGAATCTGCTAATTAGGTCACCAAAACTGTTCACGTATGTATTTTAGGAGATTTCGTAAGCAAAAATAATGAAACTGATGTTGACGTCGTCGATGTTAATGTTGATGTTGTTGTCTGTTGCTATTGCTTTTGCTGATGACAATGACGGTTATGAATTGTTTGTAGTTGTTCATCGTGATATTAGTACCAATCTCATATGTCTGTAGTTGTTGTATCTGTTATCTTAGCATGGGGTATAAACGTAAAAAATAATCATAAAAAAAGCATTTATTTGTTGGCGCTTTAAATTTACAATAATTGATTATTTTTACATAAAAACAAATATAATGTGTTTGTACTAAAGTACACCATGACACTTTCGAAATGTGTATGTATATATACGTCAACATTTAGTAAAAAAAAAATACTTTTTTGATAAACTGTATTGTTTTATTTCGTCATAAATTATAAACAGTGGAGCGAAAAGAGTTGAGATCAAGATCTCTGAAATCAGGGGGTTTCTGATTTAAAAACAAATCAATAATAAGAAAAAATAGTTTATTTCATTTATTCTTATTATTGATTTGAGAAACTATCAGTGCTTACACTAAACTATTACCTTAATTATTATAATTGAAACTATTAAAATCATTCCCTTCATTAAATTCCAATGAAGTTGCAGTCCCTCGTAGTACGTGTAACAAATCAAAATCTTTAAAAAAATACATAAACGTATTTTTCTGTTTTCTTTATTAAATTTTCTAACCCAGTTTAATGCCATTTTTATTTTGTGCTCTATTTACTATTGATTGAAGTTGGAAATTTTATTAAATTGTATTTTTTTCTTGTTGGTATCATTCTCTGTTTTGATTCAAAGTTCTAATTTAAAAATAAACTTTTTTATGTTCAATCCATACGGGTGTAATCAGCGGATGTGTAAAAAAGTTATTTTTGCAATAATTATTTATTTATTTTGTTTTCTTTTCTTAAACTTAAATGTAGTTTTATTTAATTTTTGTTTATTTTTTTACAATTTATTTTACTGCCGGTTGGTTGTCAGTATCGCGTGTATTTCATGCCATAAACTTAAGAAATTATCGAAATGATATGTTTTTTATTTCATTCTTTATTATACCCTACTATCACTTTAGTAGCGATGTTTAAATGTTTGTAACAAGCTCCATACGACCACTTTCTTAGTCCAAAGAAGTTCATGCATTCGTCCTTTTGTGTGTCCATTCAATCTGCATTCAAATTACAATTTCCAAGAATAAGTTCAAAAGCTTTCTACGGGCTAGAAACCATATCATACAAACAAAAGTTGATTCTGCAGCGATCATGATATCATATTTCGTATATTAGCAAAGTTACATTGAGTTCGGTCCAACTTTAAACCCAATAGATGTTTTTCTACCAAACATTAGTCTAATGCTCATTAATTGTGTATTATTATCGGTATTGTGTTTAAATTTAGATAAAAAAACGTTAATCACTTTTAAAAACACATTGAGGAACGATTCATTATAAGATCCAGCCCTCAAACAAGGTACCATTTGGCGCAGGGTATCATATAGTCGGTCTTGTTCGACTATAATTCATTATTTTAATTTAATGTTTTTTTTTTGCACTTGTGTGTTGTGGTTAATGTGGTTGTGTTCTTTTTACACACACACTACAATAATAAAGTGAAGTAAAAAATGTAATAATGATTGAAATAATCAAGTTCCTGTTAATCAACCTACTTAATGCATAATTTTTATTACTTTGTATTTGGAGTGAAATTACATCTCTTTAAAGTGATTGAACTAAGATCAATTACTGAAATAATAAGATGTAAAGTGGAAGAAATCGTGTTAAATGAAAATACACAAAGTTAAAATTCTTTCATTTCTGAAAGGGCTACAGAAGATTATTGAAGATGAATAGGGTTTTTAAACATGACAATTGTACTTTTAACAGTCAATGATTTTCCAATTTAATATTTCTATGCTAAATTATGATATATAGCACTTGCCAGTTATAATTGAAAAGTAAAGCCCAGATTTCCATACAAACCCAAGATTCGCCCGTACATCCTTTGCAATCATTAGTCGGAATTGCCTTTGATTAGTTATTGTGTCCCTTCACTGGAAGAGACTTCAATTTCTCGTGCAGGCTTTTTGGGTCAGTACTCAGGGGATGACCCCTACGCATTCAGTGCATTGTATTGGAATTAGTAAAATTGGTTATGGGAGGGAGAATAGATGGAGTATATAGTGTTTGTGGACATTAGACTTTGCAGGGATTATAGATACCGACGGTACAGGTAAATCTTTGTGCGATCCACCATAAATTAATGTGTTCCTGAAGAAAGACTGATGTATACGAGTTCTGTAATTCCAGAGGGACACATTCTCCAGAGAATCATAAGAATTGGATACTGTCTCCCACAAATTTGACTTTGAAGCACCAGCCAATACATTACAGTTAGATGTTGAAACAACATAACTTGACTTACTGAAGTTATCTTTCCGGCCTCAATCCATCTCTTCTTAGAACTTAACAATATAGACTAATACTTGGTTCCTCTGAGGTGTTTAGAACTTCCCTTCAGAAACTATTAGCTATTGTCTCTCACCGTCTTCCCAACAACATTAGTATTTTTCAGGCTGAAATATTTGCGATAATGTCAGTCCGTACGATATGATCTTAATGTTCGTGGAAACATAGGAATTTTTGTCGATAGCCAAGCAGCACTTCTTTCACTACACTCTTACCCAATTAGTCAGACAACGCAGGAAACATCTGTCAAGGTCTCTGGTCTAGTCCTTGGTATGATTTGACATGGGGTCTAAACAGAGAAGGTACAGGATCCACGTAGTGGCTGTGGTTTCTACCCAAATTTGTGTCACTGTGAGTAAGAACAAAGTCCGGTGATGTCTCTAGGTACTCTTGTCAACTCAATAGAGGCCATCCCATCTGCGTGGTTGTAAACGGAAGTGATGTTTTTGCATCTCGAAAGTTAAGCAACGGGGAAGCAATGGTCAGAGATTAGATAGCTCAAGTACTTGAGCAAAGTGCACGTATACTGGACCGGAACTTCCATATACGTAAATTGCCACCTGCATGTAAGAAGCACAATGGGGCGGAAATAGGGTCTTCAAGGCAGGTGTTCACGTAAAGCACTTCGATATTCGTCTCGTAGCTCCAAAGGAAAAAATAGTCTTTCATCTTCCCCGTCAATGCCCTGCTATAGACGTTAAGAGAAACATTTTTTTGAGATATCTGGATTGGTGAGATATTTGGGTCTTAATTTAATGATATTTTGAGATTTCTCACGACTACAGGCTGGATCTAATACTATACGACTCTACTTGTCTTTTCGCGCTCAGTGAACTACCACGATAAACATCCAATCAACCATGATATATAGAGGGTTTCGATATGTCGAGTGAAAAACCTTCCTATTACATGTTGACCTCAGGTGTTCTGTCTTTCGGGCGAGCTTATGTTTGGCGAAAAGCAAGTGCGTTATTTATTTATTTTCAAAACCTTCTGACAGCAATTATAAAACGTTGTGTATGCTCCCGGTACATAAGTTCCTGTCTGAAACATCTCGAGGAAACTTTTAACTGATGGCAATTCGGAATTGTTGCGTTAGCATGGCGTTATGTGCCTTGACGTACACAAAACTTTGTTTTTCTTCTGGCTATTGCTTGGAAATTTCGTTCCTTTTTGAAGAAGAGATAGAAAAACTTTCAATCACACAGATCCACCTAATTTTATGAACTGCAAAATATATGGAATAAGAGTGGCGTAGTTGACCCCAGCAAATTCCCTAATTCTATTCTCATCGGCCTCTGGCAAAGAAAATATTGTAAAAAAGTCAAAGCAAATAAAAAACTTTTTTTATTAACATGATAAACATGATGAGACTATAAACATCTAAAAAACTGCATTCCTTCCTAACACATGTTCAAAATTACATGTTCGTTTTAGAGGATCTGCAATAAGAAAACTGTTTAGCTCAAAACAACAATAAACATGTGTGTAGACCGGCTAAAAACCATGCAAAACAACTAGAAATTGTATAAAATATTAATTAAATTAAAGTCAAGAGAACTCAAGTCAAGAAGAGTCAAGTCAGCATAAAGAATGAATTGAAATGACGCATGACGAGCTATTATGATTTATGATTTCCTCTTTTGTTTTTTTTCTTGATCAACTAAAGAAAGATCGGGACAAAAAAAAATGAGTCATAAAATGAAATTTGCATTTGAAAAAGTTCTAACAAAATAAAAATATGCACAACATTGGCAGTCTATGTAAATTCTAATGATTTAAATTGTTTTTTTAATGAAACTATAAATTATGTTAAATAACTCACCTGTTGTTGAGCAGACATCAAAGGAGTGTAAAGGTTGTAAAAACAAACGATCCTGTTGAAATAACAATTAATTAAAAACAAACAATTAATTAAAAAAAAACTAACATGAGTGAATGCATTTCATGTCTGTACTTTAATTTAAAGTCATGTTAATTGTAAAAGGGATAATAAGGATAACTTGGCCAGACAGTAGTTTGAAGGCTGTTTAACACATACACATACTCACAATAGCATTTACACACACTTACAATAAATAAACAGCAGATGTTGTAAGATTACAAGAACTCGAGTAAACGTATTTAGGGTTGCAATTTATAAGTAAGTAAACCAGAAGGACAAACTGTTTTCTTAAATCCTAGATTTACATAGAAAACCAAAAGCAAAACAAAAAATATAAAAGAAAATTTATTAAGAAAGAAAAACAAACCTAGAAAAGCAGGTGATGTTGTTGTGTTAATGCTGCTTGCTACTACTACCTCAGGAGCTTCATAAACAAATATGTAATAGGTACAAATCAACAGATGTCTTTAAAGAAAAATGACATTATGACTGTACTCAAACGCCAAATGATCATGATGATATACACTGATTAGAGATTACAAATGATTAAATCATTCATCAATATTTCTTTTCTATGAAAATCTAGAAAGGATGAATGAATCGGAAAAAAATTCAAAATATTTATATATAAGAAACTTATATTTTGTCAAATATCACTATAATGAAAATCCTATCGATGTAGGGAAAAACATATGCTTTGTAATGTAGTATCAGTCCAACTATGACTCCATAAAAGCGTCATTAATCAATTCTAAAACTTATACATTAACTGCGAGACATTGGTCCTTGAGAAATGATTGTAGACGAGCGAAACATTAGAGCAAATTCCTTGTTTTTATACAGATCTCTCTAAACCGGGAGACAAAGTGGATCTTGCAAACCACAAATCCTTAATATACTACAGTCTTCCTAATCACAACACTAGCTTCCAGTTGGAAGTCCGTGCTATCACGGAATGTGATAGGACTGAATATGGCTCCAATAGAGGTTAACATACTTTCTAAATAAAATTAGGAAGATATCAGGTGGTAAAGTTATATCTAAGACCTTATTGAACTGTAAGAATGCCATAATAGAATTGTCTTCCAGTGGTAAACTCTGCATCATATGGGTACCAGGCCACTCAGAGATAATCAACAAGAAAGAGCTAATGTACTTGTTATAAAGGGAAGGAACCTACGAACGAAAACCATTCAATGCAACGACGGCGGAGAGAATTTTATACGGCCACTTGGAATAACGTTGGGTAGGACCACTAATACCCTATGGGGTGACCCTCATAAATAAATTGTCAGTCTATGACATTTAACACAAAGTTGTAATCCAACGGGGGCATGTTACCTTGGTGAAATCTCCAACTTGGTGTTATCGCAATATCCCGGGAAAAGAGGTGCTACCAATACCTCTAGTCTGCCGGGACTATAAACTGGTGATGATCAAATGTATACTCGGCCTTGGTTAATATTCCATCGGGATCCACTTAGTGGCTGTGGTTTATACCCAAATTCGCGGGGAGAGAATGATGGTTTAAAGACTCCAAATTCCAAATATGTCTGTATTCTCTCTCCGATGGTGTTGCCATCTCAACAGATGTCACTGGGTGATGTGACAGAGCAACTTATGCTGGATTCCTGAACCCGTTGAGTATCTCTTACTTTTCGCGTAGTAGGGCGCCAGTATAGGTTGCGGAATTTGTAGGTTGAAACTTGGTAGTTGCCTGTCATCACGTAGATCGTTCTTTATGGTCTGAGAATGGAACTGATGTAATTGGTGAACGATCGGGAAAGACTCCTCTGCCAGACAGGAGACTAGTACTGATTTAGTAGACTTTTTACTTCAGGGAAGTTCTCGGTGCTTTTGCCATCTCAACAGGATTCATATTGTTTCATGCTACGCGACATATGGTTGAGGTCCGTTCCCTCAACTTGTCGGGGCAATTATTGGGTTCGAATTGACTTTGGAAATTTTTACATCCTTTGTCACATTATCTGACATACAGAGATATCCCGATATATTGGCTGGATATTTCGGACTACCAAATACGTCTCTAGGTGCTGTTACCGAATCAACAGAGCCATCTCAGCAGTGTGGTTAAGCGGGCTTTAAGAGATTAAGGAAACACTTAAATAATGCAATCTTGCATGACATCGGAAGATTGATTTAACCTGATGTTGGGGTTTGTCGCCCCTACTATTGACTTTAGGCCAGTGATTGATTTTTCCTTGTCGGGGTTTGCATTGGGATTGATCCCATGCTGCCTGTCATTCCGCAACGGGGCTACTATGGCAAAAGATTAGATAGCTCGAGTTCTTCAGCAAAGTGCTTGTACATGTAAACAAATTGCCACCTGAGTTCTTCATAGAAGGATTCAGGGGCGCGTGATAGACCGTCTCTAGTCTACCCAGTGGATAAAAAAATGATCCAACGTATTCAAACTTGAACTTGATCTAGTCCACAAATATAGTCTTTAAAGGGTTTTGCATTTGACCACATTCACATAAATATACATAAAAAAATTCCATATTGCCCACTCCCATTTAATTTCTAAGACTTATTTGATTTTAATGCAGCAAAATTGATTTATTTTTTTAGAAATCAAACTCTTAAAAGCCAAATTATATTCTCTTGCATCTATTTATCTTTACCAACCAAACGCCTGCAGTAAATACATTATCTCTAACAATCTACATTAAATTTTGAAATAATTTTTAAAGATACTTTGGCTTTAATCCCATAAAGCTGGAAACAATTATGGGTTATTAAATAAAGTAAAGACTTGACAAGTTGTAGACATTTTAACCTAAATTTTCTTTTATATTCAAACATAAATAACGTACATCATTTAATTTATTTACTACTTAATTCAATGCGCAACATTGTTGCAACATATGTAAATATGTGTGCGTGCGTGTATGTATGTATATGAATATAGCAAAATATATGCAAAGATAACTTTTCGTTCTTTAGCTGCTGCATCCCAATATGAATTAGCACTTATTGCTATAACGCCTTCTTTGTTGTTAATCTCACAAAAATAAAAATGTAAAATATAAAAACTCATAGATTTAAATTAAGAAAATAAAAAAATCGCGAATTAAAAGGGGTAAAAAGTGTTCATACAACTAGGCAAATACTACTGCAGACAAAGAAAAAAATCTAGACATCATCGATTTCTATACATGTTTTTCTTTCTACTCTCATCATCATCATCGCCACCACCAACTAGCGAACGATGAAAATGCAATAACAACAAAATTGCATGATATCTATGAAATAGTTATTCAGTCAAAGAATTAGCACCATTTCCTAATGAATTCTATGTTAATGAGATTATTTTCCAAGTTATAATAGTTAAAAATAAAACAGAGGCTCTTCAGACCTCTTCCGGTAACTGTTGCCTATGAATGTTGAAGTGTTTTACGTGAACAACAACAGCAACAGCACCTAGAGATGTATTCGGTAGCCCGAAACACGAGTCGTATCAAATAAGCCGAAAACTTTGTTCTTACTCACTGAGAACACACTGTGGTAACTCTGGTATGAACAGAGATTTCCCTGAACATACCTGGGCAAGAAAGATAATTCAATGGTATCACTTGTATATGATACCTTTCATCCATCATCATTCAACCCAGCATAATTTTCATTCATCCCATACACTCATAGAGAACAACATCCGACACACTCTAGGTATACGGGCGGGTAAGATCCATATACCCTTACATTCATCGTGTATCATATAAATTTAACACCAACTGCTTTCCAACTCTTAGTCCCACAGTCACTCCTCTGTGGGGTATCTGTTGACTTCGGCAACAGCACCGAACTTATCCCGAAATGTAGATAGATTTCACCGTGCACCAGCCATTAAGCCGACAATCTCTTCTCGCGAATTCGGGTTTAAACCACAGCCACTACGTGGATCCCGAAGGAACCTCAACTAACTGACCAGCCAGGACAAAGTCGTGCGGGCAACTGGCCACCCGTAGTACTAGATTATGTGTTTTTCTGGTTCCACCCCATGTCAAATCATTCCAGGGAAATGTCGAGGATACATTTGATCATCACCAGTTTATGGTCCCGGCAGACTACAGGTATTGCTTGCACCTCTTTTCCCCGGGATTGCAATCAAAACAAAATGTGATCTTTCATCATAACTGAAATATGTGAAAATTTTAAAATTTGGGAGGAGCGTTGAAAAAAACCAAAAATAAATTCAGCGACATCCTTATCTCCCATTTGTAAAGTAGGAGTTGTCACTGAGAGTGGTCACTAATCTATAGTAAAAACTCAGACATTGATTTAACAACTCTTTTTATACTATCGGTGTTAAAAGATAAACCTTTATGAATCCGATCAACTGCAGAACGCGGAAATGACGGACATGATCCAGAAGCTCATAACATTGCATATAAAATAAACCCGTATCCACGGTACAATCGAACAAGTAAACACATTAAGTGTAGAGGTTAGAAAGTCCTTTGAACAAAAAAGTACTATTCTAGCTAACATGCTAGATTTAATCCAAGCTTTTGACAAAGTTTGGCATAAAACAAAATGTCTGCTATCATCTAGTACGCATTCTTAACTAGAGTCTTACCTTTCCGATCAGCTGTTCAGGATAATGTACGGTGTCTAGGTAACAAAAGACTTTGCAATCAATGCTTGTATTCCTCAGGGAAATGTACTATGACTAACACTTTTCCTACCTTACTTACACGCTATGAGTGACGATCTAACAATTTCACACATTTGCAGATGATACAGACATCCTTAGCTCTCTTGTGGACACTGAGGAAACTGTCCACCAGTAACACTAATATAATATGATCATTCCACTGTCTGATCATATCACATACATTAGCATCCGCTTGGGTAGACGTCTTACTTGGCGTCAACATTTTGAAGTCATCAATCGAAACAGTCCTAGATTTGGATTTACGGAATTCAACTGTGGGGAATCGCAAGTAACACTACTATTGATCTTAAACAGAGAGCCCAATAAATAATTCATAGAACAATTGCGGGAGCACCAAGGAATAGAAGAAATGAAAACATTCATAGGGATTTGGAAATACTTTTACTATTAGTAAAAGTTAAGAAAATCTCGTGAAACTTGTTTGTCAAAAGTTTATATGCATCCTAATCCACTTGGAAGATCAGTAACTATAACTAAAAGTAGAACAACGCTACGAAGAGCTGACTTTCTATCCCTCTAAATTGGAGAGTCAGTTGTTCAAGAGTTTAACACCAAAACTAAGGAGGTGAATGTAAAAGCCGAATCGGTAAAAAGAAACCGACTCGATTTCAACACATTCAAGAGAAAATGTTCAATCGTTTCCTCTTCATCCTCACTGTGTCAATTTCTAGAATTGTCATTGGGGATTAAGTCTCCTAGTATGCGCAAGAATCCTGTCTAGGTCACTAGCCAATTAACGAGGAAAGATTAGAAAAATTCAGTCGAGAAGTTAGTCCAATGACAATGAACTCTTTCGCTAAAGTTTTTGAAGTGTCTACTTTCTAGATTAGAGCCAACCAGGTGGTTAGACGTTAGTGGAAAGACTTTTATTTAAGGATGATTGCTGGCCGTAACCGCACTCTTATAGGGTCCATAAAGTTTCGCTGTATAAAATAATCCGCTAAGGTATCCATCTAAATTGCTTGTTACCTAGAGCAACTCTGGGGTCTAATGGTTGGTCATATGGTCAAGACAGTTTGATATCGGGTTTGCATAAGATAAAGTTCCAATAGCAGATTTGCTGTGAGTACATATTCAGATATTTCTCCACCATCAAGTTGACCGCTCTTTTATGTCTAAAATCTCAAACCCACTCTACAATCGTGTAGCCTGCATAGATTGCTATCAACGGATCTAATCAAATTTGTTCTCAAATGAAATCAAAAATTCAGGAAATCGTTTGTATTAGGAACGATATTATTTATTGAATGTTTAATATATCACAATGGTTTTCTATGATCCTGAAAATGGTGTTGGTTAACGATGTCTACTAAGCTCCTATAGCACTGTATTTGATGTGTTATATAAGCCGACCGAACAACAATTGCCTCCCATTATAAGAACACAATGACACAGAGAAAAAGATTTTGCGTCTTTTTTTTTTTGTAATTTTTTTCATTCAGTTTGCACATGAGCTTAGACTGTGCTACAAGATGATAATGATGTTTTCTGTGCAACAGAGTGTATAGTGTAATACTGTTCGAATGGTTGGTTGCTGCAGCAAAAGTAAACAAAAATTGCAACAAATATTTTAAATTCGTGGTGAAGATGCTGCTACTTTTTTTTCGTAGCAATTTTCTGTTTTCATTAGTTCGAGACAAGGCAAATCCAGTTTGTTTTTTTGTCCTGCTTTTCTTCTCTTCATCGTTTTTAGTGCTCATCTTTCCTTTTATTATTGTAAAGTGTCTGGAGTTGCTTGAAAGAATTACAAAATGCTGTTTGCTGTGCGTCTGTTTTTTTTTTTTTTTTGTATTATTTTTGTATGTCTCAGTTTTGCTTCATACCAGACAGCAATTTGAAGTAGACAATAAAATGAAGTCAAATAAATAGTTTGGAGGCATGGGAAGATGATTTATTTTTAAGGATAATAGTTGTACTTAAATAAAGATTTGTGCAGTTGTAAAGTTTGTTTTAAGTAAATAAGAGTCCGTATTAGCAATTTGAAATTTTCTTATTTGAAAATTGCCTTGGGGTCAATTTGAAATATGCTTTCAGCTTTGAATTGCTTATAGAAAAACTTATTTAAAGACTTGTTCCTTAAACGATTTTATTACATAATTATACTAAACATTTTGGGAATGTTGTTTTGAGATTTTCTTATTAGATTCTGGTGGGAAGTAATTGTGTGATTTTTTGGATAACAAGATCGAGGGCAACTTAATGAAAATCGTGCTAAAATGAAGAATAATTTTCAAAGTCTTGCAACAATTAATCAATCTATAAGAAAACGCGAAAAAATTGGAATAAATAGAGTATATAAACAGGAGAATAAATTTTAAGGAAAAAGCAACTTTGATATTACAAATAATGTTTTTAAGAAAACAAATTTTCTCATTGAATTTCAAAAACTATTGGTTCCTTTCGTAACGATATTTAAATATTCCTAATGAATGTTTGTCAAACTAACATATTTCGCTATTCCTTTTCTAATAAAATTACTAAAATTATAAAACATTTTTTGTTTTTGCAAATGTAATTTAACTTAAGTTTCTACCATTTACACTCTTCATACATCCTTCTATCACGTTTCTTCTCCGTCGCTGTTATGAAATTTTTATATAATAGCAACAATAATAACAACAACTACTACAATAATAAGTGACAAGTGTAGACATCATGGAGTTGTTGTTGTGACAATACCGACATCGAATTGTTTTCGTTTCCACATTCAAAGTCATTCTTCTCCTTAGCGTTCCGTTTCGTGTTGCTGTGGTTGTTGTTGCTGTTGGTGCTGATGGTGATTGTGTCCTTCTACACAAAAATCCCACAAACACACATACACAGTCACAAGTGGCCAGATTAAAATTGTGAACATACACACCCAATATTTTAGCTGCAAGTGAGACGCCGCGTGGAAATACTTCGTTCGGCCAGAAGGCATGCAAGTGTAGAGGGGTTTCTTCGACTATGAATGTATTTGGCATGGACAGAAGTGTATATGAAAATAGCATTAGTCTTATTCAATCCGTAAAAATTACATGACCTAGTTGCAGCGTCATCTGGAGCAAATTCCAGTGGTCATCAATCTCAGATTTTTCCCAGGAACCTAATTTTATTAGTGCGGAAGACCCAAAACAAAGCCTTTGCTCTGATAAACAGACGTGTTTATTGATCAGATAATCCGATAATTTGTTGCCATACCTAGCTTCATTTTCAAACAGACAATAAACTATTCTTGCTACTTCTTTTGACTGTTCCCTGTTCAATACAAATGTTACAGCAAAACTGGTGACTTGTATATAAAGATTGCGTGTGTAGAACAGCCCTAATGGAAACATAAATGATATACCTGTTCGAAGCAGCATTAATAGTGACCTAATCTATTTTCACCTAAATACCAAGGTGCTGTCGGTCAATATGGGAAATTGCTTTAAAATTTTAAAAAAATTCGATATTGACCGAAATCTTTATTTTGATTGACATCTAATTTTGTATTTGTTCCTATAGGATATGGATAGTTCTTATCTATCAGCCCTATTTCCCGATCTATTTGAAACTTAAAACAAGCATTAAAGCATCATTTCTATATCCTTACAGATATAACGTCATAAGTTTAGATGTTCGGCGTGCAGTTTCGAATGTCCACTGAGAAGTGTAGTAGCGGCTAATATAACGTGTTATGGGATATTCTTTGTATAAATCCTTTAAAATATATGTATATAATTGGGGCCCTAGATCCTGTGCAATTGATTTACAAATTGTAAGGATAGGGATCTTTGTGTGTCTATAAATCATATACATATCTTCAAAAATGAGTAAACCGAGTCGCATCTTTTTCGAAATTTGTATTATTTATTAAGCCCTCTTTACAGGTCTGCGCTATTATTTTAAACATCAGTCGTTCTCGTGTATTTTGTATCTTTAAAGCTAAAGATAGTACAATCACATCACGTTTATGCATTCACGTAGTCAACAGTCTATGGAGTATTTTGTATTCTTGCTGTTGTTTTTATTGTAGTTAGTGTTGATGGTTTGTTATTCTCATCGATTCATCCACACATCCAACCAAACGTCCATGTTAAGAGCAGTGGTCGGCATGGAAAGCAGCGTTTCCAAATTTCAAAATTATAAATTTTATAGATCTTTTAGAATCCAAAGAGCATTCGTTTCGAAAACCCTGAGAATAATGAGGGGAATTCTCCCTACTCCCTGTTTTAGAAATAGGATTATAAAAAATTCCGAGGGAATTGTTATTTGGAATAAGGCTGAAATGTCTATGTATCCGACCAAAGTTCTTTATGGAAAAAAGATTTATTATCGATAAAAATATGTTTAAGTGGATGAGGATCTAGAGGTGTATGTTAAAAGATCATTGAACGAAAATAATCTGATGAAAACATGTATTCATTCAAAATTAATAAAACAAACAAATTTAGATTCAACTTAACTAATACGGGTCAATAAATTTTTAACTAAGAGTTGGGTGTATACTTTTTGACTGAACTGCGCTAAATCCAAACCTCAAGTTTTCGAGATAACTTCTACTAAAATTTGAAAAACTCCAGTTTTTGGCCATAGTTGGAACGTTTTATTGGCTCGAAGACATCTTTGTTTGTAAAACCTGTTATGATTTAAGTTAAGATATCTCAAAGAAGGAAAAGACTATAACACATGTTAAGCCTTTGTTTTAAATACGACATATTGGACTTTCATATGACATAACGTACAATGTCTCAAATAACTTTTTTTTTTTTTTTGAAATTTTAGGAAAATCTCGAAAACGTGCTGTGATGGATAATTTCTAAATGCAGATTCGAGTTCAGTGCATCTCAATCCTCTGGTATATAATTTGGTCTCTAGGTTTGAACTTTCTTAAAATTTTGTTGACCTGTATAATCGGTACCTCGCATTCTCTTTATGCCGACCACTGATTTAGAGTACGTAGCTGGTACGAGTATAAATGAAAACAAAATTTACAAAATTCCATTCATGGTTTTATTTTTATTATTGTTGTGGTTGTTTTTGCTGTTGTTGATTTCTGTGTTGTTTGCATTGTATTTGTTGCTGTTGCTATTGATGTTGTTAATGTTGCTGTAGAGTTGTTTTCTTATTTTGCACTTGATATGATTACAACATTGTAGAATTCTCCTCTATTCACTTTTTTATCCTTTTTTTCCTCCGTTTGTTTTTTCACTTTGCTACATTTTGCTCGTGTACTTGATTTCTTTTTCGCTTCTTTACACAACTTGTTGTCTTTGTTGCTGATTTTTTTTCCTACTTCTTTCGTTCTTGGTTGATTTGTCTGGCACGTCGCGATGTAGGGGTACGTTTTACATAGGAGGATTCCTTTGCCTCTGCTGCTAAAGCGATTGTTGTTGTCATTATCATCTAAAAGATTTCTGTGGTCGTTGTTTTTGTTATTGCATGTTTGTTCAATTGCGTGGGGGGCCACAATTGCAATCATAGTGTATTTCCTTTCCGATTTTTCTTTATTTTTGCATTGGTCATAATTATGTTTTTACTTTAACCGCTTACGTTAGTTTACACACTTTTTTCTTTTTAAATATAAATATGAAATGTATAGATGTTTTTACTGCAGTTTTTTTTTTTAATTGTAGCGGAAGTTGTGTCAAATCTTAACATGCTAGCAAACACAATATGTTAAAAGCTATTTACAATAATAGTTTCATCTTTTGGAAATTTATAATTGTTTACTGAACTTTATTGATTTGAAAATTTGTAAAACTAACATGAAAGTAACAGAGGGAATGCTACAGTAATGAACAAGCGGAATAGTTAACATGAAAAAGGCCGCTAAAAAGATCATAGGATCGTGAAGAAACAGATGTAACAGGTATTGATAGTCTATAGTCTAGTCTATAGTCTAGTCTATAGTCTAGTCTATAGTCAGTCTATAGTCAGTCTATAGTCAGTCTATAGTCTATTCTATAGTCTAGTCTATAGTCTAGTCTATAGTCCTAGTCTATAGTCTAGTCTATAGTCTAGTCTATAGTCTAGTCTATAGTCTAGTCTATAGTCTAGTCTATAGTCTAGTCTATAGTCTAGTCTATAGTCTAGTCTATAGTCTAGTCTATAGTCTAGTCTATAGTCTAGTCTATAGTCTAGTCTATAGTCTAGTCTATAGTCTAGTCTATAGTCTAGTCTATAGTCTAGTCTATAGTCTAGTCTATAGTCTAGTCTATAGTCTAGTCTATAGTCTAGTCTATAGTCTAGTCTATAGTCTAGTCTATAGTCTAGTCTATAGTCTAGTCTATAGTCTAGTCTATAGTCTAGTCTATAGTCTAGTCTATAGTCTAGTCTATAGTCTAGTCTATAGTCTAGTCTATAGTCTAGTCTATAGTCTAGTCTATAGTCTAGTCTATAGTCTAGTCTATAGTCTAGTCTATAGTCTAGTCTATAGTCTAGTCTATAGTCTAGTCTATAGTCTAGTCTATAGTCTAGTCTATAGTCTAGTCTATAGTCTAGTCTATAGTCTAGTCTATAGTCTAGTCTATAGTCTAGTCTAGTCTATAGTCTAGTCTATAGTCTAGTCTATAGTCTAGTCTATAGTCTAGTCTAGAGTCTAGTCTATAGTCTAGTCTATAGTCTGGTCTATAGTCTAGTCTATAGTCTAGTCTAGTCTATAGTCTTGTTCTGGTTGAGACGTAGTATTTCAGTTACTTTTCGTAAAGTGCTTTTTATAAAAGCTCTCCAAATGATATTACAAACACTTAACGATTCTTATAAATTTATCCAATTAAAGATCAGATTTAGACTATTAGTTCCTGAGTCTAGTTTATTATTTTCAAAATCCAATAAAAGTCCTTAAACATGTAATTATTATCCAAATACCCTAACTAACCATCCTTCTCCCTTCAATACATTGGTCTATGGCCCTGAATGAAACAAAACAGTGCAATCGATGACATGACAAAATGTTGCACGATGTTTTACAAATTAATAAATTATAACTGAAATTATCAAAAAATACAAAAAACAGGCCAACCTTCTGTATGTAAAATCAATTTAATAATAACATAACAACCTAACCACAAAAATGGAAATCCACAACCAGCCACAGTTGAAATTTGAAAGTTTTCATAAAAACCACAAGTTCTCATCATTCAATAACAATAATAAAAACTGCAGCAGCAATACATACAGAACCGACCTAATGACTGACAAACCAACCAACAGTCAATCATTTGGCTTTTAAACAAAATTTACAGAGATGAGAGTTCTGGAGGTAAAGCACAACAATATTTGTGATTTATAATACAATTTGGGACCACATACTTCCTCGTATCTCGTATATATACGAGTTCCAATATGGACAATATGGAACATTTACGCCTTAAAGTATTTGGGAAAAAAGTGAAATGCCAAAGGATGCCAAACAGAAAAAATAAAAGTAAGGAGAAGAAGAACAGAAAAACAAGAGCAAACAAAGTTAAGAGAAAAATTATTAAAGTTTTTGCTATTTTTTAAGAAACAAATGAAGAAAACATTTTTGTACCGGTGGAGTAATATTATTATCGTTATTTTAATGGTTGACGCTTCGAATTGTTGCAGCACAAAATGACAACAACAATGGCTTACAGTCAACAACAGCACGAGTCCTCAGTGAATATAATAAGGGAATCATGTCACAAGGTGCGCCCTTTTTATAATACAATATCGGTGGTTCGTACCATCGTTTGCTTGGCTTCCTTTTACTCTAATATATATACTACATATTATTGTATTTCTGCAATATTTTCTCTCTGTTTCTGTTTTAAGTTCGGCTTCTTTTTTCCATACTTTTCCAGCAACATGTATGCTATTTCTTCCTTTTTTTACAATTCGTTATGGATTCGTTTATTTTTAAATTTATACTCGTCGTACATCCATCCATATTTACTTGGTAGTTGGGTACTGATTTAGTGGTCACATAATACCTTCCAATATCAGCCAGCCGCCACCATAATTTCTGCAAAAACACAAAAATAATGAAAACAAAACAAAATCATCGTAATGAATACAGTCATGTTACATGCAGACAGTGGTAGATAGAAAAGTAGCATAGAGTGAGTGTATGTATTTTAAAAACTTTTTACATCTATTAGAGATTGCTTGTTGATTACGTTTAATAATAATGAAACACACAGACCACCTTCTCACTTATGTTTAATCGACCATTCAATACTTTTCTCCAGTTAATTGAGATCTTATTTGTACTTAAAGATTAATCCTTCCAAAACATCTCAAAATGTCGGTCAAATTTGATAGTCTTTGAGATTGCATGCAAAAAAGAACTTGATTCATTTTAAAGCCCCATTTTTCCTCTGATTCAATTGTACCTCTACATCACCCGGGGCATGTTGCCTTGATAAACTACCTCCATCTTTGAGTGATTGCAGTCAGGGGGAAAAGAGGTGCTACCAGCACTTTTAGTTTCAAGTGTCTTTACTTAGAATGACTTGACCTGGGGCCGAACCAGAGAGCCATGTAATCTGCTACCACGGGAGCCCATAGCTTACAAGCAAAGTTTCGGGCTTTGTCTTGTACCGGTTATTGCAGAGGTCCCTTCGGGATGCACGTGTTGGCTGTGGTTAAATCCAAACTCGCGGGAAGAAAATGTTGGTTAAAAAACTGATACACTGTGAAATCTATATTTCGGGTAGTATCGGTTTCCGAGATAACAGATATTCCGCAGAGGAGCCCCCCGGGTATGTTTCCTTGATGATAGGCCCCATCTTGTTGTATTGCAATCCGGGGGTAGATAGGTGCTACCAATACCTGTAGTCTTCCGGGACTATAAATTGGTGTTGACAATTTACTGCCTGGCCTAGTCCTTGCATAAATTGGAAAGAGGTCTAACCAGAGCACCACATAATCTGGTACTACGGGTGGCCAGTTGCCCACAGGACTTGTCCTGGCTGGTCAGTTGGTTGAGGTTCCTTCGGAATCCACGTAGTGGCTGTGGTTGAAACCTAAATCGCAGGAAGAGGGTGCTTGGTTAAAAGACTGATACACGGTGAAATATGAATTTTCAAGATACATTTCTGTTATCGCTCCCAGATGCAAGGAGCGGTACAAACTACAGAGCATGACTGTGGATTAATAAAATGTTAGATTTGCTGATAATGCAAAGATTGGATATACGGTGTGGAGCTTTAGTATACTGATGTTTTGATGGATTTGTCGGATGGAGTGATTTGATCGCTTGTGATGTGCTGAACGATGAACGACGTTTTAGCTGGACGGAGGTGGAGTGTGGTGTAAACCGTCACTGACCTTTCTTTAATTTATTGGCGATTTTCCAACATGGTTGAGTGCATGCTCTACTTATCGCAGTCGGTCTTTGTGGCCACTGAAACAAAGTCTTGTTTATTAATATGATCCGTGTTTCGGACTACCAATTACGTCCCCTAAGTGCTGTTGCCGAATCAACAGAGCCATAGTAGTGTGGTTGGGCGACATTATGTCGGGATAGATTGAGCTTGTCTTTCCCCAACGTGACTACTATGGCAAGAGATTAGATAGCTCGAGTACTTGAGCAAAGTGCTTGTGCATGGACCGGCTTTATCCATGTACAAAAATTGCGACCTGCGTGTAAGATATACAAAGGGGCAGTGATGAGTTGTTTACTTTTTACTCACCTAGTGATTGAAAAAGTACCACCGTGAGATAGGGCTACACGCAAGGTACTCACGTAAAGCACTTCGACTGGGACTAACAGTTGGAAATAAGTTGTGTCAAACGTATTTGATAAGTGAAGAGGTATGCGGTCCTCACCCACCCGTGTACTTAGAGTGTCGAATATCACAGTGTGTTTTCTGTGAGCAAGAATATGTCTATGGCTTATTTGATGGATTCGTATTACGATCTACCAATTGCGTCCCTAGGTGCTGTTCCCGAATCCACTGAGGCCTTCCGGTCTGCGTGGCTTAGAACAGATGTTTATATAGCTCAAGCCCTTGATCAAAGCGTGAACCAAAACGTTTTATCGATCAATTTTGGGCCAAAGTTTATTTCACGAAGGATTGCCGCAAACTCGATTCCGAATTTATAATTAATGCGAGTGTCTTACATCAACAATTTGAAACAATTTAAGTAGTAGTGCTATCTTAAAACCCACCACTTTACCATAAGCAATATGTTGTTTTTGTTATGTTATTCTGGTTTAAGAATATACAACGAAGGAGTAGAAATTCCATTAAAATCATTTGAAAGACCAACCACATAAATGCTACGACAAGAATGAAGACAAAATTGCTCCAACAAAATATGTATTTACTCATATTATATTCCTGTTCTCTATACCAGAGTAGTAACTAAATTTATCGTTCTTAATGAAACCATAATGTTTTTGATTTTTAAATTTCTGCATTGATTTTGCCGATAAATTAAATTCGAACAACAATTCGTATACTCGAACAAGTATTAATGATAAGAGTGTATTAAAGAGCATTGTCGTAGAAAATTTACATGCAAGAGCTTTCTTTCTTTCGATCTTTCACTTAAAGTATTATTTTGTTGTTTCTTTTTTTTTTTTTTCTTCTTTTTATTTTAATTTATCCTTCTTTACACATGACAAAAGGTCTAGACTATTATGCCTCTGGAATATTTTTCATTAAGTTTTTTCTTTATATTATAATATTCTCTCGAAAAGATTTGAGTTCAATAAACTTTTATTTATTTGATTAGGTATTGCTGTTTGTTAATTACCTTTTCTTAGAATTTTTGAACTTGAGATGTAATATAATACGTAAAATACAATTTAATGTTTTGGCAAGAAAGGAATCATTTTTGTGATCTGGAAAGTTTTGGTAAAAAAATTATAATTTTTATTAACCGCAATATAAATAGTGAGTTAGTGTATTACCAGGGATAGGGTTTTGGAAATCTTATTTTACTTCTCACAATACTGTGATCGGATTCGAGGTTATCACAATATAGGAAAGGATCAATATCATAACACAGGCCAATAGACTTTGAAAAAAGTCGAAACCCAGAGACCATGTATTTTCTTCATTCTTCGATCAAATGCTTTAACGGACGATATCTCGGCAAATACAAAAGATTTTTAAACATTGTTTTCTTTTTCATTTCTTCTTACATAACGGAGGCCATGTGAGCTTGTCTCATATTGTATGCAACTTTGGGATAATATCCCTCAATCTTTTATGCTAAAATCTACGTCATCTTCATTTGATAAGTGAGAAGAAATAGGTGGGGTTTGAGAATATTTAGTTAGATCGGGTGTTGTAAAGGGTGCAATCGGATGTTGCAATCGAATGGAAAATTGAAAAAGCTATTACATTTTTATAAGTGCAACCGGGAATACTTACTGGATACTGTGGTCTCTAATATCATCAATTAATTCTTATGAATTCTAGATTTTGTGGTTTACAAGATGAGACCTCTGAATATATATTTTAGAAATAGCCACCATTAGCTTTTCATAGGGCGAGAGTTCTTGGTGCATGAACTGAACTTATTATGGTGAAATACGGTATGCACAAAATATCCAAAATCGGGTCGTTGTGCTTTGTGGCCTTCTAATCCCAAGATATTTGGGTCTAATTTCTACAAAAGTCTGACAGTGGCAAATAAAGTGCTCCCGAGTTTTACTGTCTTCTCTACATGATCTACATTCGTCTGAATCCACACGTCCAATTTTGTATAGCTGTCTCCGTAATCCAGTAATCATTCTAACCTCAGACTTGCCCTTTTTTAGGAGACTTCTCGTCCTGCGCTAGTTATGATTACATTATAGGATCCTCGTGGACCCCTTTCATTACTTTAAAGCTTTAATGGGATTCTTTAAAACATATTGTTCATTCAGCCCTCGCTGTGTCGGAATGGCTTTGCATTCGTGAGGTTAACTACCTGGAACTCCCTTCTCTTTCGTTACCAAACGACTACTGAGTGGCCTGGTACCGATGTGATATAAACCTTACTTCTAGGAGAGTATTCGGTTACTGATTCCTTACAATCCAATGCGGACGTAGGTTTAACATTATCGCCCTAATTGCCTTCTGTCGGTAAATATGTTAACCCCATATGGCGCCATATTCATTCTAAATTAATTTACGCGTTCCGTTATTGTTCGGACTTCTGTCTGGATATTTCTGGGACTTAAATATTGATCTCCCAATTTAGAGTCATCCGTGTAACAACGGATTCCTACGGGTATTTGCTCTAATGTTCCGCTTGACCATGACATTCTATCTGGGATCAGTGTTTAAAAGTTCCCGACATATTCTGTATCGGGCACTTCCGATGTTTGTGTATAGTCTTCCAGTGTGTCCAGTATACATTGATGATGTGTCCTATAACCACTTTTGGTCTGTTCGCCTAAAGTTATGAGTTGTTCAGCTGTTAGTGCCGCCTCATATTTTATATATGTTTCAATGGGTAAAAAATCGATCAACGTTTCCAGAGCCTTGGTTGACGTAATGCTTATGGAACCCAAGTAGCATGTAAAAACAATTTTGGTAAGAGTCTTACATAGAGTCTGTGATATATGTTAGTCCTAATTCCAATGTCTTATTTATAAAGGACGACAATTAGAATTCAATGTGTAAAGTTTACTTAAATAAAAACTGTAACAAACAAAAAAAACTAAATATCAATAACATTTCAAAATATTTTCTTAATTATATAAAGTAATTTTCCATCTACCAATTATAAAATTCATCTACTTGTTATCACCTCCTAATTGTCGCAGTTTTCCAATTCCACATTTCTAATTGTTTTTTTTTTTCACTTTTTGTTATTTATTACAGGTAAATGTACATAATTCCTATGCCAATAAAATCCATCAATTATTTTATTTTCATTTTCCATTTATTTGTATTACACAAGAGCACAAGATGATCAGAATAAAAATAAAATAAATCATTTTTTTTAATGCAAGAAAAACACAAAAACAAACGACGAAGACATTCATTCAATTACAGGTTTGTGTTTTTCTATACATTTCAAGAATTTCAATTTCAAAGGCCATTATCCTGAAGTTTTTCATTGCGTTGCAGCGGCAATACTTGTTTTTGTTTTTCATTTTTGTCTGATGGTCGGTCGGTTAGTTTGTCCGTCCATACGTCGGTCGATGTTGAAATTGCTACAATGAGTTTGTGAGTTACGAGTATAAGAACAAACAAAAAAATAACAAAATTAAAGACACAAACAAACCATAAATGTGCAAAAATTTCAAGAATGAACTTTTAAAACTCTGCACACAACTAAAAATCAATTTCTATTTAAAAAAATATATTGAAAAAAAAATACCATAGACAATCTTTCGAAAAAAAACTTTGCAATGTCTGAGAATATTAAATGAAAACGTCGTTAAAAGAAAAACGCATTTGTGAGACACAAACGAAAAATTATAAAAATATAAATAGTAGAATGAATCGTCGTAATAACCTGTTAAAAGCATTAAAAAGTGTCAGTTGTTAAATTGAACCATCGAACTAGAATCTCTTTTCTTTACAACTGAACACAATGTGCGAAAGTTTATTTATTATTGTTCGGGTATCAATTGTGGCGGCATATGTATTGTTGTCTTTGAAACAGAATTGTTAAGGAATTTATTCATTTGTTGTTTAAGAAAAGCAATTATTATAAAATTACGAATATTTTCAATTATCCACATGGTTATCGTTTGAAAATAAAAATACCATTTAATGAAAAGTTACGATTTGAAGGACGTTAAAGTGACTTCTTTTAGCTTTCCATTCACTCACAACGTTTTATGTTTAATTTTAGGTTTGTTGCTCCGTTATAACAGAAAATTCAAAAAGTACCAGTTGTAAAACTAAAAAGTATCAGAAAGTGTCCTGATTTAAATAATCTTTGTCATCCTTCTAAAAGGAATGTATCGTTTTTCCTTTTTCATCCATCCGGGGACACACTTTTTGAGGATTAAATTTTCATATTTTATTATATATTTTATTTTATTTATACCCAATGTGCTTCGCTACCCTCTCTTACCTGATGTGTTCATGTGTTCACTCTAGCTATAAGTTCGTCCATTTTTTCCTAATGTTCATTAGGGTTATAACCAAAATAAGGCGCTATCACTACGTGGTAGCCAGTAGTGTTCTAATAACGAAAATATTTTACTCGGGACATTTTGATGCAAAAACCTTCCGCGGCAAATAGATTTTCTAAAACCATTCACAAACAAATTTACATGAATTTTTAATAGTATAATCTACATGTTTGGGAGACAAATTTGAAAGGGGGAAAACCGCAGCCCCTATACTTGATAAATGTCGTGGTCAAACAATGACACTAGTTTATATCGAAAATTTCCGATTTTGTGTTAAAAAATTTAAAATTTTGTTTAGAGCAAATATCGAAAACTTTAACGCATTTTCCGCGAAAACTTTTTTAACGTTCGGGAAAAAGGGATATATTTATACGAGTATAAATTTATGATCTATGTGGAATGGATAGGGCCGATTTGAAATTTACAAAAATTGTATAAAAGTTATTACCCTAATGTTCATATTGGTTTCAATGTTACGCGTAAAAAATTTGATGATTCTAGCTCTAATGCTTTCCCAGATACATATACGAACTATTGTATTTAATTCATATGTGAGTGACACGCCCCTTATTGCTAGTCCGCCCACTTGCTCTTAAACATTCATAATGATACTAAAGTGGCCGCGACAACATTTTAGGACTTTAAGTTTAATATTTTCTGATTTAATATTTTATTTATATGGAAGGTGCCACGCCAACTATAGCTAATTCGTCTATTTTGTTTCAATGATATGGATCCATATACAAGTTGTGCACTCTAGCTGCTGGAGTTTCTGAAAAACGTGACTTTCAATACTTATTTTGTATTTTGGCGTGGAAATCCGCTACATATTGCAACGGTAGTTTACTGTAGAGTTTCTCTTGACCACGATCTCCCATATGGTATCAGAGTCTAACAATTCCCGACAATTGTATAACTGCACAATAAGTACGTAGTGACGTGTCTTGTAATCGGTTGCGAATGCCGCTTCGTAGATTTTGATATTACCGGCAATGTTTAGTAAAATCCTAAGAAGATTTATTAATATTTAAAACTAGTTTTGCTCCTTCAGAAAACATATTTTTTTATTTTTCTCAAATTCGAATTCATTCCTTAAAGGTCCTTTTCGATTTCTTTTAGTTTTGAAAATGATCGTATGTTTATGAATGTCTTGTCTATGAACGTCGAGTAGTATATATTTTTGCCACATGTTGTTCGTTTGTTTTTGATTTTGGTTTTTTTCTTTAATGTTTTTGTTGTTACTTTTGAAAATGGTGAGAACGATTTTAATTAGCGATCACAGGAACTAGAAAATCTTTTTTTTTTTCTTTCAATGTTTTTAAAAAAGACCAATGCAAAGCTGTGACTTTGACTATGTAGTAGTTGAAGAGAAGTGCTTTAGAACTACGACTAAAAAATGTTTAGTGCACTATGGCGGACTTGATAGATCGACAGACTAAGAAAGGGTTTTTTGTTTGTAACATTTCAAGCGCCATATAGTGACAATTTGTTAATTATTTATGTAAACATTTTGTTTTATGGAAATTACACGTACTTTCGAGGTTTTTTTGTCTTTACATTTTATCTTTAAGCCTTATGTTGCTTGTGTTGTTTTCTTCACACAATCCAGACAATGGGAATTTAAAGATTTTTTTGTTGTTTTTGTTATAACACAGACGGTTTCTAGGTATAAAGTTTCTATAGCTGCTGTTGTTTATTATTTTTCTTTTTCATTCCTAATTATTTAGAATTTAAAAATTTTATTAAATATGTATCTTTCTTGTCTTTGCAGATTCACTTATATGCTAAATATGAATATGTAAGTATTATGAATCATGAGAAAATTTTAAGTTTTTCCTAATAAATAAATTTTATTTCCAAAATTCAAATCTTTATTTTAACGGAAACTCATCTCTCTGTTTTATTTTACTTATATCTACTTATTAGTTATTAACCAAATGAGAATTATATCGATTATAGTAATGACATATTAAAATTATCATGTAAATGTAGATTAAATAACTGTAAATAACTTATTATAACTCAGGCATTACTTAACTATTCTTATGGAATGTATATGGTAAGTCATTGAAAGAAATGCAATTTTTTACCGAAGTAGCTCAAACCCCCATATAGTTTTAAACATTATTTGTAGATCATTTTCCTGATATCTCATATTATTTACTACTTTTCTATAAACAGTAAAAGTGTCAAAAGTAACATCGTTATTGTTTGAAACTATTAATTATGAAACTTACATACATAATTTTGCAAAATAAAATCTGATAAAATCTTGCTCACAGGATGTCAATTTCAAAATGATTATAATTGCAACGGTATTATTTTCTTTTTACCTTTCTTTAATAAAACAAACCTTTAATTACCAGCGTGAGATTAAAATCAGAGCAAAATCTTTACCACGCTGTAATAACCCTTGTTTCAAATAAGCGTAACATAAATTAGGGCTCTCTGGCACGGTGTGGCTGTCTACAAACATTTTAATCAATTTTGTATCCTTGTAAATCTTTGACAATTTTTTTATAGTTCATTTTGTTAGGTTAATGCAACATGGCGTGTGTTAAATTTAATGCACAAACACACACACACCTTTTAAGATCCTTTTTTTTTGGAAAATTCTTGATATTAAATTGACAAACATTTCGCCTTTCGGATGTTTTGTTTTTTGTGTGTTTTTTATTTATTTGGGATTAATCAGGATTAAAAGTAATGCGTGAATTTAATGCTGCGTTTAAGTAAACATTTTTTTTTTTAATTTCCGGTTTTACCAAATGTATTCTATTTGCAATTAGTAAAGGAAATTGTAAACAAATGTTAAATCTATTAAATTTAAGATATTTTTCAAGTCAGAGACATGTTGTGAATTTCACAATATGATTTTATTTTAAAAACTTTTTATAGTTTTTTGGTAAACAATTTTTCGATAATCGAACCATTTGTTCCACGAATTTTTGTATTTAATTCATATTTGCCACGCCTCTTTTCTTTATCCGCCTATTTATTACAAAATTTTAACATGGATGTCAAAGTTGTTTATGCTAAATTTTTTAAATTCCCAGATGTACGAATGTTTGTATTTACTTTATATAAGGGGTGCCACGCCACCTATTGATTGTCCGTACATTTTTTCTCCAAAAATTTCATATGGACTTCAAAGTTCTTCGCGCAAAATTTGCTTTAATAGTTTCTTAGATACACGATAATTATCTTGATGACTTCCTATTCGCAAGGACGAAGAGTCCATTGGCCCTTAGCGGCTTCTGTTTGTCCATGTTGGCCGTCGGTCTGAATTTACAAATCCATCAGTGTCTGTGATGTTCTGCGTCTTTATCATGCTACAGTACGTTGAAAGTTACTGGCCCTCGACTAGTAGGGTGGAAGCGCCAGGCTCCGCTAGTTGATCAGCTACTAGTGGGCTAAAAACTAAACCGATCAAGCCGGTAGGCGATCGGAAACCGAGCTTGGTACAACATGGTCCTTGGAAAGGACTACCCAGGTCCTTACAAGGAACCCCTGTTGAAACCCCTGCTTCAGGTGCCGGCATGGCTTTCCAGTCTACCGCCAAACCGGTTTCCTCAGTGCCAAATATTATGCAAGAGGAGCATTCGAAAAATTATTAGGTATTTCACGAAGCAACTCCCTCGGCCTCAAGTTTTATATCCCTAAGACACAAAAATCCATCCAAAAGGGCCTTCCCCACCAGGCGTTCCGCCTACAAAATCGTAAACCCACTTGATGCAAAGCCAGTTTATGAACTCAAGAGAGAAAAACGCAAAGGTGCCTCTCTTCCTACGGAGGATGTTAATTCTAAACGGATACCATCTGGAGTAGCGCCAAAGGTCAGAGGAAAGCATAATTCCAGGAACAAAACGTTCCACGGACCCTTACGAGATCATACAAAGAAGTGGCAAAAGACCATCTCATTTGGGCAATCATCGATCGCAATAACAGCGATGGCACCATTTCTTCAGGAAAATGGTTGTAATGGCGCTAAGTAGGGCGTTCTTAAATAACTGGACATTCATTCAACGATTTTTTTCGAAATTACAATAACATGGGAACGGGTTTTCACCTTCTTTGAGAATGTTCTCTCAAGAGGAATAGATTCCTTGGAAAATTCATTACATGCAATCTTGTCGTTTTATCTGGGTCCAGATACAACAACCTATTGGGTTATATATCTCAATACAACATTAGTAAACAATACAATACGTCTGACAATTGGTGTGGTCTTGCCAAAACGAAGACTTTACGAATCTAATTGACAGTTTGCGTGTAGTAAACTAACACATTAATCGCCCAGTTCTAGTTCAGTTCTAATTCAGTTCTAGTTCAGTTCTAGTTCAGTTCTAGTTCAGTTCTAGTTCTAGTTCAGTTCTAGTTCAGTTCTAGTTCAGTTCTAGTTCAGTTCTAGTAAAATTCTAGTTAAATTCTAGTTCAGTTCTAGTTCAGTCCTAGTTCAGTTCTAGTTCAGTTCTAGTTCAGTTCTAGTTCAGTTCTAGTTCAGTTCTAGTTCAGTTCTAGTTCAGTTCTAGTTCAGTTCTAGTTCAGTTCTAGTTCAGTTCTAGTTCAGTTCTAGTTTAGTTCTAGTTCAGTTCTAGTTCAGTTCTAGTTCAGTTCTAGTTCAGTTCTAGTTCAGTTCTAGTTCAGTTCTAGTTCAGTTCTAGTTCAGTTCTAGTTCAGTTCTAGTTCAGTTCTAGTTCAGTTCTAGTTCAGTTCTAGTTCAGTTCTAGTTCAGTTCTAGTTCAGTTCTAGTTCAGTTCTAGTTCAGTTCTAGTTCAGTTCTAGTTCAGTTCTAGTTCAGTTCTAGTTCAGTTCTAGTTCAGTTCTTGTTCAGTTCTAATTCAGTTCTAGTTCAGTTCTAGTTCAGTTCTAGTTCAGTTCTAGTTCAATTCTAGATCAGTTCTAGTTCAGTTTTAGTTCAGTTCTAGTTCAGTTCTAGTTCAGTTCTCGTTTAGTTCTAGTTCAGTTCTAGTTCGTTCTGTCCTAGTTCTGTCCTAGTTTAGTTCTAGTTCAGTTCTAGTTCAGTTCTAGTTCAGTTCTAGTTCAGTTCTAGTTCAGTTCTAGTTCAGTTCTAATTCAGTTCTAGTTCAGTTCTAGTTCAGTTCTAGTTCAGTTCTAGTTCAGTTCTAGTTCAGTTTTAGTTCAGTTCTAGTTCAGTTCTAATCCTATGTTATAAACAACATACCACTTTTTGATAATTAATTTTGTTCCAGATTTTTGAGTAATAAAAACAAAGACATTTTGTTGATATTCAAGTTCCCATTAAGTTTCTAAGAGGCCAGTATACTGTGTTTCATTTGTTGAATGTGTATCTCTTTGTTGTTGTAAATAGATCAACATTTTGATTTAAAATGAAAATAAAACGAAACAGATGTCCCATTTCAAAATAAACGTTCAAATCTTTAACTGTTGTCATGTTGAATTTGACTCTATTCAAGAAAAATGAACAGCTGGATATTTCTACGTAAGAAGAATGAAAAAAGCACCCATTGAAATACAAGAAAAGGACGAACCAAACAAAGCAAAAAAAAAATAGTTATGAATACAATAAACTAACAACGTTTCTTATACTACGTGCATAAATACTATTTCATAATGGCAAACAAAATCTAGAAAAATATCTAATAACTATTCTAACAAATAAGTATAAAACTTCTTAGAAACCCTAGCAGATCAATATTTGTACTTAACAGTTTGAAACACAGTTTTTTGCATAAATAATGTACATATGTACGTAACAAAAACAATTTTAAAATTCTAAGAAATCGTTTAACGTATAAAACAGACTAAGTAAGTTGTTTTTGTAAGTTTTTGCGTAATATTTCTGCAATAAGTTGACTTTTTGCAATTAAAAATAACACATAAAAAAGGAAATATTAACAAATTCGATATCCTTTGATTGACATGTGCCACATTATGTATGAATATGTTGTTGCACGAAACGAAGTATTGTTGCCTTATCCTCGAAATATTCACCCTTGTACTGACATATTTGCAACAGTTTTGACATCAAGCAACAGCAATAAAACTAAAATAGAACAATAATTACGCGACAACCCCTTTGAAACAAAATATTTTTTTGAATAAACCCCTTGACAAAAAATAACAAAAAATAGTAAAATTACATTATAACAAAATTTTTGCAAAAAACAACCAACCAACGAATGCTCTAAAAAATGTAATAAAATATTGAAATATTGAGAAACTGAAATTGAGGGCACTGAACGAATGACCGACCGATCAAAATAAAAACGCTTGCAGAAACACCAGAAACCATTATTGTTGTTTTTTTCTGCATTTTTTTCGAAAAGTATTTAAACTAAATAATACAAAATTGGCATATGCAAGCGAATGGAACTAAACTCACTGAATTGTTATTTTGTTATTGTTATTCTGTTGCTTTTCAGTTTTTTATTAAAAAACAATAATAAATGAAAACAACAATAACAAAAAATATATGTATGTATTTACTTCAAGGTAAAGGTAATTTTTTCTCTAAATTGTCGTAGTTTAACTGGGGTGCCATTACTACTTCTACTTCGGAGTAGTTGCATTACTGGGCATGTTCGGGAAGTTAGTTAACTACACAGTGGTTTGGAAGAAATTATACTTCTAAAACATGTAATGAATAAATTGAAAAGAAAGTCATTTATCATAACTGTATTATTTTGATCCAATCATTATGAAGTTATCACTTGGCAAACTATTAATGTACTGAAACACATTCATTTGGTCAACCCAACAAACACAAAGATATAAAATCCCAGAATTTTGACAATCTTTATTGGATGGTTCTAGGGTTTTGAAGTTTTCGTGGAAAGCCAAATACCTTGAACTAGTTTTAGACATAAAGCTCTTGTGAAAATCAAGGTTGATCACCGTTTCGAAAGGCTGATAACGTAGCGGTATCGGTATTTTGACTTATTTCGGTATTGGTGTTTTAGTGTTATGAACTTATTTCGGTAACGATAGCTTAGCGATAACGGTTGCCAACCCTGGTGGAAATATAATATTGGAAATTTAATAAGTAAGACGCTATATCTCTTCCATCTTGCATGAAATCCTTCGGAAAGAAGTCCGGGGTCAAAAGACCTATTCTGACCGATACTTCAGTATATTAGAAGGCTGTAAAAACCATATCACATGTGCCCATGAGCTGAAAACATCAGCCCAGTCTGGCAATTCTAGGCGTGCCTGTCCTTGGCATTTATATTTCATGTATTTTAGGAAATTGACACTGAAATATGATCGTATTTATCTTCACCAAACTCCGAATCAAAATCCCTACATGAGAGCATTCCATTGTAGCCACTGGTCTTCGGTACATGGCGATATTCTCAATTTGATGCACTTCCTATTCCAACTTAGACAACATATTAATATTCTCCTAGCTGCCGTATTGAAGGTGGAGGAGGACCACTATTATTATTGGCAATATATCCCCCTCTTTATGTAAACTGATCATGACACTCATATTCCTTAACACAAATTCGTTAACACTTTTTATGGGAATATTTCTGGGCACTGTATGATTGAACGCATGTCATTCCGTATAGTCTTCAAAACCAACATTCATTGCTGAAGTTGTTTAGATGAAGCAGACAATATCTTTTTTATATGACTGCACCTTCTCCTTCATCTGGACTGTACAAATGAATGTAATGAAAGTAACGAAAGTAACGAATCTAATCAAAGTACTGGATGGTTTTGTCTGGGAACATAGTAATGACAAAAAGCACACATTCAGAACAAACAAATTTGCTAAAATGTTTTCGAGCTTATAACGAAGCCTGACGAAAATCTATGATCTTAAATGATGAATCCGCTAGATCGTAATCATTCATAGGCTTCCAAACGCTTTTAACGATGAGCTTTATCCCTCAGATCAGAATAGCAAAATGTCATACTATACTCCTACCTCTAAAGATAGCGATCATTTCTGAGATTATCTTATTCAATACAGCTTCATAATGTTCAGAATAACTTAGAAAAGATGAGAGACAACGAAAGTTCTGTTTTCTAGTAAAATATAAAAATAATTTCCTGTTGCATGCAATCTTTCCTGCCGCTTTGACACATTTATTAACCACTGTCTATTTTCTACGTAATGTAAGTAAAATAAAAACAACATAAAGCCTATGTATTGTAATGTACAATTACATGCAACTACATTAAAGTTCACTGCTACAGGGGGAAACAAACTATAAAAGAAACATAATAAAGAAAACAAAACAAAAAACCTCAAATTCTACTATGAATTACAACAAAAACAACATTTGCCGTTTTTACACTGTAACGTTCGTCATTTACAAAACATTTACATGTAACTGTGTTTGTGCGTATGAGTGTGCAACGAATCACATGTAGAATTATTTGTTGGTTGGTGTTTGTTGCGCTTGCGCAAACAGCAGATGTCACTTTAATTTTCTACCAGTACTAATAAACAACAACAATTGCAACAGCAACAAAAAGAAGTTCGAGTTCAAATTTTCACTCGTTTTCAAAAAGCACGAGTAATAAAACTCTATAAAAACAACAAGGTAAAATTGCTGCTGCATTCATCAGGGATTAATGTGGCTAGAACTGCCAAACTCGCGTTTAAATAGTTCAACATCCCTTTCCTTTAAAAAAAAAGGTACGCCGTGCGAGTAATAAAGGTGACAATAGTCAATGTAAAAAGATAGAACGATAAAATGGTATACCTTTGAAAACCAATACATAAAGCCGTATAATAAATGGATTTTCATCATGTAAAAAGAAAATAGAATTCAATATAAGTGACCGAACTCTAGTGCGTGTTTGAGTTTGCATCTGGTTTTGCCTGCTCGTGTCTTTGCTTGTGTAATAAAATATAGGACTATTTCTTAAACTATCGTAACTAAGTAGGGGGGCTTAAGTCACGTGTCATTGGCTTTTTTATGGCGCTGGCTTCTGACATTTCATAATAAAGGATACCTAATTAAAAGGTATGACAATTTGCAGAGAGGAAATATATACTGAGTTTTTACAAATATTTGAAAAATTGTGAGATATTTAAAATTTCCCTGAACGTCCCGACTCCCCAGGAAGTATTAACATTTTGAGTAATTTGGCCTCAACGAAGAAATACACCTAGTCCTCTATTGGGCTTGTTGTGTGCTCCTATTCATTGAAAAATGTTTTTTTTGGTAAAAACGAAAACACAGAAACAGTTCACTGAATGAATTATTTTTCAGTGTTCAGAAACTCAGTTTCCTGAACGTAATTCCTAAGAGTCTTCCAATCAGTGTTAGTCAGGAATGTTATTTCCGGAATAACATAACTTCCAAAATACTTGGATCTAACTTCGACGAATGCCTGGCAGTAGCAATTAAAGCGCTTCAGAGTTTCACTGTTCTCTCCACATGCTCTACATTTGTCTGAATCCGCACTTCAATTTTGCATAGATGTGCTCGTAATCCTGTGTGTCCACTCAGAATACGTACCATCACACTAACTTCAGACTTTCTCATTTTGAGGAGATTTTTCGTCTTGCTCTCATTAGGGTAACCCCATAGGATATTCGTGGTTCTACCCACTGTTTCATTATTCCAAGAGGCCTTATGGGATTCTCTCACCCATATTTTTAGTTCAGCTTTTGTTGCGAATGGTTTAGCGTTTGTCAGGTTAACTGCCTCTTAGTAATTACATTCGCCCTTTCGTTGCCGACTACTCCCGAGTGGGTTGGTACCCATATGATGTAAACCTCACCTCTGGGAGAGTATTCAGTTAAAGCTTTCTTACAATCCAATACGGTCTTAGATTTAGTTCTATCACCTGATATCGCCCTAATTGCCTTCTGGCTGTCGGTAAATATATTAAGCGCTGTGGGCGCCATATTTACTCTAATCCAATTTACGCATTCCGTTATTGCTCATACTTCTGCCTGGAAGCTTGTGTTATGATTTGGTAAACGTCCCCCAATTTAGAGCCATCCGTGTAACAACGCATTCCTACTGGTATTTGCTCTAATGTTCCGCTTGACCAAGACATTCTATCTGGGATCAGCGTTTCAAAGTTTCCTGTGTCTGGTATACTATCCTGCACGTCCGATGATTGTGTATAACCTTCCAATGTGTCCAGTATACATTGATGACGTGTCCTATAACCGCTTTTGACCAGTTCGACTAAAGTAAAGAGCCGTTCGGCTGTAAGTGCCGCCTCATATCTTAAATATATTTCAATGGGTGGAATATCTAGCAACGTTTCCAGAGCCTTGGTTGAAGTAGTACACATGGCACGACATATACCCAAGCAGCATGTACGCAGAACTCCCTGTCTTTTTGTCTAAAGCAGTCCACCAGATTATTGAAGCATAAGCTAGAATTGGTCTAATTACACTTTTATAAATCCAATTGGTCATGGTAGGACTAAGACCCCATTTCATGCCTACAGTTCTCCTACATATCGCCCAGTACCGATGTGCCTTGTTGATCCTATCCTCTATGTGGTGTCTCCATTTTAATTTCCGGTCGAGGATTACAACTAAGTACTTAACTTTGCCTGTTACTGGTATCTACTTGCCCAGGAAGGTTCAGTATACGTATAAATTTTTGTCTTTCTTGTGAAAAGACAGATTTCCGTTTTTGCCGGGTTAACATTGAGGCCTCACGGTTGAGCCCAGCTCAAGGCAGTATTCAGAGCCTCCTTAGCTCTTCTACACAAGTAATTTGGCTCCTTTCCAGTTACGGAGCACCCGGTCAACATAAAACTGGTCTAGGGATTGGATAAGAGTATCAGTGTGCACGTTATTGAAGGCGCTTTCGATGTCAATGCATACCGCCAGTGTATATAATTTGCTATCAAAGGATGCACCTATCTAGTGGACAACTTCGTTTAAAGCGGTTTCCACCGAACGTCCCTTTACATAAGCATGCTGCTTATATTTAAGGTCTTTGTCTGGTATACTGCTTTTAACCATACTATCCACTATCCGTTCCAACGTTTTAAGTAGGAAGGATGTAAGACTTATCGGTCGATAGGACTTAGGTGTCGCATAGATAGGTTTTCCTGTTTTGGGTATAAATATTACAATTGCATCCTGCCATTTAAGTGTGGTATATGTTAATTTCAAGCATGCGGTGCATATTTGTGACAGATGTACGGAAACCAGTCCCGCCAGTCAATCTGCAAAAGTGCCGGGAAAATGCCATCCGGCCCTGCAGCTTCATAGGGAGCAAAGCTCTTGATTGTCCCTTCAACCATGTCAGATGTAATAACTATTTCCGTATTAGCCTCCCCTTCCTCCAATATCTTTTTGTTTCTACAACAAATTTCATCAGATCCGATGTTGGAGGTCGTGTCGGGGAATCGAGGGACAGGTAAATAGATGTAAGGCAACATAAATATGACACGACAATCCTGTTGTTGACAATAAGCTGAAAAGCTTGGGTAACCATGACAAACTGATTACCAACGATTCAATTGGTCCTTTATTCTAGTTATATATTGAAAGCGAGAGGCTCACGAGTCGCAAGGAGCATTGTGTTCTCCATTATATTGACAAATTATAAATCTATATAAATGAATATCGATTATTGGATTACAAAACCTATATTTGAGCATTGAGATTCCGATGGGGACTCTTTTCCCACAGCTACCTCACGATAGTTTTTTAACTTAGATTTCGAATAGGGTCTCATCATACTGATAAGTTTCTGAATAGTTGAAACAAAACAATAAATTGTCGTAATGAAGAGAAGTAGGAGGCACAATATCAATTACTCTTGCTAAATTGCACCTCCAGGATGTGTTCATAATCTTGGTGTTAATATAGTGGAAGATAATGGATAGATGATATTCAAAATCTTTGTTTTATCGGTGATTTTCCTTAATGGTTGAGTGTGTTTTTAGTCCGTTTTTCGGTCGACCAATTACCTGCCTAGATGCTGTTGTTGACTCAACAGAGCCATCGCAGAAGTGTGGTGGCGCGGTTAGCTAGCTCGAGTACTTGAACAAAGTGCTTGTGCATGAACCAAGGCAAGTGGTGAACTGTCTATATTCACTTGTAGATATTTCATAAAATCCTTTTTAAAACAAACCTTCATGCATAAAAATTATATTTCCTTGAACTGTAATAAATATTAAATAAAAAAACTTTAAATATTCAAATTGTCTGCAAACAACAACTGCCTCTTCTGTAATGTATTTGTAATTTAAGAAATTACTGATTTTTCATGCTCATTAAATGTTGTTAGTAATTTCCAGAAAATACAAGAAAAGTAACCGAAAAATCACATCACACAAACACATAAACCCTAATTGAACAGCTGTAATTTACCTTTTTTCAATTTTCATTCATAAATCTTTAAACCGACAATAAACAGATACACGCATGCGCAAAACCCCCGAAATACAGCGGTACTACTTACAAACGAATAAATTACAAAAATAAATGAAAAAAGAAAAAAAAATATAACAATAAACATTTAACCTAATTTAAAATTATTTCTTTTTTTTTGGTTTTGTTCTTCATACCTTTCAAAATCAATCTATTTCTCATAATTTCTCAAAATGTTGATGACCGTAAAAATCTTACAGATACTTGCACATATATACATACACACATAAATCTTTAACTAAAAAAGCTGAAATAAACAAAATTAAGAATTCGTAATTCGCATACCATTTCATAATCATACACAGATTCTTTTTACCTGTGATAGTTTTTTTTTTTTTCAGTTTTTGTATTTGTAGTTGCTGTTGCTTTAGGAAGATACCAGTTTTCTAAATTTGGGACAACAGATACATGCACACACATTCATTATAAATAAGTATTAGTCCCATATAGAGACTATGCAACAGCAACAGATTAACTATTTTCTTCACAATTTATTCACATTTTGTGAAATATTTTGTTTTTTTTTCCTTCTTTGTTACTTGCTTTCCCTCCCTAGTAGTGAATTTGAATTTTTGTACTCTTTAGAAGCAAAAAAAAATAAGATTGTATTTTGATTTTCGTTTTCGAGTTCAAATACGCAGAATATATAGAGATGATCGTCACAAATTTCGAACTAACTACTCAAACTACACTAAAAGAAAATATTATGATTTTTTTTAATTATTCCTAAATTCCAGAATTTTGACCTGCTAATGTAGTTCTAAATACATGCGTCTATAAAAGTAAAAAAAACTTTTAGAATTTTTATTTTATATAGATTATGATAATCTTTTGAAATTTCCAGAAATTTCTTTTCCCTAAAAGGGTAAAGCATCCGATTCTAAGGCCAAGTATTTTAAACCTATTAGTCATTCGCCCTTCAACTCTAAATACCATCTCTTAAGCCTAAAGTTCGGAAACTGCGTTGTATTCAATAATCAGTCTACATTCCATAAAGTAATCTCAATTATGAATCGGTAATATCACCTGTTGGTAAACTCCTAACTTATAAGTGCATTAAACACGGTTTATTCGCCTTAAAAAACGTAACGGTTTGTGGTGCCCACAAAGAGTCCACTAGACTGATATCCCAACATTACTGAACATAAACCAAAGGGGTATATTATCGCATAATGCCAAATAACCTGAAAACTCAGGGTATACAAAGCGGCAACAGAATCTGCCATAAGAACGTACTAATATTATTTATAGGTTGGCAGATAGGTGATTATAGCTGGAGAAACCAATCCCCCAATTAAAGTACTAAGGCACTTTAAGCTACTCCTGCTAAGGCTGTCTTTGCAATTCTAAGTTGGTTAAGAACTCGTTGCTGAAAAAAGCAGCCGCGTAAAGAACAATACAATTAAATACCTCGAAGGCATGGAACCATAAGGATTATGGACATGCCAACAATTTTAGTATAGTCCATTTGAGATACAATTACTCAACCAGGTTAATTTTTGATTTTTTTACTCGTTTCGAATTGGAAATGGTACCTTTCAAATCGAACTATGACAATACTCTTTAGGGAAGATGTCAAAATTCTCGGAAAGAATTTACTGTGGAATCTTTTCGAATTACTATAGCATAATCCAGTCCAGGCGTCTCTCGAAAAGACATGAAAACAGATATGGTAACGAAAGAACCGACAAACTTTCTAAGTTCAGCATCGCTTTAAATTTGAATGAAGTCTTCTGGTAAAAGTTTCTTAGCATTTTCTAACCAATCTGACTGAGGAATATAAAGTTTGGATATAATAATGAGAAGAAGAATGAAAAAGGAGGTATTAAACGATCTTCCACCATTCCAAACTTACCTTGAGAAGGCTGATCTTACTCCTTTTTTGTGGTGTTACCCACCATTTCTTTACTTCAAGTTTCCATGTGGGATTCTTTCGTCCATACTTTTAAATCGGCTATCTATCCCACTATCCCTGAGTGGTGTGGTGCTCAGATGATGAGGACTATACCTGTTATATCTCTCTGTTGAGTCTCTTGAAGAGACCTGAAAACAAATATGAAAATACAAATACGAAAGAACCGACGCACGTTCTAAGGCCGCCATCGCTTTAAATTTTAATGAAGTCTTCTGGTCAAAGGTCCTTAGAATTTTCTAACCAATCTGGCTGAGGAATATAAGGTCTTGTGGATCTAATTTGCATCTAATTCCAATGAAAAAAAATTAAAAGACTTACTACCAAACTCAGCATACTCACCTTGAGAAGTCTTCTCTTCCTTCTTTCTTTGTGGTTATATCCACCATTCTTTTACTTCAAGTCACCGTGTTGGATTCTTTCGTCCATGCGTTTAAATCGGCTTTCGCTGTATTAGAACAATCTTTACCGACTATCCCTGAGTGGTGTGGTGCTCAGATAATGTGTGACTTACCTTTTACGGCTCTCTGGGGAGTAAATAAAAACCGAAACTTCTTTCTAGTCATCTACTATTCTCTCAGTGTAACTCCACATCCATCCAAAATATTATGTATGCATATATTCCTATTTGTCTGTGTATTTGTTGTTATAAATTTAGTTGTTGTTTTTGCATTCATTTCTACTCTTAAAAGGCGGCTTTTGTTTGAAAATTCCAGGAATTACCTTAAGCAAGTTATTGGCCCAGCAAAAGGACAACAACAGACACAAACACGCTCTTTTTCTCATAAACAACATGCTGTTGCTGGCTCTTCTTCCTTCATCTAAAAGCAACTAACAACAACATCATCATCAGCAACATCAGCATCATTGTTACGGAGTAAACTTTTTAGTGCTTTTGCCAATCATGAGAGTATTTAGTAAAGATCTTCTTCATCATCACCATTTTTCAAGATCGTCGTACTAGTTTTTGTAGAGTGTGTCTTGTTTTCGGACTCTTGTCTTTTACCTTTAATTTCAATACATTTTGTATTTTTTTTTTTACTCAAAGTCTTTAGGAGATAACAAAAGGAACATTTTTCAAAATAACTATGTATGCGCAGCCTCAGAGTTTTGTGATGTGATTTAGAGAAGTTGCAAAATCACAACAACACCAACAACAACAAACTATAGAAGAGGAGGATTTTTAAATTACAAATCCGAACTGGGAAGAAAAATAATAACAACTACAATAATCTTAAGCCAAAGCAACAAATAAAAGGAAAACACATTTTTAAATAAGTAGCAAAAAAAGAATAGTATCCTACGTAAATACTAAGAACAAAGCTCTATGTGACACATTGATTTGGGTGGATATTTATGGTCACATTTTATAGTTTTTTAAAAGTTTTTTAAAAATACATTTCTAATTAATATAATTTATCAAAAATAAACTAATACATATTATAAGATTTATGCTTTGATCCTGTAAATCATGTTTAGTTGAATATTTAGTATCGCCACCTAAATGTGTAATAATAAAAATAATTACTATTTACAGCTCATGAAATATTTTTAAAATTCAAACTAGTTTACTTTATACACCCAGAAAAAAGTAATCCATCAATCTCTTTTTCAAAGCTACATATTTCTATTTGTACTTCTAAATATATTTAAATTTTCACTTAATTAGCATATTTGAAAATTCATCAACACCAAAAAATCCCAGACAACCACTGTGCTTGCCACTAAATGAGGCAACAACCCGAATGTGTATTTTCAAGTTGAATTACTTGGTAACTGATGATCATGAGAAACGAAATGATCATCATTCATCTAACTTTGGCAAACAACAAACAGGATATCTTAACAAGAGATTTCTTCTTGGTTTTTTTTTCTCATCTCATTTAATTTTTTATATTTTATTGTTTTTGTTGCTAATTTTATTTTGTGTCAGTCTAAAAGATTTTATTTTTTTGTTATTGCTGCTGTCGTCTTCTAAAGGTAATAACTGTTTGATAATCTCTCACGAAAAGTATTGAAAGAAAACAATAGGAAAGTCCTACACACAAAACCAAAAACAAAATTCATCATATGTACTCTTTTGTTTCGTGTGAAATGAAATAAGAAATTTGTTTAAACACAACGTGAAAACATCATTAGTCTAGTTTTAAACCATCTTAGTACTCATATTAATGAGGAGTCGTAAAACTACTCCTTTTTAAAGGTGTGTTTCTATTTTTTGCCGATAATGATCAATAACCATCCTAGAATGTTACATATGGTTGCTAAATGTGTTTTTTTTTTTTAATTAGATACTTCATGGGTTGAAATTAATTAAGTTTAAGTGCAATTAACACCTGATCTAAACAAGATCGTTAACATTTTCAACGAATGTTACTTTATTTGCTATTAACCGAGTTTTGTACTGCTTTCGTTTTACTCTTAATTAAGATTAATTTACCTAAACTTTCAGAATAGAAGTATGTATGTTTTTTTGGGAGAACAGTTTTCTGATGGCATTTTAAATGCCAAGAATTTGCGTAGTTCTTTTGCTCAATTCTAGGTCACCTTAAGATCAGATCTAGTTTAGTTCAATTCTAGTTCAGTTCTAGTTCAGTTCTAGTTCAGTTCTAGTTCAGGTCTAGTTCAGTTCTAGTTCAGTTCTAGTTCAGTTCTAGTTCAGTTCTAGTTCAGTTCTAGTTCAGTTCTAGTTCAGTTCTAGTTCAGTTCTAGTTCAGTTCTAGTTCAGTTCTAGTTCAGTTCTAGTTCAGTTCTAGTTCAGTTCTAGTTCAGTTCTAGTTCAGTTCTAGTTCAGTTCTAGTTCAGTTCTAGTTCAGTTCTAGTTCAGTTCTAGTTCAGTTCTAGTTCAGTTCTAGTTCAGTTTTAGTTCAGTTCTAGTTCAGTTCTAGTTCAGTTCTATTTGAGTTTTAGTTCAATTCTAGTTCAGTTTTAGTTCAGTTTTAGTTCAGTTTTAGTTCAATTCTAGTTCACTTCTAGTTCACTTCTAGTTCAGTTCTAGTTCAGTTCTAGTTCAGTTCTAGTTCAGTTCTAGTTCAGTTCTAGTTCAGTTCTAGTTCAGTTCTAGTTCAGTTCTAGTTCAGTTCTAGTTCAGTTCTAGTTCAGTTCTAGTTCACTTCTAATACAGTTTTAGATTAGTTCGAGTTCAATTTTAGTTCAGTTTTCGGTAAGTTGTAGATCAGTTATAATCCAGTTACAGTTCATTTTCATCAAAGCTTATGCACTAGGTATCATTTCTTACTTAAGCCAAGTGTTCTTGCGATCTAATGTGGCTCAAATCGTCCGATATCGTCCTATGTTCACATATACCATTTCGCGACAGTATCCATTATAATCAGTATTTTACAATGAAATTTATGTCATCAAATGTTCAAAATTCTGCAAACTTCTCCTACCTGTTAGATATAATATAATTTATCAAAAATTCCACACACAAAAGATAAAAATAAATACAAAAACATCATCAATACTATTTTGGTTCTCCAATATTTTTGCCTATTAAATGGTTAAAACTATAGCAAAAACAATAGTTTTTAATGTGGGCAGCAGAAAAACCGTGACTTTTATTTTTATTTATTTATTTTTAGACAACCAAAAAGGCAAATGTATGAAAAAAATCGTGATTTTTATTTGATTGTTTTCTAAAAATACCATCTTACTAAACGGCAGCAGAGAGAAACTTGCAAAAAATCAAAGAAACTAAAGCAAAATTTCGGTATAGTATGAACAAACGCAAGAATAAAATAAATCATGAATACATAGTTTGGAGTATGGGAGCGGAACAATTGTAGCAAACAAAAGTTGGAAAAGAACATTTTTAGACATTGTGAGCACTTTCAGTTTTTAATAAAAGCGCTTAAAAGAACAAACAACGAAACAGAAAAGGACATTAAAGGAAAAGAAAAATTAACAGTATTTGAAAAAGGGGGTTGCAACATGACTGGGTATTAAAGCAGGCTGACAGGCGAAGAGACTGTCATACCCTTGGGCAAGAATACTTTGGGTAGTGAAGGTTCGTTTAAGCAAAAAAAAATCAGTTTTTTTCTCCTTTTTTCATATTCAAAAAGCTTGATGGGTGCTTGTCAATAATTGAAAAGAAGCGATTTTTTGTTTGTTCTTCGAGTACATGGTGTTTTAAGTGAAACGAACAAGAATTTTTGACTGCCAGCCATGTACTATTATGTGTATACAAAATGGTGGATGTACAATAAACGACAAAAAAGATGGTTGTTTGAAATTAGCCTCAAGGTCTTGCATAAGTTTTTTTTCTAAATTTTTTTTTCAGATTTAATCGGTAATGCTTATAGGAAAGGAAACAATACCGCAATGTATGTTTAAAAATAGATAATATTTCGATTCAAAAATATATCGATGGTGAAAGTTGAACTCGACGTACTAACTAACATGTTATTTCGGATATGAAATCGTAATGCCTATCATCTTCAGTCAAACTAAAGTCGATTGACATTATTGTCTCATATTCGGAAAAACAAGTCGACATTATCAAATTGATGTGTATATTTTTTTTTGTCGTTGACTGTATAAAACTAATTGAATTCATTGCAAAAAAACCCAAAATAAAAAGTCCTCAATTTAATGCACAAATAATTCCTGATTAGTAGGTTGTTTTTTTTATTAATTTCTTGGTACAACGTTTATATACTAGGGTGATCGACTCGATTTTTCAACCGGTTTTAAAACCGGTTTTTTCTGCTTTACCAGTGTCGGTTTTTTCTTAATGTTGATTTTTCGAATATCGAATAACCCGGTTTTTTCACTTTTTAAAAACCGGTTCCGAATACTTTTATTTGCTTTGTATTTAAAGATTATTTAAATGAAATTTTCAAGTAAATAATAATACAGCCCGTCTAAATTTTAAAAATATTCGAGTCGAGGAACTAGCGTATATTTTTCTACAGCTCCTTTGTTAAACTTTTTTTGATTTTCCTAATTAATTAAAAAAATTTATTTGTAAAATTGATAACTGTTTGATAAAATTTTAGCAATCTTTAAATTATATTCCAATTACAATAATTAATTTACGGCTGAAATTTTATGGAAGTGTTGGAATGCCTGTGCAAATTTCCTAAACAGGGCTTTTAAAATAAGCTAGGATTACATAGTACCTTATGTTTAACAGAAGTGTCACACTTTTTTCTTAATTTTTTTATATTAAAGAAATAATGTAAATCAGACGACTAGATCTAAAGTTATAATCTTTTAAACTGTTAAAAATCATTTCGGGCCATGTTTTATTAATCAAATTTAAACATAAACATTAAGTTTTTCAAATTAAAATATATTTTTTTATTTATAATGAAAAACCGGTTAACCGGTTTTTTCTGTATTTGAAAAATATCAACCGGTTTTTTTTAAATGTCAACTATTCGAACTATTCGAAAACCGGTTTTTGGAAAATGTCGAATAATCGATCACCCTATTATATACACGAAAAAGGACTTCATGTTTACTTATGTCCATTTTCCTCGAATCACAAAAAAACCTCTCAATATAAAAAGTTTCAAAGACAAACAGAAAGAGGGTAAAAACCCAGCAATTAAAGCACTGAACTGTACACAATTTAACATACAATTATTGTCACATACAACAGCAGCAACATTTAACTCTGCAATAGAAAAGAACCAACAAAAGATGTTGCCTGTATGCATATATGTTAAGGAAATAACCCCAGACTAGACGTCTTCGGGAAGGTCATTTTTCGTTAGTATGAGTTTATGACGTTTGATCAACAATAACAAAAACGGAAGTATAAAAGAAAACAAACAAATAACAGAACAAATTAAATGTCAATGTGACAGACACAGAGCGAAGGACAGACAGAAAAACAGACAGATAAATAAAAGTCCAACCAAAAAACATAACAGTCAAATCGTCAAATGTTTGTTGCGTGTGCATGTGCGCTAATGTGTATTTTTAAACATCCTTGTGCTGTTTTTTTTATGCAAATTGCAATGAAAAATATTTTAATTTGAAATGTTTAATTGTTTGTTTTTCTCCTCTTAGTGTTTGTGATTTTCTTAAACTAATTATAAATTTAAAAAACTTTGGTAGTGGGAAAAATCCATTATAATATTAAAATTCATCATCCCATTGGATTGCATTTCATAGTTGTTTGATTGAAAGCCATTAGCTGTCGAGAGTTAGGCGAAGTATTTACCTTTAAAACACTGCATCTTATCTGTATACTTATTTCTGTTTACAAACCTGATTTTTGGTTCCTGACTTGGTGCTTCCAATGTTCAATTCTGAGTCAATTAAGTCATGTCTGCCTGGCTGTATATGTAAACCTTGTGGGAAAGATACTGGACGTAATTTTCAAGAATGTTTGATAAAATTTGGACCCTGAGTGCTTTTCGGCCATATTTTCACGGTCCTTACAACAGTATCTTACGATTATACATCAAATATATAGTAGTATCTCTCCAAAAATCGTAACAATTAAGTTAGTACTATTGGATAGTAGATGATACACAAATTTTCAGCTCTATCGGTCAAGAATTGCCGGAATTAGAGAGACTTAGTTCAAGTTCCACACCAGAATCTTTGTAATAACTATTTTTGTCAATTTCTTCATTTTCGTCTATCATTATCCTTTGTTAAAGAATGGTCATGACCTCTTCCTTAATGTGGTCAAGATACCAGCAACAGTAACTCACAACTGTACTCATTTCAATTATGTTTTCGCTAAGAACCTTCATCTGATCGCCAGTAACATGGTTTGATTATCAAAGTCTTTATGAGAACATCAACTCAAGTTCAATCCATCTGATACATTTCTGAAGAAACTTCAGGTTTATAAAGATATTTATTAAAGATCTATTGAATTATGAGCGATATAGTGTTTATCGCTTATGAAGGAACTCCTTGATAACAGGTGTCGATTACCAAATTGATCGTATATTTGCGGTTTTAATATATTTTGCCGGTTTGTGTATTAACACCAACGTAGACTTCCAGTGTTAAGCCTCCTAGATAATTTTGAGTCATAAATCACTAGCTATTTTGGATTAACAATAAAAGTTCACAGTTCTACAACAAGATATCTTAAACTAAGTAACTGATAAGACTTTGGTGATGATATCCATAGCGAATTGTTCGCCAAGTCCTAAATAAATCGACAAGGCGAAGTTTACTTTAGTAGATTACACTAATTTAAGTGTACTATTTTATCAGGAATATGACTAAGGACGGACCTAATAATGTTTTGTTAACGAGATACAAGTTCTGATATAAGTTAAAAGTATGATTTGAAACAGGTTGTAAAGTTTACAAAATAATTTCACTACAAAGATCTCGTTGAAAAGTTTGATGTCTAAAGAATCATTAGAAATGTTTAAATGTCAGTGTCCTTATTACTAACGGTAACTTTTTGCAATACAATGTCCAACAAGTCCTATTCATGTCGATCCAACCAATTGGCTTGTGTAATTCACCAACACTTTACTCTACATTAAACTTTCAATCTCCCCTCAATACTTGTTGGTGGTTCTTGCTTCTTCCTTTTTTCATTCCTACAATTCATTTCAATTATAAGTGCATTGTAATCGAGACTCCAGAAAGAAGTTCTAAAGAATTCGGTTACTTTAGTGTAAAACTAAAAATTTTTGCAACTGTCGTCCTCCTTTAGGTCTTTCATACCGATAGTGGATTTTTTTAACACGATTACAATACTTCATAGTTAGTTTTAGTTTCAGTACTTTTCTTTGACTCGTACACGTTTTACATCATGGACGAAACCAAGGGTGGTAGTTGCCACTGTTGTTCAAATGTTCAATGACTGACTGACTGACTGGTAATTTTCAAAAGAGTACAGAGAATTGGAAAGCAAACAAAGCGGCAAAAAAAAACAGAAATAAACTCCTAACCACTCTCGACAAAACCTATAGAGAAAAGAAATAGCACGTACCACAATAATTATCACATTTCGTATTTTTGTTAGTAAACGAACGAGCCGCTAAAGAACTCGTAGCATTCTTCGTAGTCATACCTCAAATTATGATAAGAAATTTTTACAACTATCAACAAGAATTTCAAACAACAAGTCGTCGTCAGTCGTCGTCAGCCTGTTGGAATTTTATTTGAAGTTATTTTAATTGTTGATTAAAATGTTTGAAACGTAGAAGAAAAACTCAAGTTAGTTAATTGAATTCTTCTTAATTTGATTTAAGTATAAAAAGTGAATATTATTCGCTTGGTTGCGCGGATTTATTATTTGGTAAATTTGTATGTACGCTTTGTTTTAAGAACAGTCCTATATATTAGTATAATAGGATCCACTAAGGATTACTCCTAGCCACTGGCTATGTAGATGACTTGCTATTTTAACATATTCTTGTCCTACAAGGAAGTTAACCCTGACTCCGTAGATTACAAAGAGTCAATAAGAAAGTTAGTTCAAAGTAGTCCATACTTGGCAATCAACATTTTTGCTTAAGTTTGTTTTTGAAGTGTTCACTCTCTAGACTAGTTGAGGACTGTAATCGCTCTCGTTTTATATAAACTATAGAGCAGTCTAAAGTCTTGACTAAAAAACAGCCTATTATCTTGAATATAGAACAGCCTATAGTATTGACTATAGTACAGTCTACAGTCTTATAGAACAGTCTACAGTCTGTAGTCACAACTATGGAACAGTCTATAGTCTTGACTATGAAACAGTCTATAGTCTTGACTATAGACCAGTCTATACTCTAAAGTCTTGATTATAACTCCGTATGTAGTCTTAATTATAGTCTGACTATAGTCTTGACTATATAAAAGTCTTTAGTATTGACTTTAAAGCAGTCTATAGTTTTGAATATATCCAGACTGGTCTATAAATATGACAATAGAACAGTCTATAAAAATGACTATAGACCAGTCTATATTCTTGACTATAGAACAGTCTAAAGTCTTGACTATAGAACAGTCTATAGTCTTGACTATAGAACAGTATGTAGTCTTGACTATAGAACAGTCTATAGTCTTGACTATAGAACTGTCTATACTCCATAGTCTATAGAACAGTATATAGTCCATAGTTTATAGAAGAGTCTATAGTCTTGATTATAAAACAGTCTATAATCTTGACTATAGAACAGTCTAAAGTCTTGACTATAGAACACTCTATAGTGTTGACTATAGAACAGTCTTTAGTCCATAGCCTATTGAACAGTCTAAAATCTTGACTATAGATCGGTCTATATTTTAGACTATAGAACAGTCCATAATCTTGACTATAGAACAGTCTATAGGAAAGTATATAGAACACTATAGTCAATACTATACACTGTTCTGTAGTCAAGACTATACACTGTTCTATAGTTAAGACAGTTTTGACAGCTGTCAAAATAAATTCTTTTTAAAATACTAATAAAACTGTACTTTTATACATTCCCTTCTTTAAGTAAAATTCATTGATTCAGTCCGCATAACTATTATTGTATTTAATTTCTCAAAACAAATCGATATTTATACCTCCCACAAAAAGAGATTAATATTTAAACTAATCCTTAAGGTTTTCTGCTTTTGTGGGTAACACCTAATCTATTAAGGTACAAATGTAAAACTTAAAAACACCTGTTTTTGGTATATTTTGCAAAAAATTTCCTAAAATGAGCCTACCTTCTCTATTATGTTGGACAATAACTGTTAATATTTTGTTACGCTTTAACAAATGGACTTTAAAATTGCATTCTCGTTTTTTTTCGTTGTTCTATAATTTAAACCCTGTGACTTTAATCCTTTAAAAAATTTGCATGAATGGATGAAAAAAGCAAACGGTAAAAAAGGGTGCATTCTGGACTATATACATGTTTGGAAGATTTACTCCTTTTTATGTTATTTTTATTTTTTTGGCATGAAACCAATTTAAGAGGTTTCAAACACAACATGCATATTATTTAACTTTTTTTATTGAGTTTTTGTGTATTTGTGATTCATTTCTACGACGTAAAACTCTACTATACTACTTTACCTCCCATGTTTTTGGGAAGAGTAGCAGCAGCAGCAGCCAAAAAACCAAGCAGCATCATCATTATCCTCATCATAATCAGGCGATTGTAGTAGTAAGCAAGAGCAAGTTACCAGCCAACCAACCAACCATACATCTATACACAACCAGCCAGCCAGACAGTATTGTTTTAAAGTGGTAGTTTATGAAGTTTAACCTTGTTTGATTTCAGTTGTATTTTTTTAGTTTTTTTTTTCCTTTCTGAAAGTAAAATTTTGTGTAATTTGTTTCTATGGTTTTGTACTGCTTTTAGCAGCATCCCTTAAATTTAAATCCAAATACACTTTTATTCTAACTACTTGCAATATTCCGAATTTATAAAAGATTTTTTTATATTTGTTGCAGCATTTCAATAAAATTAGGGTGACTTTTTGTGATTTTTTGCTAATTTTTCTAGTGTTTTGTAAAAAAAAATTTGAAATGTTGTGCAAAAAAAAAACTACAAGACAATTTGACTAGTTTTTGGTTTTTTTGTTTTGGAAAATAATGCATTTTTTCCTCAACAATAACAACCAGAACAGCAATATCTATCATCTCATAATGTTTAAGGTAATTTTATCTTTATACCTGAAAGAAACAACAACAATGCAAATATTTTTGATCGAAGGTAAATGCACTTTAAGCAAAACCTATCTTAAAGAAAACAAAATAAATATCAGTTGTTTTAAGAGAATGAGAGCAAGAATTCCAGGTGTTTATATAAGAGATTTTTGTTGTTCATTTATATAAAGAAAGAGAGAGCATATCGATGATCTCTTTAAAAATCTATTTAATTTTAATAAATTCCTTTAGTTAAGTATTGTCAACTATGTCGAAAAAATAAAAATGTTTTCTTATCAAATTAGGGCATTTATTGATATTGATCGAAACTTCAATAGAATATATAAGAATTTTAATAGGGATTTCGATCGCTTTCGAATTCGTCGTGTTAGATCTGGGAGGTCCAATTTTCAAAGAAAGACACTGCCACGTGAATGCGGTTGTTATCTTTCAGACCATCGACCGATTATTTGAAATAAACTTCGAAAGAATTGTCCGCTGTATCGTTCGCTTTGCATGTTCCGTCCATTCTGTTCATTTCCGTCCAAAAACGAGTTTGTCTATATGTAAACTCAACGTCTCAAGGTACCATGACCTGAGGGCATTCGGATAAATGCTAACAAATGTTCAACTAACGGATCATCCTTGAACGATACTGTTTTGCAAAACGATATTCGTATTTAAAACCAAATTGCTCTGGACTACTCTTCCACGGAAAAGGACATTGATTATCTTGACCCTTGATAGAAAATAGTTTAGACTTATTATATGAATACTAACTGGATACTCTATGAATGGACTCATGTCAGATCTTTGATTGAAGAAATTGTTTAGACAAAAAAGGAAAAATTGGTACAAATCGGTGACTGCTCCACTATACAAGGGCGTAGACTGAGTTATCTTCGTATAAACCTCTTTCATGATTGATGACATTTGATGTTTTTAAAATAACGTTTTCACCATAAGATCGATCACAAATTAATATTTTCTTAAGGGAAACTAATTCCCTTCGAATTCAAATTGCCCTCGTCGGACAGAAACATTAATATCGACTTGCATTTCTAATGCTTCTACTTTTTTTAACACATTGACAACACTGAAACGATCCTGCTAGTAGGTGAGAACGAAAACCTCCCCTAATTATTAAATTACTCAACAGATTTCTCTCAAATTTACAAGAAATCGTAAACAAAAGAGAGTTTCTATTCCGACACTTGAGAGAATAAATACGCCGAGTTACAGAAAAGAGAGAAAACAGACAAATCCAAAAAAAACTGTATGCATTTCAATGCAATATACAACAAAAATGCAACACCACCATTTGTTGTTGTCAATCTTTTAGTACATTTATTGGTGTTTTATGTGTGTGTGTTGATGTATGAGTGTAAGTGAGTTTTAGGTCTCTGTTTTTAAGGGATTTTTACGATAGTGAACGATTGTCTTTGAACATACGCAACATTTACTAAACGTACGCTGCAGGAAGTAGTGCTACACAAACAAAACAAATTTAATTTGTTATTTGAGAAAAAAAAAAATAGAAAATATTTTCGAAGAAGAAATTTTTTGAAATTACAAGAATAAAACATTTCAATTAAATTGAAAATAAAATTTACAAATTTCGTTCAATAAATTAACAAGTGAAACAGGATTTACACTAGTAATATAAACGCCTAACTGGATTAATATCTTCACGACAACGTTGAGCAGCAGACAACAGAAACATGCAACAAATATGTGGCTATAAAACTAAATAAATTTCTTAAAAAAAAGAATTATCTTTTGAAAATGTTTTGGTTGAAAAAAAAGAAGAATTCAAAATTTGTTAATTTGAAAATGTTTTTAGTGTTTTATTTTTTCGTTTTAATTTGTTATTTTGAATAAAAGAAAAATTTAAGTTTTTTGTTAAATTTGTTATTAAAAAAAATTCAAAATTTTTTTGTTGTAAAAGAAAAATATGCCATATTTTTTTTTATTAATTTGTTAAATTTATTGTTTATTACAAAACATAAAAAATAATAATTGTTAATACAACAAATTATTAAACACCAAAAAAGCCAAAAGTTTTTACGCTTATTTTTTTATTAAATATAATTAAATTATTATTAAGTATAAATTACTATAAAAAAATTCTATAATCTAAACAAAATCAACCACAAAAACAAAATAATACTCAAACCACCCACCCACCACTGGCAACAAAACTCACCACCAGGAAATTAACAATATTTTTGAAAATAAAAACAAAAATTAAACAACATGTAAGTACTTAAAGACATAGTTACAACAACATTTTTCTTAAAATAGTCTGAACTTTAAACTGTAATTGAAATAGTTTTAAAAAGTTTTGTTTAAAAAATACCGGCTTCCTCTTTCCTTTAGTCACGACTGTTTTTTTTAGATTACTATTGTAATTGTCTCGTAATTCCCCCTTTTTAAAGTGCATTTCATACCATTTCGTTTTTTTTTGTTATTATTATTTACCCGTATTTATCTCTATGTAGTTTATTTAAAGTTGCCCTTTTTACTTTTTCTCTTTCTTCTATACATCCACTTTTATTTCGTGGTTAGTTCTATCAATTCTTTTTTTAATTCTCTTTTATGTATTTTTTTTAATACATTTCCCATTAAATTCGTTTTGTGTTTTATTATTTCTTAATGTCTACTACTACTTCTACTTTGTTTGTTGTTGTTATTATTATTTCATGTTCTTCTATCTGAAAGTGTTTGTTTATATTTCAGTGTCAATGTTTAAATAGAGTTGCCAACTGTAGTTTAAATATACGTGTCAATTTGACAGTTTTAATTTAGTGTTTTTAACTTAAATTGAAGAAAAATTTTTAAAAATACAAAATTTAGTTCCATAATCTTTAATATCCAGATATATTTTAAGCGATAGATTTATGCCTATAATTAAGATAAAAAATAAGAAATATTGAAATTTAGGGGTTAATGATTGATATAAAAGTTTTGAATTTAAATTTAAAGAAATTAATGATTACGTAAAATTTTGTATAATCGTAAAAAACTCAAATCGTTTTATGTAAAATATTCAATGTAAACTTTTGATATTGTTTACAATTACAAATATTTTTAATGAAGTTTTAATTAGGGGAAACTTCTAAACTTTTGACAAATGATACAATATATAAAAAATAGCGTCAAAATTGAGAATTTTGAATTACTAATTTTCATAAATCAAATATTTTATCAAAAATGTTTTTATAAATTTCAAATTTTCAATCCATTCCCAGTAAAATATTTTAAAATTTTAGTAATGAGTATTGTAGGTAATGTAGTTATTTCACACATTACTTGGTAATGAGTGGTCTTTATTAAAAACATTATTTAATTTTTTTGGATAGGATTTGTAGTCAGATGTATAGAGCGTATGTCTAATAAGGAATTAGTTATTGGTTTTAAACCTAGTCGATATTAGAATACTTTTGAAGAAATATTGATTTGTACCTTTGTGTAAAAACTATTCCAAATAGCACGATAAAACAACTTGTTAACGGAGCATTTTGTAATAGAATAGACTAATAAACACAGAAAATAACTATTAAGTCGGTTTTAAATCCGGAAAAGTCGGGTAAGCACATTTGTAACCAGTTATTTTTTGTCCATCGTCAAACAAAAATAAGTAGTTATTCACCCAAAACAGAAAGTACTTACACTTTGCTCCAATATTACTTGCCCACTTAACGGGTAAGTAAAGATTTTGCTGGGATTTTTATGACAAATTTTACATTTTATACATAGCAAGCTATACCCAGTGTGCCTCGCTACCCTAAAATTTTACAAAAATTGTTTGTAAATGTAAGAATTGTCTAACCATTTTTATGACAAAGTTTACATTTTATAAAGAACTATACCCAGTGTGCTTCGCTACCCTAAAAATAATATAAATAGAAAACCGCTCCCATATTTCTAGTCGGCTGTATATGTATAGTATTTGCACACTTTAGTTTCTATGAAAGCTGATAGTTCGGCTATTTTTTTCTGCCAAATGTTCATATGGATGTAAAAGTTTTCCATGTCAAATTTTAGCATTCTAACTCTTATAAATTCCCAGATATATGAAAGGTGCCATGCCCACTATTGCTTATTCCACTTGTACTTCAACCAAATGTCCATATGGATATAAAAGTTGAGGACTCTTACCTGCTGTACAAATATACAAACTTTAGTATCTAACTCATAAGGAGGTTGTCACGACCACTCTTTCAAATTCACCTATTTTTCCAAATTTGAGGATTTTAGCTATAATAATTTTTCCAGATATGTATACGAATTTTTGCATTTAGTTCATATGGAAGTTGCCATTGCCCTGTATGTATATACTTTGACAACGGATGGTATTAAACAATTATAAACAGTTTGGTGTCAATTTGGTACCAGGATTGTATATTTCTTTTTCCCTGTGTAGCTCTAATGGTTTCCCAGATGTACAAATTTTTGTATTTAATTCATATGGTAGGTGGAATTCGTCCGTCCATTTTTTGAAATATTCATAATGATTCTAAAAATTAGTCAAAACTAAAACTTCTTTGGAATTTTTGGAAAAGTTTTTGGAACTTTAATATGAGAAATTTTTTTACTCTAGTGGGTCTCTATTAAACACAAAAGTAAAACCAATATTAATTTTTGAATATATATATTCGATCCCTTTTTTGCCCATGGATACAGTCGAAGCTTGAAAATTGAATTTTTTTAAAGAAAATTCTTAATAATTTTGAAATTTTTCTGTAAAACCAATCGCAATTAGTATTAAGATCAATTTTTATTTTCAATTTCTTCTTAACTTGAACAAATGCAACACTTTTTCTCTTAAAAAAAAACTCTAAATAAATAAATTTTCAATAAGTTTTCTAGTTTACAAACATGACCCCATTTATAACCCCTAATTATCAAGAGGGAAAAACTAAAAAGAAAAAAACTATATGCATATTAAATAGAAAAACAATAAAATACCTACAACGACTACTTCTAATAGAAATTTAATTAGACATAACATTCTCTAAAACAACAACACAAAATTCAAAATGAAATATTAACGCACGAGTAGACATTTCAATTTCGAATTTTAATTATCTACTACAATACAAGTAGGTTTATGAGAATCTATAAGTATAGAGAGTAACAATCCACTCACTACCTTAAATTTATACAGAAAAAAAAAAATAAAAGAAAAAGCCCCCTTAGGGCAATTAGTAAAATGTAAATTTTCTTTAAAAAAGGGTTAGAAAAGTACTTTTAATTTTTCGAAATAATTTTAGTTTTTTTGAAGCTTTATACTATATCAAGGTATTGAAAATGTGACAGTTAAATATTATACAATGATAAATGTCTATTCATTTTATTTAGTTGACAGTAACAGTAGCAAATATGATGGTATTTATAAAAAAAAAATTTAAAACTTTTCAATTTCAACTACTTTTTACGTTAGGTGTCAGTGTGAGTGCAGTATTTAACAGTATAAAGCCCCCTGATCACCCCTATTTTAAGTTCTTTTTTTATGTGAACTTTTTTTTTTTTGAAAGTACAGACAGCGTGAGTAAATTTTTGTTGTTTTTTTTTTTTTTTTTTTTTTTTCTTTTTCAATATTTTTTAAAGTGTTAGTGATATATTTTTTTATTTAAAATTGTTTTTTTTTTCTGCGTTTGTTTGGGGGGTAAAAGAAAATTATGACCCTAAAGATTTTTTTATACAAAAAAAAACTTCTCACGTTTTTTTTTGGGTATTTAAAAAAATATCTAAAGTGTTTTTTGGTGGATTTTCTTGTATATTTTTTTGATTTGTTTATTTTTAATTAGTTTTAGTTTTCATTCTTTGTTTAAAAACTATATTTTTAAATAGAATTTCTTTAAAAATCCCTCTAGCTTGGTGACATTGTTTAAAATTTGTATTAAAGCTATAGAGGAGGTAAAATATTAAAAAAATAAAACTTATTAGAAACCTGAAATTAAGGTTTTTTATAATTAAATATTTTATTGAATATTTTCTATAATGAAGAATTTTTAAAAACGGGCCGGCTAGAGAACGCGTTTCACCTTCCATGTAAATTAAATACAAAAAATTTTGGAAAAACTTTTAGAACTAGAATCCTCTAATTTTGTACTAACAACTTAAAAATCCTTATGAACTTATGGGAAAAATGTATGCACCCCTTAATATAAAAATTCGTATATCTGGCTAGAATCCTCTAATTTTGAATATATGGGCGTACTAGCAATAGAGGGCGTGGTGCCTCCATGTGATGTAAATAAAAAAATCGTATATCTGGCTAGAATGTCCTTATTTTGCATGAACAAAAAGTTGTAAAAGGCGTGGCTCCCATATGAACTAAAAACGTATATCTGGGAAACCATTAGAGCTAGAATTCTGAAATTTGGCACGGGAAACATTGAAATATTTATATGTATTTCAAAGTTGGGAAAAAATGGGTGATTATGCAATAGTAGGTACTGCGCCTCCCATATAAATTCAATACTAGAATGTGTACATATATTGCTTTGAGGGTAACGAAGCACACTGGGTATAGCTAGTTTAAAATAATTTTTGTCAAAGTCTTTCGACAAATGATAAAATGTCTCCTTTGTCGAAAAATATTATAAAAAGAAAGAATTTAGAAACAAAATTTTTCTTTAATAAAATATTTTATCAAAAATGTTCTTATAAATTCAGAATTTCACGAAAAATATTTGAAAATGTACAAATTTTTAGGCAATTTTTATGATAAACTTATAGATTTTACAAAAAAAATCTATAACAGGCAAACATTTTATTTTTTCTTTAAAATTTTACATTTTCCACTCCTATTTTTTATCGACAAATAATTTCCCATTTTTATTCTTTAAAAAATATCTTATTTATTTAATTTCCCTTTAAATGCCATAGTTTTTATGTTAAATCTAACATTGGCAACCCTCTCAATACTTAAAGTTTGATTAACTTGTCAAAATGATGTTGCTGTTGTTGTTATTGCTCTGTGTGTACATAAAAATTTTGCCGATATACAAACTCACTCAAACATACAAACACACAGAAAATGCCACCCTGTGTTGTTAAACTGTTAAATATTTTTAAATGAAACAAAACATAAACAAATGCAACAACAACAACTACACAGTCATATGGATATAAGCAAACGTCACTTCCGTTTTTTGTTTTTATTTTTTTTTTTTTTTGCAGACTCTGTTGCCACCACTACATGCAGACGCAATAATGTAAATAAACATCACTCATTCGCTCAGTTTTAACATTTTTTATGTAAAATATTCTGCAAAGCTTTTGCTTTTCTTTACTTTTGTTTTTCTTCTGTATGTTTTTGTTTTTTTGCCAGTGTGCTTTTTCTTTCAACTCCACTCTAGTCCAATACACTAACAATTTTTGTCTGCAGTCCACAAGAAGAAACACTTGTGTATTCTATATTCATCATGATATTTTTTGAGTGTAAAATTTTGCTAAAGAGCAAATAAAATAGTGTGTGCTTTAATTTTAGGTTTAACATTTGTTTTTTACTGTTTCTTTTTGGAAATTCTGTTTCCTGTTTTTGCTTAAAGCAGAAAAAGAAATAAAACAAAACAAATTGTTTTTGCCAAATAAAATGTGTAAATTTGTTTTTGCTTGTGGTTTTTTACTATGGAATTCTTTTTTCCATGCTGTTTGTGTTTTTTTTTTGTCCAGTTCTTTAAGAAAAACTTGTTTAACATATTTTATATGTGTCTTTCATTTATAATTTCTGTGGCTTTTGGAAATATGTATTTACAAATTTTGAAGGTTTTTTTTTGTTTAATGGTTGTCATTACAATAACACATTTTATAAAAAAAAACTAAACGTTTAACATTCTTTGTAATTATAAACAATTTAAAGCAATTTTTGTAAATTTGTTTATAGTTATCAATGTTTTTTGTATATAAAATAGTTATTTTAAAGTTGTTTTGTAAAAAACATGAATAAGGCGCCAGTGGTTACTTATTTGTGATTATAATTTGCCTCTAAGTTGGAAAAAAAAACTCTTAAAATTCCTTGAATTTTATTTCTGATTAACATGTAGAATGATTGGAAATTTAAACCACAATGTAGTGATATAAAATTAAATGTGAGAACATTTAATTATTTTTTTATTTTCAAGATTTTCTCAAATTAGCAAAAAAGCACATGTGAGTAGCAAAAAAAAAAAAAACTAAACAAATTTTTAAACAGAACAAATTTTCTATAGGTTTTGTTAGTTTTTTTCCAGTTTTTGTTGCAAAAATTATTAAACTAAAGCACATGTAAAACACTGATAATATAAATTTGAGAGAGAGAGAGAATTTGATTTTTTGTTTAAAAAGTACTTTAATGAAAATATTTTTTATTTAGTATTGAAAAAGGGTGTTATTTTAAATAAAAAAACAATATTTAAACTTTTATTTTAATACCATAGCATATAGACTAGACTTTAGACTAGACTTTAGACTAGACTATAGACTAGACTATAGACTAGACTATAGGCTAGACTATAGACTAGACTATAGACTAGACTATAGACTAAACTATAGACTAGACTATAGACTAAACTATAGACCAGACTATAGGCAATTGACTAGACTATTGACTAGACTATAGACTAGACTATAGGCTAGACTATAGACTAGACTATGGACTAGACTATAGACTAAACTATAGACTAGACTATAGACTTGACTATAGACTAGACTATAGACTTGACTTTAGACTAGACTATAGACTACACCAAAGACTAGACTGTAGTCTAGACTATAGACTAGACTATAGACTAGACTATAGACTAGACTATAGACTAGACTATAGACTAGACTATAGACTAGACTATAGACTAGACTATAGACTAGACTATAGACTAGACTATAGACTAGACTATAGACTAGACTATAGACTAGACTATAGACTAGACTATAGACTAGACTATAGACTAGACTATAGACTAGACTATAGACTAGACTATAGACTAGACTATAGACTAGACTATAGACTAGACTATAGACTAGACTATAGACTAGACTATAGACTAGACTATAGACTAGACTATAGACTAGACTATAGACTAGACTATAGACTAGACTATAGACTAGACTATAGACTAGACTATAGACTAGACTATAGACTAGACTATAGACTAGACTATAGACTAGACTATAGACTAAACTATAGACTAGACTATAGGCAATTGACTAGACTATTGACTAGACTATAGACTAGACTATAGGCTAGACTATAGATTAGACTATGGACTAGACTATAGACTAGACTATAGACTAGACTATAGACTTGACTATAGACTAGACTATAGACTTGACTTTAGACTAGACTATAGACTAGACTATAGACTACACCAAAGACTAGACTGTAGACTAGACTATAGACTAGACTATAGACTAGACTATAGACTAGACTATAGACTAGACTATAGACTAGACTATAGACTAGACTATAGACTAGACTATAGACTAGACTATAGACTAGACTATAGACTAGACTATAGACTAGACTATAGACTAGACTATAGACTAGACTATAGTCTAGACTATAGACTAGACTATAGACTAGACTATAGACTAGACTATAGACTAGACTATAGACTAGACTATAGACTAGACTATAGACTAGACTATAGACTAGACTATAGACTAGACTATAGACTAGACTATAGACTAGACTATAGACTAGACTATAGACTAGACGACTATAGACTAGACTATAGACTAGACTATAGACTAGACTATAGACTAGACTATAGACTAGACTATAGACTAGACTATAGACTAGACTATAGACTAGACTGTAGACTAGACTATAGACAAATGTTATGTTCCGATTGTATCACTGAAATTTATTAGGCTTTTTTAGGTAAATTTTGCAAGAATAAAACATACATATATACATAGGCATTGAATAATTGCATTTAAACTCAAAGAAAAAACTTTAAAAACTCTTTTTAAACCAAATCATTGAACTTTTTTCCAATTGTCAATCGGTTTGTTGGGGGTAAAATCAAACCCCACACACACATTTTTTCAGTTCAAACAAATTCCCCCTAGAAAAAAAAAAAAAACAAAAGAAACACAAACGAAACGCACGCTAGCTAATGCTGCCTCTAAATCGTTTCATGGTTTTTTTCAGATTGTGTATCTAAGAGCCCTCAACATAAAAAATACGTCATCATTTTAAAGAAACAACAATAATATTAAGAAAAAAATGTAGGTATAAAAGTTAAAACAAAAACGTTTTTAAAATTTTAAATGACGTCCTTAGGTATATTGTACAAAAATATATAAGTAAATATGTAAAGTAAATGTGTTTTTTTTTTCTGAATAGCTACAGAGTTAGTTTTTACAATTTACAATTATACTTGTAGTTACTTAAGGAATTATGTATAATTAATTTAAAGTTATAAATAATTAAAGGGAAATTAAATATTAAAGTTCCCAGCTTTTACTATTGGATTCAAAAACAAAATTGCTTAAAAATTACACCTTAAAATAAGGCAACATTTAAATCAAGGCCTTTTTAAAAAAGGTACTATTGAATAGAAAAAGGATTATCTCACTTTACTTGCAAAAAATCGTTATAATATGTAAATAAAATTAAAAGGAAATATGTAAATTAAAGAAAATCGTTTAAATAAATGTAAATTTATTTTAAACCTCCAAATCTGGTAGCTTTGTTTCTTTATATATTGCTTTAACTTTTAAGTCTCCCCCTGTTCTCTCACTCTTTCACTGTTATTTACATTTAGTAAAATGAGAGCTCGTTAATCTTCTCCCCCTTTTTTGTTATTACATATATATTTTTGTATATTTGTGATGTGTGTGGATTGAATTTTCATTTTTATCACCGCTGTTTTGTTGTTGTTTGTTTGAAATTTGTTTTTATTTTTCTTATAAAAAAATATTTCGTCGCTGCTCTTTTCTGCTGCTTCTTCTCCTAGTATATAATTTTTTTTTTTTAACTTGTTGGCGTTTTTCTATAGAGCGCAACATTTAGTGCTTCGTTTGCTACACTCATTAATGGTTGTGGTGTGTTTATTTCTTCTCATACAAATGAATAAGTTTTGGTTTTTTTATTAATGTCGCGGTGGAATTAAACCTTTTACACAATTTCTTTTATATTGTTGTTTTTTTTTTTAATGAAAAAAGTATATTGTATATATGAAAATTTGTTATTGTTTTTGGGGTTGTATAACTAAAATAAATGTTGAAAAAAAGCAAGACGAAGAGGCGTTTTCAAAACGAAGTTTTTGAAGAGTAAAAATTAAATTATAAAGTGAAAAAGTTCTTAAATGTGAAAGAAAAATCAATTGCAATAAGTTAAACAAATTTTGAAAAGAAAAAATTTCTTCGTTTAAAATCGTTATAAATCGTTTTTAACCCAAAAACCAAAAAAAAAAAATATCAAGAAAAATATATAATGAAAGAAAACGCAAAAACCGGCCTTAAATAGTATCTAGATACGAAAAATAAAAGATGAAATAAAACACAAAAACAACAATACAACATTTTGTTGTTGTTTTTCTTTTTAATTTTATTTTACTGTGTTAACATCGCTTATTCGTCGTGCGGTTCGGTTCGTAAAAGCAGACAAAATATAAAAATTCTTTGCCGGTCATAGTCATTTGTACGCTTTGCCGCCATATACCGTCCAATAAAAACACGTCGCCAACACAGTAAATCCAAATTCTTAAAGAAAAAGTGTAAAAGAAAATCTAATGCATTCTTTAAATTGATGTAAAGAATAGCAAAAAAAAGTTTTCATACTAGTTTTTAAGTGCTTTTTATGAAAATGTAAAAAAAAAATATCCTTATGAAATCATTGCAATGTTATTTAAAGGCTGATTGATTAATTTTTCTAATAAATTTTCAATATTCTTTTTACTACTCTACTATTTTTTACTACTATTTGACTACGTCATTAACAATAACAAAAAAAATCACTAAAAAAGAATCTTAAAGTTTTAATAAATGAAAATTTAAAGAAAAAGAGAGAGAGAAAAAACAAACCTAAACTGACAACTTAAGCAAAGAAAACAACAACAAAAAAGATGAGATAAATTAAAAAAGCACCTTCACTAAAATAATATACACAAAAAAGAAACTATTTATTAAAAAAACACAAAAACAAAACAACAAATCATCAGCTAACAGTATAATGTGTCATTATAACATATTTGATAACACCAAACTGTTAACAGCACTACAAACAGCAGCAACAACAACAAACGTAACAGTTTTAAAGAGATAATGTTAAGTATTAACATAAACTGAATGAACGAATGCATCACACTCAATAAAATAAATAAAAGAGGCTGCAAAAAAAATTACCGACAACAAGTGAGAGCCAGTCAAAACGCCAGAGAAAGAACGAGAAGGAGAGAGATAGATTGAGAAAAAAAATAGTTAAATCTCATTTAAAATATAGAAATTCTTTGCAAATCATCTGTGATATATCTTCCAATTAACTGCTACACTTAAAAAAATAACAAAAACAAAAGACTTTACTTAAATTATTTAAAATTATTTGAGAGTGACTACCACAATACAAAAAAACACACACACACAAAATCGTTATATATTTCTCTCTACCACCGATTTTTTATTTTCTAAGTTTATAACAAGAAAAACAAATATTTAGTTTGTTTTCATTTTAACAATAACAACAAAACACAAGTAAAAAAAGCTACATTTTGTGCTCTTTGGGTAACTGACGCATCATCAAAAACTCATTTCGAAATAATAACACAACAAAAAGAAATTGGAGAAAAAGACGTAGATTTTGTTAGCAGGCCACTGTTAACTTCACACTCACACCGTGTAGACACTTTAGAGTTACCCACTTTATGCCTCTACTCGTCAAGTCAGCCACAGCGCCAAGCAACCTCCAACTATATTCTCGTTAACGCCGCCACATTATAATAAGTGCTGTTAAAAGCGTAGTAGTGTCTACTGAATATTGAAAAACTGGCTGACACGACAATTCAATTCTACTTTAAAACCCAGAACCAGAAAAATCCCTTTGAAAACTATATTTTAAAGAAAACAACAATGGCGGCATAGACTTTCCTCCAAATTTAACGTTTGCTTCTACACAAAGAAAAGGTGGGCTTAAATTTAAGTTTTCTATTATTATTTTTTTAAATAGATAAAATAAAAATCTTTATTATTTCTGTTAATCATCATCGTCATACGTTTTCATGTTAGTGTATCGTTTCTTTTTTTTTTTGTCAAATGAATATAAAATATATAGAACTTAACAAACAACGTAATCATCGATTTAAAAGAATGAAGCAAAGAAAATATTTTAAAACAAACAAGAAAACAAAATGTGCTACAACGTATTTTATATGTAGAAAAATTAAATTATTTGTTTAAAACTTTGAAAACACAAGAAAAACACAAAAGAGAAATATTTTAGAAATACATTTCGTTGTTGAGGAAGTGAGTGTCACACTCACTCTATTCAAATATTAAAATGATAAAAAAATGTATCTCAAAATATTTGGAAAAAAAATAATTAAAAAACTTTATTTAAGAACTAATTTTCAAATTACCGTTTCTTGGATATATGACATTCTTTAACATCAATTTATCATTAACTAAAGTTTTCACCAAATTAAAGTTTTATTCAAGATCTTATAGGAAATATTGCTCTTAAATACTCAATAACTTAAATTGTCTTATTTAAATTCCTAAAATATAGTTAATTACCGTTGAAATTTTTGAATTATTTCGAATTTGAAGAAATCTTAAGCGAAATGCAAAGGCGAGATTACTTTGTTAACGGCGTAAGAGCACTCAGCGGCCGCCTAAAGCTGATAAGATTTTTTTCCTCAAAAATCATTTTAAAATAAAATATATTTAAACCGACTATTTTAAAACAAATTTAACAAAATCAACCGCATAATTTAACCACTTAAAATGCACTTTAAAATATATTAATGGCGGCTATCATTCGATCTGTTCTTAGCCCCATGACTATACTTGACAAATATTTATCACAACACTTAACTGTTTCACCCACCGGTGTTCCAAGATTTTTTTGAGTTGACAATAAATGGTTATTGCCAAAGAAAACCAAGTTCTTTTCTTAGAATTTGGCAGTACATGCTAAAAGGGATAATAACCAGCAACAAAAATAATTGCACAAAAACAAAATACTATAAAAATTTTACAATAAAATGATATTTGTTCTCAAGAGAATGTTGTCTAAACAATTTTTCTGCTAACTTTGTCTAAATTATGTTATAACACTAATAAAAAGTGGCTATACCTGATCATTTTTCTTTCATAATAACAATTTGACGTTTAGCATAACAAAAATTTATCAAATCTAGACATTGGCTATGAAAGAACTATTATTTGATAAATATCAATTTTATTTGTGTATGTCAAAAAATTAACAGATGTTTTTTTTTCTTAAATATTAATTATAATTAAAATGAAATGTATTATTAGTAACCATAAAAATAATATAATAAAAAGTTATGGAAATGAAAATGTGTAAGATTATAATTCAAAGTTCTCGTTTTTTAATTAAAGTTTGGGAGAAACCCTTAATTTTCGACATACTACTGCAGTTACGTTTTGTAAAGCAACACAATATTCCGACATTTAATTTTAAAATGTACCACGATATTGCTCGTACTCTACTCTGGAGCTTATTACTAGAAGCTCCACGATAGCGTGGTAGCTGATTTCCCGTTTGGTAAACAAATATCGGTGATACAACATATCTTCTGACAAACTAAATTCAGCACGATTAAAGGAATTATTGTTAAACACTTAGAATATAAATATTTCCCCTAAAAAATCAACTCTGTGGAAATGAAAAAAGTAAATAAATGACGATTAGATATGATCAGCAATATTTCGAAATTATATGCAGACGACTAATAATAACAATTAGATAATACATAAAAAGTTTAAACAACAAAAACTTATTGATATTTTTAATTTGCAGTCTATTATCAAAAAATAATAATATACCTACAAATATATAATGCATTTGTTTAAACAATTTCAAAGTCATAAAGCAACAACTGTCATAGAAAAATTTGCTGACGTTTCGATGAAGAAATATTGCTTTATCATATTTTTCATAAAAATATAAAAAAAAACACAAAAATTGAACTTAAGTTTAAGGTCATTAATCTATAGTTAACAAAACGTCAAGAACCTAAAAAAAACACTTACATATTTTAAAGTCCATTTTAAACATGTGTTTATTAAATATTATCACAAGTGCCTCATTGTTTTGTTTTTCATTTATTAAATAATTTTATTTTAATTCTGTTTTAGCTATTACTTATTTTACCTGCTAAATAAAATCAATAATAAAACGTTCAATGACACTTTTTTTTAAATAAATAATGAGCACATTATTTTCACTATTTTGAAGGAAATTATTTAAACTCATTTAATTGATGACAATAACAAAAAATTTGTTTGTGATTGTTGCTAATTTTAATGGTCTGGCTGTTGGTATTTGCTGTGTACTGGTCAATTCGCTTTGACTGCGCAAAAAACACAAACCCCATAATTGAAAAAATCAGATAATATTAAAAGAAATATAAAAACAAGTTATAAAAGAAATAATATAAAAACAGAATTGAAAGATAAAATATAAAATGATACATACTACATATTTATTGGTTCTTCAAAAATGTTTTAGCATTCGTTTCTTAAAGTTAAACATTTTTAAAATGGAATTTAAGGATTTTGTAAAATTTTATTTATTTTTTTTCGGTTGTAAAGTGGGTGCTGCGTTAAATTCACGTGATATCATTAACAATGTTTGCTTGTTATCGTAGTTATCAGTTTTTATTTATTTATATTATTTATAAATTTAACAAATTTTTAGTAACTACTCTTTATGCTTGATTTTATTATAAGTATTTTGTGATTATTTTATACATTTTTTTATAAAAATACTTTAATTTTGCTTAATTCTCAGACGTTAAACGATAACCAATGCATATTTAGAGCAACAATGTTGCCAAATTTAAAAATCAAGATTTGTTTACTAAATCAGTCATTTAGTTATAATTGTGGCAGCATTGTTTATAAGGCATTTAGTAGATCAATTCCTTAGAAAATATAAACAATTGAAAAGAAAAATAAATATTTATTAAACAACTACAGAAATTCCATGTATAAAATGTTTACTTTTTCAATTTAGGTTGTATTGGGATTCGTTTTTCATTAGTGTTTTGTATATATTTCTTTTAATATTATTTTTTACCGTTATATTTCACCGTTACATAAAGTTTTTCACATTGCATAATTAGTATTCCTCTTCTATTAACACAATTAACTGAAAAGTAACAAACATTTTCTTAATGTTTTTCTTTTTGTTTCTTCTCCTTTGCTTTAAAAACAGAAAATGATGATCATGCTGTTGCTTAAAGCAAATAAATGATCTTGTTTTTGTATTTTCTAAACCAAGGTTAATTTTTTTATTTTAATGAGGGGGTCAAGTTTAACTAAGAGATGATGTAAAAGTTAAGTAATTCTGACTAAAAATAGGAAAAATAACGAGGCTGTATAAAGTCAACGCCTCTTTGGTTAATGTAAAAAAAGCATTACTTTTGTAAAGATTTCATAATTTCAACAAAAATATGTAATATTAATAATAGTAAAAAACTTAATTTATCAATTTTCTTCTCAAGTTTCTTTTAAATTATTGTACATCTTTTAAATTTTAACCATAAGTTAGAAATGGTTAAAAATAGTAGTTTTTTTAAGTGCCATGGCTGGTTTTGTAAGCATGGTTGGTACCCTTTATTTATGCTTTACTATGTTAGACGGCCCTGCCCCTCTTTACAAGTTTTTTCTTCTTTTCATTTCTTTTTCTTGCTGTAAGACGCCACTTGGTGTTATACCGGTGTCTGCACCATTTATCGTTTGCAGCGGCAATAACAACATTCATTATTTATGGAACAGCCCGAGAATTTTTGTTCATTCCACGTTTTTTTTTTTTTTGTTTTTTTCTTATTGAAACCGAACAGACAAAAACAAGTATCTTGTTAGACAAATATAAACAAAATAATAATAAAAGAAAAAAAGTTCCCCTCGTTTACAATCGACGACTTCTACTGGCAATCGTATGTGTATTCAATAAAATACATATTTTAGTACATAAATACTATATGTACTGGTATTATACTATATATCAAGAAAAAAATTGGCTTTATCGCTAGCTCTCTCTTTTTCCTTTAAATTTTTCATATAAAATTTAGATTTTAAGAGTCACTCTTAGACTGCTAGTACTGCTTCACATGCGTGCCTTTAAATACATTTATTAATTTATTTTGATATTTTTTCTTTTAATTTAAATTTTTTATTTTGTTTTAATTCCATTCGTGTCATAATAATATTTTTTTCTTTTTATTTATTGTTACCTTTTTTCCCCCACATCAGTTTGTAACTCTCTGGCACTGTTAGTTTTGCGCAATGCATGAGTAAACTGAAAAAAAATATAATCTTAATTTTTTTGCGCCTTTTTTTTTCCTATCATATTCATTTTCCATATTGAAATTGTTAATTGCTGTAATATTACTTAAATACTTAAATTTATAAGTTTTTCCCCCCTCCTTACTGTGAAACGGTTTGTTTAAGTAAAGTGGGGCTGGTTGGCTGACTAACTACTTGGACTAGTTTATTGTTTTACGAGTAGAGGAAAGAAAAATAAAGTAAACAAAATAATTAAAACAATTACTGACCTTTACTTGGTAAATGTTTACAAGTTTTTCACGCATTCTCTGGGTTATTGTATGTAAATTGTATTTGTATTAATTATTCATTATATATTTATTTATAACTTTCGTAAGCAGTCGTTGTCGTGTAAACAACATTTAAGAATACACCAGTTCTATTTGTTTTCTTTTTAGTTTAGTGCAGTACTCTTTAGATTTGTTAACTGAAAATAGAGATAAATACTTGGTTAATAGGGCTAACATAGGGATGGAAATTGAAAATAAATAATATTTTAGTGGAGACAAAATACATTAAAACATTAAGTAATTATCACGTTTTATAATTTTTAATTAACTGGAGCACTATCAAATGTAAACAAACTAAATTTTTTTATAAACAGCCGTTTAAACTGATAACCAACTGATAGTCTACCATATGTAAACTTTAGATATTTCTGGCAACATTATTCTCTCTCTATAGGGCAACTCTGTATGTTTTCTTGTCTGTTCTAATTACAATGAGTAATGAAACTATAGAGATGTTTATTTTTTCGGTTTGTAATATTGTAAAAACCAGCACGTGAAATAATTTATTTTAATTAAATTAATTTTCTGTTAGCTTTTTATAAAAACAACAAGATTATAAAAATTAAAAAAAAATAGAAAAAGTTTAAACACCTTTTTTAAATAATATTTCTTATCCTCACTCTTTCTTTCGTTCTCTCTTGTTTACTATATAAATAATTATTGTTGTGTGTGTATGTCAGCCTGTAGATCTCACACGTTTATTTGCAATAAAGATAGAGCAAACAAAAACAACAAAAATTAAAATAAAACGACCTCGATTATTTTTATACATTTCTTTGTTGTTTTATTTTTACTTGTTCCGCTAAACTAACAATTCGCAATATAAAAATAAATATATTTAAATAAAAATTTTCAAATTTGCATATTTCCAACATAAAAATAGGTAAAAAGAAAAGAAGCGGTTGTATTTAAAAAAAAAATTGTAAAAGAAAGCGAAGTTGAGTTTGTTATAAATATTTATAAATTTTAAACAAACAGCAATTTGTAATAAACTTGACAGTAGAAATTGTAGAAATACGCACAAAAAAGATAAAACACTAAAATACCACTTTTTTTTTTGATTTTGGGTCACACATACAAAACATGTCAAAACATTTTGTACATAGAAATAAAAATATATTTTATTTGTTTAAAGTACTCATACGCTCACTGTGTTTTAAAGTTGCCACATGAATGCGATGAAATAAAAAGTGTGTTTTAAAATTTGTTTATATTGTTTTGGGTTTGATTTTATTGGCTTGTTTTGGTTTTAAATGAAAGTGAAATTAAAGTCATATTCAATCGAATTTGAAGTGGATTTTAAATGGGGATTGCGGTCAAATAAGGCCCGGTCTTTACGAGGCAGTAAATTTTTTTTGAGATTTAACGCAATTATGATTTCCAATAGGGTTCATTCTTGATCCAAAAGTGACACGTGTGCCAAATTACCATTAAAATTATAACGTTTAGTTTGGTTACATGGGAGGACAAATGGACGTACATAGCTTACTCGACTCTGCAAAATGATTCCACGGTGAATGCCGGGTCTTTTGTATATTAAAAACATCAGCAATGAAGCATGATACCCTCCCAACCGAGTGGCGAAGAGTATAAACATCAATTAAACTGCTTATTTTCAATTTGAACTGTCAAAGTACAGACCTGCTAAAAATGATCTCACTACTTACGTTGTCCAACTCCCACATATACTGCACTAATAAATTTGCCTAATTGCAGTCATAAATTCTCCTTGATGTCAGAAAACACGTCTAAATACTAAACATCAAATCTGGCAACTGCAAAACTGAGGCAATATGTACTAACATAATAACAACAACAAACAACAATGTTATTTACTTTGTTTTGTACTCTGGCATTAACGTATAACAATCAATTAACATTTTAACACTTTTTTATGGTGATTTGTGTAGTTTTTGTTTTATTGAGGCTTGTTTTTTTTTTTTTGTATGTACTTTATTTAACTTTTTTATTAACTTAGTTTAACAATGTCAGTATTTATTCATTAGTTTAGCTTAAAGCAAAAACTGAAAAACAGATAAAACAGTTAGAAAACTACCGTTTCAAATTGGTTTAAAAAGAGACACGACATTAACTTTATAGGTATTTGAACTTTGGTAAAATATGTATATAATTCGTTTTACATATTAATCATGAAAGAAATTAGTAAACTTTTTTAATACTTTTATGTTCTTTTAGTTAAATACCGCTTCTATTATATATTTAACATAGTTTTAATCGAAATCATTTTAATTATTTATATATAAAGTTTTTTATTACTCAATGTCATTTTTTATAACAACAATAAAACAAAAATTTATTTTTTATACCAAAAAAAACCCACATTTTTTCTCACCTTTTTAAATGTTGTTGTTTTGTTTTTATCGGAGAATTGTGAGAATGCCTGTTATCAGTAATCGTTTAATTTTGTCGTCATTAACATAAACATATGTATTATTTAACATTAAACTGTTGTTAACATAATTTAAGTGCTCTCGCTCTTTCTCAATTTGTTGCATTTTTTGTTTTGTTTATCATACCGTAAGAGGTAGTTGAAATTAAAGTAAATTAAATGTTAACGACTAAAACACAATGTTGACGTTAAGCGTTAGAAATGATAAAAACTATGGCTTTTACACATTTTTATGGTTCTTTGGTTTGAAATTTAATAGAAAATTCTAAAATAAAGAAGTGTTATCTTAAAGAATATTATTTTTTTTATACTAAAATCGTTACTTTTTCTTTTTTTAAGTTTCAATATTTAAAAGAAATTTAACTCTTATAATAAAATTTTCAAAGTTCATTAAATAATTTCATTGCTTTACTCAAATTCGTGTCCATAATAATTGTAATTTTAAACCAAATTTGTAATTTTATACTTTTTTACAGCTAATTTTTTTTTTTTTTCAAGAAACGAAAAAAATTTTCATTAACATTGTCACTCGTCAATGTTAAAAACCTACCTGAAGTTCAAATTTTGAACTACACCAAACCCACATTAAATTTATTATTAAAAAAATTTCCACTTAATCAAGCAAACTAAAATATTTGAAAAAAATGTTTAAGATTTTTTGGACAAAACTAAAATTATCAACATCATAAAAAATTCATTGTAGTCTTCTAAGATATCCATGTATACAACTCGGATTACAACACAGTTAAGAAAACAACACACATGAAAACTGATATTTGCATGAAAACAACAACAACAAGAAAACATAACATGTTTGAAGAATATAAATCCCGAATTGAAGATTTTAATTACTGGAGACAATTTAAAGAGTGGAGAGAGTAAAGTGAGATTTTATTTCAAATTAACATGGGTCAGTTTCTCTATGTTGTTTTTGTGTAAGATCAGCGCATTCTTTTTGGGTTTAAGATTTTAATTCATTTTTTTGTATGAATCTCTTTTTAAATTGGGGGGAGTTTTTCAAAACTACATTATTTGGGTATCATTAATGTGTTTTAAAGTTTAGAAGTATTTTTAAACTCAAACCATTAACTTAAACATTTTAGACTTGGCTTTGGAAGAATATTTCAACTTAATATAATAAAATACAAAATAATGTAAAGTGTTCAAAAAATTTTAGTTAAATTTATAAATAAAATAACGATAAAATTAAATAAATATTGTGGTTTTTAACAAAATTCTAACAACTAATTTTGAATTTAAATATGGAAACACCTAAAATCTAACAAGTATGTTGATAATACAGCAAATAATTTTAAGTAAATTGTTTATTAAGAACTCGGTATGCCATAAATATCACATTCAACATACTCTTTTAAAAGAACCAAGGTGTGTGGTAATGTTTAAGCGATAAGTTCTTATCCAGTTGATTTCTTTTTAGCTAAAGGAGGTTTTCGAAAACGGAAATTTAAAATTTATTACCAAAACTAGTGTTTTAAATAAATTATTTTGTCAATTTAGTTTGTTTTATCGTATATTTTCAAACCTTCTTCTTTGATAAGGGTTTATAACCCACAAAAAATATTCTGAAAATTAGATATAACATTTTGGAAACTAATACAATGTTCGTCTTTCCCTATACATAGTTGCTTTTCCGAAGGCCTTATTTGATATCTAATGTAACAAATTTTAAAAACAATATATTATTTGCAACACTGGCTTTTAAATGTTGTATATATTTTTTCAAATTTAACGTTTATTAGATATTGTTTTCATTTTCTTAACCTCCAGAGATTTTAAAACCCATTAATAAAATCTATCAATTGATTCTTCAAAGAAAACAAGAACAAATGTCTTATTTTTAAGCTTGACTGGTTGTTATCAAATAAAAATAGCAATAATTTAAAAAATATTAGTTTGGGCATTAGAAACCAGATTTTAAAGACCCTCAAAAAAACTAACAACAACGAAATAACATTAATAATTTTAATTTTTTATAATTGTCATAAACTTTTCTATTCTTCTTTCTGTGAACCGAAGTTGATTAAAAGCCCATAAGTAACAGAATCCATATGGTATTTTTTATTATAAAGAAGAAAAATAGTTGTATTTCGTTTTTGTTGATTTTTTTATAAAGTTTATTGACATTTTGTTGTTTTTGCAAAAACAAAATATAAAAATAGATTAACCGATTTTTCATATTTGTTATGCCTATTATTTTAAGTTCAGATATCAACATACGTATGTATCACATTTTAAATGCTTAATAATCAAATGTTATAACTTAAAATTTTCAATAAGTTTTGTATTAAAACTTTTGTTAAATAGTCGATGGACTAAATAATAAACTACATCACAGAGTCTCTGGGCCATTAAAATGACAAGAAAAGACAATAGATTAGACCGTAGTCTAGTTCCTACACTATTCAAATGACCATTCAATAATCTAGTATCTAGACTAGTCAATAGAATTATCAATAGTCTAGTACTTACACAACTCAATAGTCTAGTCCATAAACTAATCAATAGATTAGTCAATATACTTGTCAATAGACTAGTCCATAGTCTAATCTCTAAACGAGTTCATACTTTAGACTAGACAATAGTCTAGTCCGAACGAAAATTCATTGATTAGTCACTAGACTTTAGACTAGTCAATAGGATAATCACTAGACTAGTCCATAGAATAGTCAATAGTTTAGTCTCTAGACTAATCAATAGATTGGCCCATATAACAGTCAATAGACTACTCCATAGCTCATACCTTTGACTATTCCATGGATTACACTATTGACTGTTCTATGGATTAGTCTAGTGACTATTCTACTGACTCGTCTATGAATTATATTATAGACTATTATGTGAACTAAAATATAGACAATTCAATTAGACTAGTCTAAGGAATAGACCTTTGACTTATCTAAGGACTGGTCTATGGTAGACAAGTCGACTAGTCTACTAAATAGATTCATTGACTATTCACTAGACCTTCGTTCGGACTCGACTTTTTACTATCCTATTGTCTAGTCTATGGACTAGAATATAGATTAAAATATGAGCTAGTCTAAGGACTAGACCTTTGACTAGTCTAAGTACTAGTCCATAGACTAATGTATGATCTAGTTCATAGAATAATATATTGACTATAGTCCATATACTGGATAATAGGCTACTCATAAGTATAGTTCTCACTCAGTCTAGTCACTAGACAGTACTATAGTTAGTAAATTAGTCGTTATATTTAGACTTGTCAATAGATTAATCCAAAGACTAGTCAAAAGCCAGGTTCATAGACTAGTGAGAAGGCTAATCCATAAACTTGTCAATAGACTGGTCTAAAGACTACTCCATAGGCAATCGGCTAAGTTATGGACTAATATATCTACTAGTACATTGCTTAGTTAATGAATTTTCGATTTTACAACTTTAATTACAGTTTTATGATCATATCTTTTTGTATTTAAACAGGTTTCATTTCTTTCAATTTCTTCTGTTGTGCTTTATTTTCAAAATTCTTTTCAAAATAACTTTGTCATTAAAAACAATGTGTCATTTCTTAAGTAAAAATCAATACTTCATTTCCGGTTAAAATATTTTTAAGAACCCTAACTTTTTAATATTAAAAAGAAAGCTACTTTCATTTAACAATAACAAGAAATAATGCTAAAGTTTTAGGAACCTAAAACCCATTCATTACATTTGATTTTTGTATTAATTCAACTAATTAATTTCTCTTTTTGTTTATCTTTACAGATGGAATCCTTAGGTGCTAATTTTAGAAATTAGGAAACATTAAACAAATATTTAAATAAATTCAACAAAGTACAACAATTGCAACATTTAAGCAAATCCAAATACGAAAAGAATTCAAAAGGAACTGTGCAGCAACTTCCTTAAACACACAAAAGCTAAAAAGAGAAACAGCTAAAAGTTAAAGAAAGCACTCAAGAAAAGCAGTTGAAAACTAAAACACATTAATGAATATCTAACAAATATTCATGCAAAAAAGTAAAGATTTTATTTTTATGTGGAAATGTTAAAATTGTAACAACAACATTTTGAAAAAGAGTTGTCTCCTTTTTATCCTTCTACTACACCCCCATAAAGAAATAATAAATCACTCCAATTTTATTAGGTAAAAGAAAATATTTTAAGAAAAACACACAAAAGAAATAGTTTCAAAAACTAAATAAAAAAATAAAATTTAAATATAATGTTAGTATTTTAAGAAATCAGCAAATATTAAGAAAGCAAGAAAAAGAATCAAGCCTATTAAGCACAAAGTCGAAATAAAGAACAATTATTTTTGTTTTAAAAGCAAACAAAAACATAAAACAAAACTAACAAATTAAAGTCACCGAAGTAAAGGCCAGTCGCATAGCAATAAAGAACCTCCAGCACAGAAGACAGACAGAAAAGCAAAAAAAAAAGAAAAAAACGAAAAAGAAAATTTAAAACGTTTCAGACGTTTAAAATTGTACAATGTCAAAATATTTCATTAATACAACAACAAATGCCAATGCTGCAGCCACTAGTAATGTTTATCAAGTCAATCAAAATGTGGGTACAACAACAACATCAAACTCCTCTTCTGTCTCCGCTACCGGAACCACCAATGCTATACGAAAATTATTTTGTGAAAAGAACACTACGTCTTCAGCATCGGCTACAACAAGGGGTTCATCATCGTCTAGTACTAAAACAACAAGAATTTTTATGACAACAAATCAAACGCATCATCAGCTGCAGCAACAAAATGCGACCAATAACAACAACAACATGGCTACACATTTGTTAGATCATGGTTATGGTGTTACCCTAACACCGCCAACAGTAGCGACCAATGCAGTGGTGGGTCAACAACAAACGACCTCAACCACCTCATCCTCCTCCTCTACACCAACATCGGGAACAGTTGCTGTTTCTGTCACTTCTAATACAATACCTGCCTCGCAACAACCACAACAACAACAAAAATTCAAGCCTACCGATATGACACAATATTACAAGGTAATGAATAATTCGTATATTGTTTTTATTTAGAATTTTGAAAACTTTTTTTAGTTAAAGAATTATAATTGAAAATTAAATTATTTTTTAATTTTTAACTAAATTAAAACTGTCGCAATGATAATGTGGTTTTACCAGCTAAAAATTCTATCAAGATTATTACCAGTTTTGCAAAGAACTCATACATTCGAATGCGATTTGTGAAAATATTTCAATTTTGATCTCATTCTCGAATAATAACCAAAAAAATATATAAATTTTAAGAAAGAACGAATAAATTGTCACCAAAATAAAAAATAAATAAAAAGGTAGGTAGGTTGATAGGAGGATGTATACTACATCAAATCCGAAGAAATACACCTAGGCCACTATCGGGCCTGTTGTGCGCTCCAATTCAAGAAAAAAAAAAAAAAAAAATTGTTCACTGAATGTATTATTTTTCCATGTTCAGAAACTCAGTTTCCTGGACGTAATTCCTAAGAATCTTCCAATCGGTGTTGGTTAAGAATGTTATTTCTGGAATAACATCACTTCCAAGATACTTGGATCTAACTTCGACGAATGCCTGACAATGGCAAAGAAAGTGCTCCAGAGTTTCACTGTCCTCTCCACATGCTCTACATTCGTCTGAATTCGCACGTCCAATTTTGTATAGATGTGCTCGTAATCCTGTGTGTCCACTGAGAATACGTACCATCATACTAACCTCAGACTTGCTCATTTTGAGAAGATTTCTCGTCTTGCTCTCATCAGGGTCACCCCATAGAATCTTTGTGGTTCTACCCACCGTTTCATTATTCCAAGAGGCCTTATGGGATTTTCTCATCCATATTTTTAATTCAGCTTTTGTTGCGTCGAATGGTTTTGCGTTTGTCAGGTTAACTACATCGAGCTCCCTTCCCTTTAAAGCTATTACATTCGCCCTTTCGTTGCCGGCTACTCCCGAGTGGCCTGGTACCCATATGATGTGAACCTTACCTCTGGGAGAGTATTCAGTTAAAGCTTTCTTACAATCCAATACGGTCTTAGATTTAATTCTATCACCTGATATCGCACAAATTGCCTTCTGGCTGTCGGTAAATATATTAAGCCCTGTGGGCGCCATATTTATTCTAATCCAATTTACACATTCCGTTATTGCTCGTACTTCTGCCTGGAAGCTTGTGTTATGATTAGGTAAACGGTGGTATATTTCTGTTTCTGGGTCTTCAATATAGAACCCCAGACCCACTTTGTCCCCTAATTTAGAGCCATCCGTGTAGCAACGGATTCCTACTGGTATTTGCTCTAATGTTCCGCTTGACCAAGACATTCTATCTGGGATTAGCGTTTCAAAGTTTCCGACATATTCAGTGTCTGGTATGCGATCAGGCACGTCCGATGAATAAAAAATTAACAATTGTCAAAATTACATTGAATGTTCAAGAATAACAGATCGTTTACAGATTTCAACTGTAAAATTAATTTGTCCACTCGGAATTTGTGAGATTTATAAGAACTCCAAACGAATCTTAAAATGCATTTGTACACTAAAGTGCAATCAAAATTTAAACTTCATTAGATGTAACATCAAGTCAAAAATTAATAATTCTCCACAAATCAAAACGGTATGAACTAATACTTGTCATACTGTAGCAGGCCCAAGAAAACAATCTATCATTTTATATTAATAATAATCCCTTTTTTTATTAAGGTTAAACGGCGTATACCTATGAATGATAGTCATCCGAAGAAACAGGCCAAACAAAGTCTACAACATCAGACACCTTATCAACAACAACAGCAACAACAACAACCACAACAGCAACATAATGTTATTATACGTTCAAACACTAACAAACAGCAAACACCTCAGATTCATCATCAACAGCAGCAACAACAACAACAGCAACTTTCATTAAATTTTGCCACGCCATCACCACAACCACCCAGACCACCATCATCAGCTTCCTCGACATCATCGTCATCAGCCTTAATGGCACCAAATTTGCTCTATAAAATCGGTACAGCCTCTTCCAATAGTCACGGTGTCAATAATACTGGCGCTTCGGCCAAACGCACACCCGAAGGTAATCGTGCCGACACCTCATTGGGTATATTAACGAAAAAATTCGTAGATCTTTTACAAGAATCACCCGATGGTGTGGTCGACTTAAATGATGCCTCCACTAAATTGGCCGTACAAAAACGTCGTATTTACGATATCACCAATGTACTGGAGGGTATTGGTATACTGGAGAAGAAATCGAAAAATAATATACAATGGAAATGTGGCAATTCGCTGTTGACATCGGAACGCTCGAATGATATTAAATTGGAGAATGAACGTCTCGAACAGAAGGAGAATGAATTGAATATGTTGATTGATGAAATACGTAATGAATTGCATGGCGAAATCTCGCGTAATGATCAATTGGCATATGTGACGCACAGCGATCTATTGAATGTCGATCTGTTTAAGGATCAAATTATTATAGTTATTAAAGCACCACCAGAAGCAAAACTTGTGGTAAGTTGAAAGAAATTGGATGTTAAAATTTACTTAAATATTTTACTTATTTCTAAACATCAAATCTTTGGCGTGAAGAAATTAATTTCAAATAAATCGTTTTAGATGAATCGTTTTATATAAAAAAAAACTACACCATTTCATAATAAAACTAAGAAATTTCTTACACATTTCAAAAATTTCAATTTTAAAATAAACTTTTTTAAAAACTAACAATTTTAAAACTTTCTGTTAGAAAATTAATAATTCTAAAATATTAAAAAAAATTAAATTCTGAAGAGGAAGTTTTTGAAATACAAAGAGAAAACTTTTAAATTGAAATTTTAGTTCAAATTTTTTCTCAAATACTATTGGAATTGGTGTAGTGTCAAAAAGCTACAAGTAGTCTATAAAAAACAAATAACCACTCTCTATTTCTATGCTGCATGCAGCAATTATCTGTCATTTCTCCAACCAACATCCATCCATCTATTCTAAATACTTTAACGAAAAAAAGAAAAAACGATTTGTCTATAAAAAAAATTCTTTACGTCAATTCCTAGCCGGCGCATAACAAAAAAGTGAAATGAATTTTTAAAAATGCAAAATCATCTAAATGTTTAATGTGTCTAGAAGAAGATTTTATATAAAAAGCAATGATGATAATATTTTATAAAATTTAATGCAAAGATTTTTTTCTGAAAAATTTCTTTGCGAATGCAAAAATGTTTAAAGTATTTTTATAAACTTGACATAAGACTACAGAAGTCTGTGTATGTGGGTTAGCATAATAATTTGTTGAAATATTTTTAAATAAAACAACAAAAAAGTCGGCTAAAAATATCAAAAATAATCACACACAACTCACATTTAGTAAAGTGACAGACTGAGTATAACTATATGTATATTTAAACATATAAAGAGAAACTTTTAGCTATATTAAAAAAAAAAAGTTTACTTATACTTAACAGCAGACATATATAGATTTTTTTCATTGTTATTAGTTGCAGAAAAATAGCTCAACAAAAGAAATTTGTTTGGCTTTTTAAAAATTTATAAAAAAAGATAAATTCTATTGAATTCTATGTTATTCTGAGTATTTGTCATTGGTTGGTCGAATACCAAACATTTATTAACAAAAAACAAAAATTAATAAAATATTTATTATTTTTTTATAGTTACCTGATTCTCTTAATCCTCGTGAGATACATGTTAAGGCGGAAAATAATGGTGAAATCAATGTATTCCTTTGTCATGATAACTCACCGGAAAATTCACCCAACTTTGGCTCCTCCTCTTTGGCTCAACGTCATGCTGCTGCTGCATTGCAACAGCGTCATCATGATGACTTGATTACTGATATGGAGGACGAAAAACGTCATAGATTAGGTAAGTGTTAAAATTCCTAACGCTACCCCCCCACTAAATACAAAAATATGCCATTAAAATTAATTATTATTGTTTTTTGTAGGTTTACCAGCTGTAACAGCACAACCTTTAGCATCTACATATCCGGCGGCAGCCACCAACTTGGTACCACGTTCGGCTCAACGTAATCTTAGCAAGTCAATAGAAGCTGCAGCTCAACAAGAGGCTGCATCGCTTATCGAAGTTAACTACCCAACTCAGGATCAACAACAACAGCAGCAGCAACATCATCATCTGCAGCAGCATGAGCAGTCAAATTCTTCTTCATTATTAAATGAAGATGATTTCAATATGTTCCCCTCCATAACAAGGCCGGTTATAACACAGGTTTTAGGCGAACAGCATCAACAAAGGACACAACACATGCAAAATTCCCAGGAACAAAAGTTAACAGCCGAGGAGGAGGATGCTTTGGTTTCCTATCAAAGTTTAATTGTTTGTTCCAATCAGCAACAACAGCAGCAGCGCCGTCATACCGCTGAAAGTAATCCGGATAGTAATGATTCTAATCAAACCCTTACGCTTACCAGTTGTAATAGCACAACGAATAGGAGCCTTTTGTCGTCGTCGTCGAAAAAATCTGGTTTACGAAAAGATGTTACTTTGGTGAATTGTGCAATGGAACAGCAACAGCAGCAAAAAAGTCTATTAACTGGCAGTACAACATCCTCTTCGGCGTCGTCGTCAACGTCTTCATCACAAGTTCCATCAAATAATTCGTCATCGGCCACCTCGCCACATCATCAACAACAGCAGCAAGACAATTCCCCAACACATTTGAATTATGAAACTTTAACACATAATAATCAACAACAATTGCAAACAACAACAACCACCGCTGGCGGTCAACATCAACAACAATTGCAACAGTACCATCATCATCAGGAACAGCATCAACAATTGCAGCAACATCTCGATAATAGTATTGTTGTTGGTAATTCTTCTTCATCACATAATGATGATCATCTTGCACACATGCATGTTTCAAATTCGAATTGTAGTTCAGGCGTCCGGAAC